>NC_091821.1:156763157-157067275 GCF_038994185.2 Dermacentor albipictus | reverse complement strand
TCATACAGCTTATACCAAATAAGTCTTAAACATCCACATCAAGGCTCTTCAGTATTTTTATACACATCTTTCCAGCAGATTAGGTGTCACTTTATTTGTTAAAATGATAGTTAATAAAGCTCACATAAGCATATTCCACAATAATGTGCAATATAAGGACCTAAGTGTAGCTTTCCCTTCACACTTGCAATGCTCACAACAAACCCAAAATATCTTAGGCTTACCAGAAGTCAAGGAGTTGATGTATTGTGTCTGTGCTGCCATAGCTGCACTGGTGTTGGACTGGCTGCTTGGTGTTATCTGACTGTTTAAGCGAACGCCGACAGAAGCATTCATCTGCAGCACATACGAATGAAAAAAAAAAAAAAAACGTGAGAAGTACGGTCAGCAATGTAACCAATCAAACATATTTCACAAGCTAATATTTCACAAGCTAAGGTTTGTTACAGCGCAACCTAAGACAAGGACAACAGAAGGTACAAAACGACAACACAGCGTGACACGGCAACCAACTGGCCCAACTTGCCGTTCTGATGCAGTATATTTCACAAGCTTTTTGCCTACGAGCGCCAGCTCATACAGTAAAAACACTATTCCATAACACTTGCGTTGCTTATCAAGAGTCACCCACTAAGTTGTTCCCGCCAATAACTTAGAGGAAAAGAAAAGCTAAGGGACACACATTTTAAATTAAATGTAATGAGAAAGGACAGCAAGGTGACTTTTGTCATTTCGTCTTTTTTTTACACCCTTTCAATGTGCTTGCACATTAACTTGTTTAGCTTTCAGCTCTGTGCAGTTGAGTTCTATTTGATCCAGACGGGACTGACAAAACTGATTTAATTATCCAACAGGTCAAATTAAACAAAGTGCAGAAAAAACGACAACACACCACTGATTCATTTGACAGTATTTGCCCAATCCTAACACGCCCCCGAATCAAACATGTGCCCACATTCTAGGTGTCCTAAGTAAAAAAGATTATGTAGAATTGACATTAAAGCTCCTAAACAAAAAGAAATCAATGCGCACCCAATTTCGCAGAAAGAAAAAAGGTCTAATATGGGTTGCACAATGGCAGCCGATTTCCTAAAGTTCACCACACGGACATTAAAGGGGCCCTAAAACACTTTTTATTGCAGTCGAGAAATGCCATTGAAGATAAAATAGATTATTTCATAACTACTTTGCTGCAAAAAGTACTTCAATGTGTTAAGCAGAAGCGGAGTTATTGGCAATCAAAGATCACCTTTAATCCCCTTTGCCATGCTCTCACTCCTCCTTCAATGCCTCGCATTGCGAAGGCTATGGCAGAGTGCAGCGTGCCCCCAACGCTCCTCCTACCGAATGTCAACATGGCACACAGTTCAAATATGATTTTGGATGTTACCGTAGATGCCACTATTTCCCATTTTGGCGCCTACGACACGCCAAACTCAGTTGTCTTCAGCAAGTGGGCTTATCACAGCACCACGCGGCAGCCATGGTATCTATACTACATAGCAGATGCAGCTACATGCAACTGTAGTGCATGTGCACAGCATTTGATATGTGTACAACAGGGCTGGGGTGTGCACTTGTGTTCACATACTCCAGCCTGGCCACGCTACGTGATATGGACTGTCTCTGTCCTGCACCAGCTCCAGGTTACAAACATCCAGGTTACAAATTTTGAAGCGCTGTTAATAGCTAAATACAAAGTGATGTCTGCCAAGGCATCTAGCAAGGAGCGGCCAGGAGTGAGCATGCGCTGGCAAGCGCGCGTGTGGTCTAATATGTTTCGCATGGTTTAAGGATAGTTGAGTGTTCTAAACTAGTCAAAATTAGCTAGACCCAATGGCTATGAGGCCGATAAGCAGTGTGGCCAAAGTTGAATTTTTAAGTGAATAGCAGTGGCCAAGCGTGAGCAGACAATAGACAGCCTTTTCCGGAAGTACGTAATTCTTACAGAAATTCGAAACGCACATTTTCACTTACGTCAGCCTGTTTATTATGAACTTGAAAAAAGGGGGCACCAGTGAAACACAAAGGACACGCACACAAGGAAAAGGCGTTAGAAACAGAGGGACGCTGAACTTTCAACTGTACTTTATTGAAATTTACATTGCCACACATAACCTCCGACGCATGCGCATCTTCAACTCCTCCCAAAACATGTGCACAGATAACACCTCAAAAATACATTACCGTGCAAAAACAGCCGATGCATTCGAAACTTCTACTTCTCCCAAGACCCGTGCATCAATGTCAGTTTTTTATTAATCATCTTTTGCCTACCCGACAGGTAAGCACGTTCCTTGTTTGTTAAACACTAAGACTCATTTCCAATGTGAAAATCTTCTAAGAGTTCGCATGCGTACCTGGTCTTACCCTTGCCTAAAATGGTCACACAACCAAACAATGCCGCACTTTTTTTTGCACTTATTGCAGCTGCGGTAATGAACCGCCAAATTGCTTCCCTGGTCCCCGCTTAAGGATAGGTTATGTTCTTGCAAGCGTTTATTAACACACCTACCTGTCTGGCCTATATAGACTTTACCACAAGCCAATGGAATGCAGTAAACAATGCCAGTGTTGCACTTGATGAAGGGTGTCACGGGTTTAACTTAACAGGCTCCTTTCTTCGTCCCCTCGTTTTCAATCCTCCCACACAAGCTAGCCAATTTGCAAAGTGCAGAAAACACAACGCTTACACCTTGCCTTCCCGCCACCTTTTTATGCTGTGGGAGATTTTGTGAATATATGGTATTACTTCTAGTTGCTTTCTTCGCTCTGATGTCGGCAACTTCTGGCCTGCTAGACCCTTTACTTTCCGCAAACTGGCTTCAGCAACAGCCCTAGTGACTGAGAGAGGGAAACCTGCTGCAAGCAAACCTCTCAACCTGCAGTTTCAGGCTACACGCCATGCAGTGACAGCAGCTCTTCTGCACTGCGTCCAGAAGACATCCAACCGCTACACCCCTGAATGAATGTTTGGTGTTCAATGACGCAAGGGCCATGTATGGCCAAAGAGCGCCATGCCATGGGTAATGAGTGGGTAATACATAACCATGGGTAATACATCACCGTCTATCACCTGCCACTCCCAGGGTTGTAGTAGCTTAGCTGGAGGCATTAAGTGATGTTCGAGAATTGGGACATCCATTTCTTCGCTTAGCTTTCTTACACGCAGTGACAAAGGTACTCTCATAGAGGGTCTATTACGAAGAATTGTTTCACACGTCAAGCCATTAGCGGTTGTGAAACACGGATGTCCCGTATTTGAGCGAACTTTAAGAAAATAGGCAAAGCTGATGTACGTTCTCTGAAAATGGAGTGACCACTCATCTGACTCGACGTATAGACTTTCAACAGGGCCTGTTCTAAATGTGCCAGTGGCCAGGCGGATACCGAGACGGTGAACGGGGTCTAACATCTTTAGTGCACTCAGGGCGGCAGAGTGATAAACCACGGCACCATATTCAAGTCGTGATCAAACTAGGCTCCTGTAAAGATTCAACAGGCACCTCCTGTCGCTACCCCATGTAGTGAGGGATAGGACTTTAAGTAAGTTCATGGTTTTTAGACATTCTTCTTTAAGATATTTAATGTGTGGAATGAAAGTGAGCCTAGAGTCAAGTACAACACCAAGAAATTTGTGGTCTTTGTTGATAGGAATTGGTTGCCCGCCCAGTTTTACACAAGGATCTGGGAGCAGGCCTCTCTGTCTTGTGAAGAGAACGCAAGTACTTTTGTGGGGGTTGATTTTAAATCCATTTGAGGTTGCAGGATTTGAAACCAATTTGTATATCGTCTACGTAGATAGAATAAAAAATGGCTGGTGGCAGTGAAGCACGAAGTGTTGTCATCTTAACAATAAAGAGTGTGAAGCTGCGCATGCCTCCTTGGGGTACACCAGTTTCCTGTATAAAAGGATGTGACAGTACATTACCGACTTTTACCCGGAAGGTACGATTCGATAAATAGCTTTCTATTAGGTTTAGCATATTGCCATGAATGCCCATTCCTGATAAGTCTCTCAAGATGCCGTAGCGCCACATTGTGTCATACGCCTTCTCCATGTCGAGGAATATGGATAAGAAAAACTGTTTGTGTACAAATGCGTAACGGATATATCCTTCAATACGTACAAGATGATCAGTTGTGGACCGCCCTTCTCTGAAGCCACACTGATAGCAGTGGCTTAGCCAGAAATTTCGTTCGGGAGGGGCTCATGTTGCAGCTCGGCCTCCTCCTTGAGGAAGCTTTAGCTCGTGTGCTGCTATTTAAATACATGTACAAGGGCAATTCGTTTTTCCTCGCAACAACTGCAGCAAATTTGACGATGTTTGTTGAATTTAAAAGAAAAACTTAAATTCTAGTGACTGCTGGTTTCGAATTTTTCATTTAGGCGGTCAATTCTTTATTAAAAATTGGCCAAAATTGCAAACTTTCAGAAAACGGAACTATCAAGTTTAAAACTCAGTAACTCAACAATGAAAAACTATAGCACAATTCTGTGAATTGCATCTAATAGTACATCTACAGCGGAAAGAATAGATATGTTAAACATGAATCTAAAAAAAAAATAATATTATGGAAATACGACTATTGCAGAACCCTTGTACACAACGTAACCAATTCACGCAAGATACAAATTGACACACCAAATTTGTCCGCATTGACTTTCCTAATAGTTGCCGATTACAGAACCGAGATATCTGTTCTTGGTACAAAGCTATTATTTTGTAAATGTCGTGCTTCTATTCCTTCGAAATTTCAAATTTTTCAAAATATTTATACAAAATTCAGGCCGTAAATCGAAATTTCGTTTCCAGCAGACACTATAATTTACCTTCTCTCTCAAATGCAACAAATTTCATTAAAAGCGATTAGCAGGATTATCACAGAAAAGCGTTTCTGCGTTTTACATGTATTTGAATAGGCCGCGTCGGATTGGGCCCCAGCTAAAGCTTCCTCTTAAACAATTTGTCGAAGGATCAAATACACGAATAATAACTGCATTACCATTGTCAAAAATGCTGTAAACGAATTCTTGAATGCTATGCACTGTCCAAACAAGTAAAATGTGTATTTTTTTCATAAAAGAATATTCTCGTATGTGCCAAAAATTGTGCCCAAAGTAACTGATATCAATGCTTCCATGTTTTTGTCTATTTAATAAGTAAAGAAAATATCACACGAACTTTAGAGCTATATCAGTTCGAAACCAGGAAAGCAGCGCATACCTCTGATATGAAAAATGAAAAGGCCATGAAATGAACAAGTTGAGGACAAATATGTTAATGAAACTTAGTCATTCAAGAACCGTGTTTACATTCTTGTATATATGCAATGGCCAGTGAAAAATCTCCATGACGCTGTCATTTGTTCCAATGTATTACGCAGGAGCAGCTGTCACCGGTCGTGAATAGTGAGTAATTGTACCGAAATTAGTCGCAACAGAGAGCACGTATAAAAAGCAGGAGTTCTGCAAGCTATACGAGGGCGAGTCAAATGAATGTGAGCCAATGCGAATATATGACAAACAGGGTACTTTATTAAAAAGTAGTCTTCATGAGAATTTAGACATTTGCCCCTAACTAACGAGTTGCATGATTCCCGTCTCATGAAACTCCTTAAGTTGCTGCTTCAAAAAGTCTGTAACTGACTCTTTCACGTCATCGTCTGGCACGAATCTAGTTCCGTCAAGCTGTTTTTCGGTTGCCCCAAAATGTGGAAGTCGCAAGGGGACAGGTCTGAGCTGTATGACAGATGTTGCAGGGTTTCTCACTTGAACTTTGCCAGTTTTGTATAAACCACATCAGTGACGTGGGGACGGGCATTACCATGGGACAAGATGACCCAATTCGTCAATTTTCCACGTAGTTTGTCCTTGATTGCGACACGCAGTGGTTCCGGCGTTTCACAATATCAGAAACAATTGATAGTCTCTCAAGATTGAGCAAATTCTATCAGTAATGGCCCCTGATGATCGAAAAAAAAAAGCCAACAACACCTTTCCGGCGAAAATGACGGCCTTTGCGCTCTATGGCCGCGGTAAATTCTGATGTTTCCACTGTAAGCTTGCCGTCGTGTTTCAGACTCGTAGTAGCGGCACCATGGTTTGTCCCCGATCACAAAAGCAAACAAGAAATCGTCATCCTCATTGTGATACCGGATCAGATTAGTCAAAGCAGCGCCAAACTTCTCCGTCTTCTGGCGGTGGATCAAAATCTTGGGCATCAATTGCGCACACAAGAGCCGATAACCGAGGTGCTCATGAATTATGGCGTGAACCGAGCCGCGACTGATTTTCACTCGCTCTGCCAGATCATCGATGCTTGTCCTCCATTCTTGTCTCATCAGCTCATCAACCTTTGAAATTGTGTGGGATGTGATTGCACGATGGCTGTGGCCCGGTCTTGGAATGGCTTTGCAACTTTCCCATTCTTTTTTGAACCGTTTGCTCCCACACTTTACAGCGGCCAATGAAATGCAATGTTCAACGTATACGGCAGCCATACAGCGATTAATATCTTTTTGGGAAACACCTTTAGCTGTCAAAAACTTTGCGACACCACGCTGTTCAGCTTTCGGGGTGTCCATTATGTCAGGCAACCATGTGATTCAACCCAGTGTATGAGAGCATTAAAGAACATTTATCCTCACACATGCGTACCACTTTTGTAAATGAGAGATGCCACTCTGCTATGCGCATGCCTCACAGATTATCAACTGAACTATTATTGCGACTCGCACTCGTGCATTAGAAATGCGAAGATACAATGGGATATACAAATGCGAAGATACAGCTTGATAAAGGGCAAAAAGTGCGACTGGAAACAAAGTTCACTGCACGTATACACGAAACCTCGCAACAAGATATTTAAATATACCTATAAGTCTCCAATAAATCTACGCATCCAAGAAAAAGTCGCTGTACATAATGCGTCAAACAAGGCAATTAAACATGTTGCGCAATCACAGATTCACAGAATCCTAGATTCCACCCCAATTCCATCCGCTCCCCCCGATGTATCGCGGCGACGGAAGGTGGCGTGCTTGCTACCCAATTTTCTACTTTCAACGCTTTCACTCGCACATACAGCATGCGGTACGCGGCCGCGATGTTATCACCCTTGGCCTTTATACGAAACATGAGGGCGACAGCGACGGCAGGAATGTGCCTGGAGTGTCCATATAATTGCTATCGCAATAATATAATAAGAGTATCTGGCAACTGAAGCGTCCCGTGGCTCATTACTTTCCACAAAAGAAGAAGTAACAAAATCGAACTTTCACCATGCGACAATTCGCTGCGCCACAACAATGTATTTTTTTTCTTTCTTTCTGTGGGGCAGAGGCACCGAAATGAAAAAAAAAAAACACGCATAGGAAAGTATGCTGGCCACAATCGAATGCTTACTTTGGGCACCTAATGTGGCTACGGAAGGAATATCGAAGAAAACATGAGACGCTTGGTCCAGTGAGAACCCACCATAAGCATACTGCTCAGTATCCTACACCGGCAAGACAAGACTTTCCGGAGCAGTTCTGCAAAAGCGAACGCAGTGCAATCCATCCAATCCCCACAGTGATGGCGGCGAGCGACCATTGTTTCTTTTCCTCGTCTGCTAGCCAGAAAGTGTACAAAACTCTGCCAGGCGAAAATCCACTCAGCCGGAGAAAATAGAACACGCACCGAAGTGCGCCGCGCGGTGGTCGGGGCCATGCGAGAAAAGCGTATGCGCTCTGGCTAGCTCTGGCAGCCCGCAGGTATGGTAGCGAGAACAAAAAAAAAAATTTATGAGGCTCAATGTGTCCTCGCGAATAAAAGTCAAAGTAGAAAAAATAAATAAGAACGTAGTTGCCTTGGCTGGCTTTAGTGTTCTGACATGGATGTTTTGGCGTAGGTTAAAAAAATGTTGATATTTTTTTTATGTGACATGGCGGCACAAATGAACCACCACAACGTCCCATTGAACCTCGCTGCGTGCTTTGTCAACTTGTCTGCTAGTGTGTTGATTTGACTTGTCTCGTGTGTTGTAGGGGTTGAGGACGGACTTCGGGATGAAAACCAAACTTGGGAGGTTTATTTTACACTATATACAGAGAGGTGAGAGTCAAGTAACAGTCGTACAGTCATTACGGGCCGGCAGCAACTCGGACGCTGCGGCCCGCGGCAAGAAGTTCGAGAGAGGTGAATCAGGGAATGCTCTGGTCTCTCTGGAATGCTTCTTTTAAACCCTTCGAGGACTGGAAGTCGCGTCATGTTCGTCCAATGGGAGAGACCGCTCAGATGACGCCATTTTCGGCCAATGGTTGGCGCCTGTGCCGCGGTGCCACACCAGGCGGCTCCCTGCGGTCTTGCCTTCTGACTCGCAATGTGCTCTTCAAAGGCGTAGAAGGGGGACGCTGGGCTCCATTGTCCGAGGGCTCACCTACTCCCAGCGGAATGGCCCCGCTGTGGTAGCAAATGCCTTCTTCAAAGGCGAAGAAGGGGGACGATTGGGCTCCATTGTCCGAGGGCCCCTTCTAATCCCGCGGCACGGCTCCACCGGCGGCGTACGAACTTGTTGGCACGTGAACTTGTTGGCTCGTGCGCTCCTCTGGAATGCGCTGCGATTCGATGTGGTCCGGGGGAACTCGAAGTAGGCGCAGGAAACAGCTCCATATCTAACAGTGTTCCGATGTAAGAATTTAGAAAAGTCAATGGACCTTTGGCGTCAAATGTTTATAACAACATTAAACCCACAAAGTTCCGCAATTGAAAATCTAAAGCACAACTTTGGAAATGTCAATGCACCTTTTACATCAAAAGTTTATGAGATTTATACCCATAAATTTTCGGAATTGACATCCATGCGCTCCACAGATTTGGCGGCCTCAGTGAGATGCCGCGGTGAGCCCGCTCACCATCAACCCGCCCTTGAAACTTTGTGGTCAGATGGGGCTGCTTGGCGTTATGCGACTCTCGGTGCATGGACGTTGCCGCGAAATCCAGCCCGAGTTCGCTACCTTCTCAGTTAAATGTCTTTTCGAGGGTCAAAAAAAAAACATTCTAGACAAAATCCAGATGATTTCCGGCGCCGGGGGTTGCTTTCGTCGGCGGTGCATGGACAGCACGAAAAAATTTCCTGGGGGGGGGGGGGGACTGAAGCCCCATAAGCCCCGCCCCTCCCCCCCCCCCGGCTACGCCCCTGACTGATAGGGATCAAGCATTTTGCTCAGCTCAAGGAAATGGATGAGTCGCCGATTAATCACTTTTTCAAATACCTTACAAAGGCAACTTGTGAGGGCTACTGGGCGGTAACTTGCCACTGAGGAAGAGAGTTTGCCTTGTTTCAAAACAGGGACCACAATGGCTTCTTTCCATGCGGTTGGAAGGTATTCTACAGCCCAGAGTTGAAAAGTGGGAGTGAATTTTCTTTACCTTCTCTTGTTACTTTCGTGGCACAGAGTGCCTCCAAGCTGGCGTAACCAGCTTACTTGGTAGAGAAAACTTTGCTTCAGCTGTCGCCATTTCTCCTCTTCCATCAGAGATGGGACGCCATAGACGTTGAACTTGGAGAATAGACTTTATGTACACATTATATACATTGACAGCTATTTACAGTGGGTCCGACGTATCAACTCGACATAGCCGATAGTACATAGCACCGTTCGTACGTCAAGACCCTTGGGTTACACTGGGACCGGCGCCTTAACTCGGCAGAGCCGAAAGTGCAGAGCACCTTTCTTGCGCCCGGAACCCCTGTGAGAGGTCGGGAGCCAGGTTTTAAACCTTCGGTTGCCCCTCCCGAATCCCCTCACGGCAAATCACGACACCCCAGTGACCTGATTGGGTCAACTGGGCTGTCACTCATTGGGCACTCTCTCTCTCACCCTCTCCCTGCGTTCCTCGGAACATTCAGATAGATAGAGGGAGAGAAAGTAACCACCAACAACAAATAAACAAATAACATCCCAACCGTTTCGCCTCCGCGACATACATGGAAAAGTCTCCCGACACCTTGAAAAACACTTACGGGGAAACGGCCATCTGCGTCACCCCGTCCTCGCGCTTTCACTAATCCCATCGCGCACTGCGTGCCGCAAAGGACACCCCTGCCGACGTGCGCCCGCCGATTCGCAATGCCGTCTTGTGCATTGTTCGTCTCGTCCGGCGGGCCCGCAAAGCTAAGTGCACCGTTGGATTTGTCTCGGTGGCGCCAGCCTACCTTTCAAGAGACTGCGCGTCGGGTCACCGATCCCTCGGGTTATAAGCTGCCGCTTTGTACCCCCCCGGCATGACCATTGACATCCTAACGACGCTTTGCCCGCACGCGTGACAGGTTAAAATGTCCCGACGCGTCGGCGCGGGCTATCTGCCGTCAAGGAGCGTCTCCCGACTCATTAACAAAGCGCCCGGCTGGCTTTACTCCCGGCTAAGCCCGAAAACGGCGACCTCCCCCAATTCTAGGAAGGGAAATGACCTCTCAGCGTCCACGCCGTTTGGCAACATCCTTTACAGTGGGAGTAGTGTAACTTGGGTTTTATTGTGTAAGTTTTTGATCATTTCATACATAATTCCATCAGATTCCGGTGCAAAGCTCTTGCATGCGCTCAAGGCGGCTCTCAACTCGGCAATACCAAAAAAACGGTTGTACGGTTCATTCTGTCGACACTTTCTTGTGAGTGGCTTACATCCTTCTATTTGTTTATATTTGAGAAAGGATTGAGAATAATGGGTTGAGCTCGACACGCTCTCAAAGTGCTCCCCAAGTGAGTCTGCCTGATCTTGCAGGATATCACCTTGTGTGTTTACCAAAGGGAGTGAATATGTTTGTCGCCCTCTTATCCTATTAACCCTGCTCCAGACTTTGGCCTCATCTGTGTACGAGTTGATACTCGATAAAAACTTCTCCCAGCTCTCTCTTCTGCCCTGTCGGCGGATTCTCCTGCCTTGGGACTTTACTTTCTTAAAGTTGACAAGATTCTTTGCAGTGGGAGAAGCGCGTAGCAACCCCCACGCTTTGTTCTGTTTCCTACGAGCGATTCTACATTCCTCGTTCCACCACGGGACACGCCGTTGGCATGGCAAGCCACTTACTTCAGATATGCATTTAGATGCAGCATCTATCATGAAATCTGTAAAATACTTCACTGCAGCATCAATTCCTAACAAAGACATGTCAGCCCATGAGATCCTAGTAAGAGCTCGAAATTTCTCCCAATCAGCTGTATCAATCTTCCACCTAGAAGCCTGTGGTGGATATTCGTTTTCTTGAGGTGATCTTAGCAGTATGGGGAAGTGGTCACTCCCGTAAGGATTGTTGGTAACTTCCCATTCAAGTTCAGGCAGTACAGATAGGAAAACTGTGCTAAGATCAATTGAAGAAAAGGTTCTGTTTGCAAGACAGTAATATGTGGGTTCCTTCTTATTGAACAGGCACGCACCAGAAGAAAAAAGGAACTGTTCAACGAGACGACCTCGCGCATCTATACGAGAGTCGCCCACAGGCAGCTGTGCACGTTGAAATCTCCAAGAACAACATAAGGTTCTGGCAATTCATCTATAAAGGACTGAAATTCATGTTTCTTTAATTGGTAATGTGGGGATACCTAAAGCGAGCAAATGGTGATAAGTTTGTTTAGAAGGACAACTCGAATCGCCACTGCTTCAAGGGACGTTTGTAGCTGTAAAGGTTGACACGCTATACTTTTTTGAGTGGCAATAGCAACACCACCCGATGATGCGATCGCATCATCGCGATCTTTGAGAAACGTAACATACTTTCGGAGAAAGTTTGTGTGTTTTGATTTTAAGTGTGTTTCCTGTAAACACAGGACTTTTGGATTGTGTTCGTGGGTAAGTTCTTGCACATCATCAAGGTTTCTAAGAAGACCTCTGACGTTCCATTGAATGATTTGTGTATCAGTATTTAACGTAAATTGGTGCTGTGTATACAGAAACAGAAGTGATGCCTTAGATTACAGAGCTCTTTCGAGGCCCTGTAACGGGGATTTTGCCCTATTTGGAGCGTTCGAGGGAGCCTCGCCGCTCCTTAGGTGCTCGGAGCACCGTCAGGATAGGTGTAGTGTCCATTGCCTCTTGTGAGGCACCGGACACATGCTCTTGCAAGCGAGAAGTTTCCCGAGAGAGTCCCGCTTCGAGGGCAAGGCCCCTGCGCCCACCAATCGGAGGTCGATGGGGCTGCCTGTGGGATTGGGCTACGCCGGCTGTTGCCAGTGCTGGAAGGGGCCGGGGAGGCTGAGGCAGCCTTGGCTGCGCCCACCTTTGGGGTCGATGGTCCCTTCTGCTGGGTTGGCGGAGCAGCGCTGGCTCCAACCGCCGTGGGGTGTTAGATATGGAGCTGTTTCCTGCGATTACTTCGAGTTCCCCAAACCACTTCGAGTCGCAGCACAGCTAATTGAGGAATGCCGAAGCAGGAAAGCACATTCCAGAGGAGCGGCCGAGCAAACAAGTTTAAGGCAACAAGTTCACGTGGCAACAAGTTCGTGCGCCGCCGGGATTAGCAGGTGGGCTTCGGACAATGGAGCATGAGCAGCCCTCCCCTTCTCCTCGTTAGAAGTGCATTGCCAGTCTGCGAGGCAAGACCGCAGAGAGCCGCCAGGTGTGACACCGCGACACGGGCGCCTACCATTGGCTGAAAGTGGCGTCATCGGAGCGGACTCTCCCATTGGTCAAACATGATGTGACTTACAGTGCTCGAAGGGTTTATAAGAAGCCTTCCAGAGAGACCTGAGCATGCTGGGACAGTCCCTGATTCCCTGATTCACCTCTCTCGAACTTCTTGCCGCGGGCCGCAGCGTCCGAGTTGCTGCTGGCCCGTAATGTCTGTACAACTGTTAATTGACGCTCACCTCCCTGTATATAATATGTAAATAAACCCTCCCAAGTTTGGGTTTTCATCCCGAAGTCCCGTCCTTCAACCCCTACATCTGGTTGGCAGCGGTAGGATCGCCTCCGAATGCATCAGCTGGTGGCAGCGCTACGGATAAACCTTCGTCGAGAGAGATCCTAAGGAACCGGGAAGAGCGAAGAAGAGAGAGCCTTCGTCGAAAGAGGTCCGAAGAAACTGGGAGTAGCGAAGAAGGAGCGAGCCTTCGACCCAGGGAGTCCGGAGGAACCGGGAACAGCGGACAAATGAACCGGATGGCAGGGTGCTGCAACCGTAAGTGAGCGCGTGGTTTTTTTCCTTATGATTCACCAGACTCAAAGGTTGTGTGTTCAATTTTGATAGTTCTGGGAATCGGGAGTTTGTTGCATTGTGTGTTTGCACAAATTAATTAGGGAAAATAGTTTTAACCACCTGACGGGGCAGCTGCCATGGATCTTAGAGGGTTGACGAGGTTAGACTTGTTGTTGGTGTGCGACGATTTGGGAGTTGAGGCGGACGAACGGATGAAAACGCCAGCTATCATAAAGGCGATTCAAGATAGTGGCAATGATGACAAAAGCATTGAGCTTGCTTGGGAGGTGATACAGGAGCCACGGGAGCGTGTGCGTCGTGTACGTTTGTGAGAGCGTCGTGAACTTAGGAGTAAGCGTCAGCGTGAAGAACGCGAGAATGAACGGAAGCATGAGCTTCAAGAACTTACTCTTAGGTGTGAGCGTCACGGACGTGAGAATGAACGCGAACTTGAGCGTGAACAAAAGTATGAGAGAGAGAAGGCAGCACTGATCAAAGAGATACAGCATTGTGATCAGTTATTGGCACAGAGACAACGGCTGTCTGAGAATTCTGTAGGTAGTACAGAGCGAAAGAACGAGGAAGTGTCTAGCGGACTTTCGCCAAAAGCCGACAAGAAGAGTAGTGCCTGTGAGATTGGCTGCCGATTCATACGTGAAGGGAAAAGGCTAGCTGCTAACGAGGCCTTAGTGGCAACAGAGGCCGTTAAAGGCCGCAAGGAGAGCGACGAGGTGCTGTGCCAACAGATGACTGTAGAGACAGCTAGGCCAGCTGCGAACAAATTGGCACAGTTACCGCGTGTGTGCGTCGCTGGTAATGTTAGCGAGGTTGCTAGCGAAGAAAAGGGTACTTCTGACCCGACAGAAGCGAGCACCCATGTAGAGCCAGATGTGCGTGCAGAAGTGAAGTGCGAGCTGAGCGATGCAGTTGAGGGTAATTCTCAGGATTGCGAGCTGTGTAGCTCAAGAGAATACAACTGCATTGTTCAGGGATCGGTGCGGCTCTCCGCCAGTCTAGATAGCCTAGAGAGGGATGGTTCAGTTACTAATCATTCGGACTGTGCGCGTGAGACGGCGATCAATACCGACGGGCTGTGTGCCGATGCACAGCGTGAGCTGGGCAATGTAGTAGAGGGCAGTTCGCAAGAGTGCGAGTTGTCTAACTCGAGTAAAGCCTGCTGCATTGTTCCAGAGTCGGTTGGGCTGTCCGCCAGTCGAGGCAAAGTGAGAGTAGATTTAAATGTAAATCACTCAGACTGTGCGGGTAAGAGACCGATCCGGGCCGACGAAACGTGTACCGGCCAGCACGAGGCACGAGGCGACATGAAAACGAGTGCAAAGAGAAAGCGCCGTAAAAAGAAGCGCGGTAAAGACCGAAAGACGGTAACAAATGTAGTGCCGCCTAAGATGGCGAGAAACCCAACAGGGCAGGGCGCGAGGAAAAAGATGCGGTCGTCACGGACGATGTTGACGCATCGAAAACGTGCGAGCCACCGGTCAAAGGGGGACCGCGAAGAATGTTCTGCACGGACGCGGACAAAGGGCACGGGGCAGTTAATCTCCTCGTCGTTCCGTAGTTCTTTTCACAGCTCAGCGTGCAGTTCGAAGAAACGCAAGGTGGCAGGACGAGACCAGGTGGGGAGTAGCGACGCGGTCAATCGAGTTTGTGTTGAAAGCGGGGCGCGAGGACGCAAATTGGCAGGAGACCGTAACGTCTTGGGGGAGCTGATAGTTAGTCAGCCCTTTTGTTGTTCCTCGGCAGCCAGAGTAGCTTTGAAACTTCGCCCACCGCAGGTCAGGCTCAAAGTATGAGTCAGTCAAAAAAGTTTGAAACGGGAGGCCAAGAGCCCTTCCGTAGAAATGAAGTGTGTTGTTTTTATTTTTGAGCATCGGAAAATTTCGCGATTTGAGACTAGGTTTTCTTTCAATATGTAAAGGTATGAGCTTTGTTTGTGTTTTCGTTTGAGAAGCTCGAGATTTGAAAGATGCGTTTTAAGTAAACATGTAGTCTCGCGAGATGCTCATTAATAAGTAGATAGGCTTTTTTTTGTGTGTGTGAGTAACCTGAGGGTCAAGGTTATTGTTGAGAGGCCTATCGTAACGCGCGTGTGTTTTATTTAACCTTCTTTCTTTTTAAGTGTTGAATTTTCTAAGGTTAAGCGCGTAGATTTTCAGTAAGTGCATGAGTTGCACTGAGAAGCGTTCTTAGTTCCATTAGCGCGTGTCCTGTGTGGACGGAAGGAAGCAGATTTATGACTGGGTTGCTCGTGTGTGTAGAAGGCAGCCATATTCTGACTTCTCTGCTAAGTACGCGTGGAACGAGTTATTAAAAGACGCATTATTTTAAGGGTTCTGCGGAGTGTGTAAGTCCCGCAAGTTTAATTGTTCGTTTACGTCACGTGTCCTGTAGGACTTTCAGGGAAGAAACGTGAGTAAGCGTAAATGAAAAGTTTGCCTACGACACAAGTATGTGTTCTGAATAGCGACCACAAGGCTAGCACGCTTGTGATTACGTACTTGTGAGGTTGACCAGATTGTTCAGTGGCACCATTACGTGCGATAAGTACGCCACTGCGATAGATTGGAAACATGCTGTTCGTGTAGTTAGGCCACTTAAGTTATGTTCGGCTGTTTTCATTTGTTGTTTGCATCGTCAACGACCCTTTTGTTTTGCAACAACAATAGTACTCTGGTCTTGTCGGCCTTCGAGGAGAAATGGATGGCTGTTTGGAGGGGTGGTTACAACTGTTTTGTCAAAATTGGGGAACTAAAAGATCAGGGTTGATTTTGACTCAGTAATAGCCTGGCGAGTCAGGGGTGAAGAGCCTGCGCTTACGCGTGGTGCAGCGCTGTGTTGTTTGGTTTGTTTGACGTATGTTCTCCAGGGTCCAGGATCCCGAGGGTTGTCAAACGAGGCTCGACCCCAGTACCCTGCAGCTTCTTTCAGCGTTCCTCATGGCCAGCGAATTGAGTTCACCGGCCATTCAGAACAACCGGGGCAAGGACGAGCTGTTAGATATGGAGCTGTTTCCTGCGATTACTTCGAGTTCCCCAAACCACTTCGAGTCGCAGCACAGCTAATTGAGGAATGCCGAAGCAGGAAAGCACATTCCAGAGGAGCGGCCGAGCAAACAAGTTTAAGGCAACAAGTTCACGTGGCAACAAGTTCGTGCGCCGCTGGGATTAGCAGGTGGGCTTCGGACAATGGAGCATGAGCAGCCCTCCCCTTCTCCTCGTTAGAAGTGCATTGCCAGTCTGCGAGGCAAGACCGCAGAGAGCCGCCAGGTGTGACACCGCGACACGGGCGCCTACCATTGGCTGAAAGTGGCGTCATCGGAGCGGACTCTCCCATTGGTCAAACATGACGTGACTTACAGTGCTCGAAGGGTTTATAAGAAGCCTTCCAGAGAGACCTGAGCATGCTGGGACAGTCCCTGATTCCCTGATTCACCTCTCTCGAACTTCTTGCCGCAGGCCGCAGCGTCCGAGTTGCTGCCGGCCCGTAATGTCTGTACTACTGTTACTGGACGCTCACCTCTCTGTATATAATGTAGAATAAATCCTCCCAAGTTTTGGGGTTTTCATCCCGACGTCCGTCCCTCAAACCCCTACAGGGGGCAGATGGCGTAATTGCCGACTCACTGCTTGTGGGTCGGACAGCTACTGGAGGCCGTTGTGACGCTGCCCCCTGATGCGCCACATCGGCAAAGCTGCTCTTAGACAGGTATGACACCCGCCTACATGCCACCTTGAAAGATGTTTTCTTTGACTTTGATTGTCACAATTTCTTTTTCTATTTTCCAAGCCGGGCAGGACCGTGAGTATGCGGCATGCTCGCCATCTCAGTTGACACAATGTGGAGTGTTCTGGCACATTTCAGAGAAATGTTCATTGCTACTGCACTTGGCACATTCAGCCGACCTAAACAGTTCTGTGAACTGTGGCCGAACTTTTGGCACTTAAAGCATCTAAGAGGATTGGGCACGTACGGCCTAACAAGAAGTTTGATATAACCGGCCTCGATGGACACGGGAAGGACACTTGAGCCGAAAGTGAGTATCAGGTGCTTCGCCTTGATCTCTTTACTATCCTGCCTCATCTTAATTCGTTTAAAATTTATGACATTCTGTTCACTGAAGCCCCCCAAGAGTTCAGTTTCAGTGAGCTCTAGCAAGTCATCGTCGGAGACAACGCCGCGGGTGGTGTTCATAGTACAGTGCGGGGTTACTGTTAGTTGGGTCTCCCCAAATGACACAAGTTTCGGCAGTTTCTCATACTGCTTCTGATCTTGGAGCTCCAAAAGGAGATCACCGCTTGACATTCTCGACACCTTATATCCTGTACCAAAAACTTCAGTCAAAGACTTGGAAACAAGGAACAGTGAAATGGTTCACACTGGTTTGTCTGACTTTTCAGAGTGAATAACGTGGAAGCAGGGGAAATTCTGGATTTGGTGTCCGAAAAACTGGAAAATAGCTTTGGTGCACCCACGTTTCTGAAGGCGATCAGGGGGGGAGGGGGGAGTTTCCATGAAAATATATAAACATTTGGCAACCACGCCGACCGCCCCCCACGGAGCCCAACGAGGGGACGCGGCAGAGCTTGCATACAAGTCTGCACGACGCCAGTCGTACGCTGTCACTATAACCAAATATGGTGTACCCAAGGTTGGATAGCCACACAGGGTTAACAGTTGCCGCCAAGGAGAAGGAAGTAAATGGAAGAGAGAAGGAGACAGGAAAGATGAAAAAGGCGACAGAGAAAGATGAAGATCAGAGGGGAGGACAGAAAAAGGCGACTGCCGATTTCCCCCAGTGGGTCAGTCTGGAGGTGCCGTCTATGTGAAGCAGAGGCTGAAGAGGTGTGTTGCCTCTGCTGGGGGGCCTTAAAGGTCCGAACACCCGGCATCGGCTCAACCCCCAGGATCCCCCTTTCCCCAGACACGGCTACACGTGGGAGGTGCCAACCCGCGTGTGCTCAGGTACGTGGTGTCGCAACAACTGCTACACCCCTCTTGACCAGTTTAGACTGATTAGAATCATACGGCATTAGCGCTTTTTTTAGTCTGGGGTGAAAACATCCAGCAGAGATGGTCATTGTCCTGAAAAGTTGGTTGTAAGTCGAGGAATCCAATTCCTTTGTTATCCTGCAGTTCGTAGGTGAAATTTAAACCGCGAGAGCATTCCTTAAAACCAGATAAAATACCCTGTGCTATACTATCTACTATGTCCCCTGGTGAAAGCCTTAAAAAAATTAAAAAATTGTCAACGTATCTAATCACACGGACCACATGATCATTGTTCAAGGACGTGAAAATGAGGTTGTCAATTTTTGCCAGGAAAATACTGCATAGCACTGGGGCAATGCTAGACCCAATACAAATACCGTTCTTTTGTCAAAACATGCGACCCTTAAACTCAACCAGGGTAGATTCTAAATAACAGGACAGCAATTCAAAAAGCGCTCCAATGCTCATGCCTACTAGGTTTTGAAAACGAACCTCCCCACTAAGTTCAATTGCTTCACGCACCACCACAAACAATTATACGTGGGGAATTGAGTAATAAAGGCCCTCTATGTCTAAAGAAAAGGCTGTGCTGGCTCCAGGTAGGTCGTCCTTTAACACTTCCACCAAGTTCGCCTGACTTCGGAGGGCGAACGGGTCCACTGGCTTCAAGGTGTTCAAATGATGCTGAAGGAAGCTGCTGATTGTTTTTTGCCATGATCCACTTTCAGTCACAATAGCTCTGAGTGGACATTCCACCTTATGGGTCTTCGCCGTGAAGAAGACTTGAAACCGGTCATTACTACACTTGCCCACTGCCTTAGCCAACAATTGTTAGTTGCACTTCTCTAGCAATCTCACAGCGTTCTTCTTTGCTGGGGCAGGTTTCGTCAAAGTAGGCTTAAAGTGTTTTTCCATCTCCTTGCAGGCTCTTCCATTGAAGCAATCGGTGCGCTGAACGACAAAACCTCCCTCCTTGTCTGACTGTAGCAAGGTCAACCCATTTTGACAGAAATGGTCTACCACCGGGCAGAAATTATCCTTCTTTCCTTCCTGTAACTGGTCTTGCATACGCATGAGACAATCTACACTCTCAGAAAGGCATTGGTCCTTTTCCTGCAGTGGGGCCTTACCTGCGACTGCCCGAACCTTAGCAAGCAACTCATGCTTCTCGATACGTGGAGGTAGGCTATACTTGGGTCTCTTACAGAGAAGGGCATGCAGAGCCGGTGGTAGTGTTGTGCCATCCTGGTACAACACTGAACTATTCTGAGGAGGCACTTTTTTCTTTGTTTTCTTTGGAAGGTGAAGACGCATCAAGTGCCAATAAAAGTCAGTCAGGCGTACAAACATGGTAGACATATCCTCAAAAAAGACGTGTGCGGACCCACTTCTGGTTCTCTCCAATGCATATACACTTCAGCCAGTCTTTCAAATGTCTCACTTGTCTCCAGTATTCCAACTTGAGGATTCTGCATATGCGTCTCCAGTGATCAGATGAGGGTTCTAGAGGACCAAACAGTGCACTGACTTCTTGCAGTGGTGAATCACACTTTAGGCAATATGACAGGAACTGCGCTTTGCATGTTGTGAGGTATGTGCCATCGCCCTTTGTGTGCGCATCCTTTGCGTTTCACTGGTACCCCCTTTTTTCAAGTTCATCCTGCACCAACTGGCCCAAGAGCTTGCGCTAATGCACCTGTTTATTACACTGCATCTATAAATATATGCAGTAACAGTAGGAAGAAGTGCACTGATTCAAGCACCCTTATCAACTAACATCAACTAACCAAAGTAGCCGTCTATGGGAATCTTGCATATGATGACATATGCAAGCTGCTGGCTGCTTCGAAAAGAGTGAGGAGAAGGCTTCATTTGAAAAGAGTGGGTTCAAGAAAAAGGTGACTTCACGCTCTGCTTGTGAGTTCCACACGTCGCACACGCCTGCAAAATTTGCCTCAGATGGTCACAGCAGCATATGCTATCCGAGGACTCTTTTTTCACCAAGCTCGAAGGTGGTTTAGGACCCCTTTAAAGTCAGCTTCACTGCAGCAGAGCCCCATTATGCAGTAATGCATACAAATGCCGCGATTGCAACTTTGGTCACGTATACAATTGCACCGCCCAGGCAATTTTGGTCCCAATTTTCCGCAGAAAAAAAAAAGCGACCGTTACAATCGGCTAAATACTGTAATCAGACAGTGTGAGCTTCCATTATTGCTTGAAAATTTTCGTAGCGAAGGTCGAAAATAGCCATTTCCAATGGCAGGTGACGTGTGTTCAATACATTCTCTGTTCGCTAAGCTCCACCGAGACAGACGCTGATGCTAAAAGGTTCACTACTGGGGTAACCATCGGGGCCAGGCCCGTACATGCTGACTGGCCAAATTCAAATTATCCGCCAAACGCCAATTTTAGGATCAAAATAACGAAAGTTTCGCCCCATAAAAATGCCCGGGCGCCAGGTGAGATCTTCGATTGGAATTAAATAAACCAAAAAATTGAATTATCACTTTCCTGCCCACGGGAAAAGCAGCAGTTTTTGGGTAGCCGACTTGTTTTCTATCACAGAGTATGCTTGATACTTTAATGGCCTCTCACCAGGCCACATATCAAATTTTGATTATGCGATGGAAATTGTTAAGTGCCCTCTGGGGAGTATTTTACCTCTAAGTTTTGAAATTCATTCATTAATAGCCGAGATAAAAATACTTCAGTGCCG
This sequence comes from Dermacentor albipictus, assembly GCF_038994185.2. Lineage (NCBI taxonomy): Eukaryota > Metazoa > Arthropoda > Arachnida > Ixodida > Ixodidae > Dermacentor > Dermacentor albipictus. The sequence goes on along the minus strand of NC_091821.1, from coordinate 157,046,371 downwards.
CAAACCCATGACTTCAGGAGGTTAGCGCCACTGCCAACATAGACACTCTCTCCACTTGCCCCGTCTAGCCTCTGCAAGCTGAATTCCTTCCCTGCATTCTCCCATACTGGGGCTATGCAACAAGTACATCATGGGCCCCGCCTTCTTCTTCTTCTTTTTTTTTGTAGTTGTTGTTTCTCACTTTTTTGTTGAGAGGTGCACTTCTGCTGACAGTCTTGCGCGCGAGCTGTTGCGTTTGTCTCTTATCACACATCGCTTAATTTTGAGCGCTGTGCACGAGAGCACCTGACTAGCAGTATAAGTCGAAGCTATACGAACACTGAGGCTGACACAGGCAGATCATAGAGCATGATCGCACGCTGAAACACTGTAGAAAATGACATTTTGTTCTCTGCGCACATGACTGCACGACAGGGAAACAAGTAGACAAAATGGAAGTACATCTCTCTTGATGTCGTGCGAAGTAAAACAAAGATATGTAGACATTTGGTTTGTCAGTTTTATTATTTCTCTAAACGTTAATTTGTCTGTTTAAGCAACAGATCAAGCAAATAAACGCTGTTGTCTTTATTAATTCTCAAAGTCACGTGTCGCTATGAGCAACGATACAGCACTGCCATGTATGTAGGTGCACTTGCACGATGTACATCGACTGTCCTGCTGGGAGCAATGCTCCCTCTAGGAGAAGAGCAAGTTTGGTTTGAAAGTCAAGCTCTTTCTGCGTTGTGAAGGGATTTAATGCTTAGCAGACACGGTCATTAGCGCGCATTGTATGCACTGCGCTTGTCAGCTCAATATGGCCAGACCTGGCGAGGTGCCCTTGAAGTGTACAGTATCAAATTGAAGAAGAAGAAATTCTCTTTCTGATGATACTAGTCCTAAACAACACCCTTATTAAAAATAATTAAAAAAAAAGATCTAAACAAGAATTTTGTTGAAAAAAGTATGAGTTATATAAAAACGTCATTGTTGCTTTGCACAGAAAGACCTTAAAAATTTTCTGAATCTACATTTTCAATGCAAAGGCCCTGTGCAATGTTCCAATAAATATGAACGTTACAAATTTCTTGAGATATAGAAGAAAACATTAACTCTAGTGACTAGCCCTAGTACAATGCCGAGGTCGACTCCTGGCCATTTTTTCCATGCAAAACTCGACATCATGTGCGGCCGCCGGCAAATGATCCTGACCACAGGATGTTAACATTTTGCAGATAAGAACTGTAACCTTTAAAAGAAAGCAGGATATCCTTATACCAGCACATGGCAGCTTTGAAACGGTTTGGTGAAGAAAATAAAACTCTGTTCTAAAATCTGACGGAGCGAAGTTGTCTTCCGTGCCAGTGCTGCTTCTAAAGTCCACAAACTTGCACGCAGATGCATTAGAATCAGTAGAAATGTGACATTTCTGTGCATAAGTGGCACACAACACCGTTGCCATCTTGGAAATCAAGAGCGCTCATCACGCCGACCGTGCCCATTCCCCAGAGGTGCTTTAAAAATTTGCATGCAACAGAAAAAAAAAACGAAAACAAACTCCCCAGAGGTGCTTTAAAAATTTGCATGCGACAGAAAAAAAAAAAAAACGAAAACTGAAACTGGCGAAATAGTAATATCCCAATAATGGCGCTAGCTGTTTGAGCGCGCCTGGAAAGCGGCAAAATACGAATTTGCAACCATCGACAGCAAGCTATCAATGGGAATAGGCACAGAAAAGAAAGTGTTAACTGGAGTCGAATTAACGGAAGTCTACTGCATTTTTGATAACCTGAACGTTTGGCAGCACAGTTGAACTTCGTTATAATGAAGTAATGTCCTACGCAAAAATGTGTATGTTATATCCAATATTCGTCATAAGCGTCCACGCTAATATAAGCAAAAAAAATTTTTTTTAATTCAAAACTGCGTCTATGCAAAAGAAAGACAAGCATGGCACCTCCGACAGGCCAGTAGAAGGTCTCCTGTCGATTTTTATGGCCCATCAGTGGCTTGCCGTGCCCATACATGCCTTGAGAACAACATACAAACACACTTAGCAATATTGTTAATATGCAACCATGTGGTTAATGTGAACACACGGGATTAGTGCGTCGGCTTGCACTTTCAGGCTAGCCAAGCCAAGCGGTTGACCAAAACGTGCACGCGTATCGAAAATGTGCTTTTCTTGCTGAGTATTTGACATTTTACGCACAAGTGTACATGCCCCATCGGTGAAATCGCACAGATTATACGTGTCGCCGTGACGGAAGCGAGTGCCAAAGGAGGAAGGTGCCCGGAAGCAGAGAAGAGAATTGCAGCGCTGGGGAAAGTACGAAGGAGCGCGCTGAGTGTGCAGCAAAGCACCAGGACCTAGAGGAAAGTATATGTGCCACTGAGCGAAGTGGGGAAGGAGAAAGGAGGCAAATTGCCACGAAGGAGGGTAGGTGGAGGCACGCTGGTTTGACCTTTGACCTCCTCTGGCAGTTGCTACGGGTTCTGTGTGCGCTATGGATGTACCAGGCTTGTCTCGCTATCGAGAGGCCGAGCGTCAAGCGAGAAGGACAGAGCAGCAATTGAAGTGGCAATAGGCGAAGTGCGAAAGGAAGAAAATAAAGAAACAACAAATTAATGGAAATGAAAGTAGATGAAAAAACAACTTGCCGCAGGTGCAGAACGATGCCGAAGGTTGCGCGATCGTTCCTTACCTGCTACAAGTTGTTCTTTCATCCACTTTCATTTCCATTAATTTGTCCTTTCTTTATTTCATTTATTAGGCACAAGTAATTGGCACCTACATGCAGTAAATTACCAAAGTAAAATTATACGACACGTTTTCTGGCTGCTAGACCCCATGTAAACAAGAAAAGGCGCAAGGCAAGCATGATCAACGGCATACACCCGCCACAGCAGCTTCCCCACAGTACTTGCCCACCCGTGTTAAGCCCTTCCACGGTAGCAACATATTTTGCAAATCGTATTCACTGATATCGCCCACAACACTACTGCAATAATCATCTTCACCGATCTGTTACACAGCATGTGTGGCATAGTGCCGTTAAAAGCGTATTGCACGCTTCTAACAGGCATCGCCAAACACAATGCCATTCCCTGAAGTAGGCGGTGAGAAGTGAGCGTCATGTTTTGCTCTGGCATTGCCGACCGGCTTGATTTCATTTCCGTTTCCAGTCGTTATCTCAAAACAATAGGAAAATCACACGGAGCATCCCAGACCACTCAGGCATTACCAATTTGGCTTGCATCGGCATCTCATGACGCAATGAGTCTTACCCGTCTGAGTCATGCGAAAATGGCAGGAAGCACTAACTTTCCCCTACAGGTACCAGCAAATCTCACGGGTGGTTGCATGTCGCATTCGCACATATCACCACGAACCCTATAGTGATAGGTAACCTTCACCCATCATTTTCACAGATCGTATGGCATAATGTCATTGGAATCGTACTGCATGCATATAAAAGGCGATAACCCAAACATGCCACTATTCCCCGCTGCAGGGTGCGTGAAGTGAGTGTCACGTTTCACTCTGGCAGCATTGTATTCTGGCGTCACCTACCAGCTCCATTTTGTTTCGGTTTCACACACCGTCCTAAACACTACGCAATCGGAAAACAATGTGTCTCATGGGGTATTTGGCTCCAACCAGCTCTGTGCACATCGGCGCCTTCTGTCACAACAATTCTTGTGGAGTATTCACTTCGAAACTTTCTGCCAACATTCCCCGCCTGAAGAGGCTGCCGACTTGGGCGGAATTCGAGAAACGCAAATACAAGCTTGCCAAAGCCATAAAAACAACACCCACCTGAACCTCGTACTGCACAGATTCGTGCAACGCTTCACATTACAACTCACTTTGCCAATAGTTTTAGTGATTTCGGATCGTACATTTACCTGGTTAGTATGTTTTTTAATGTTTTTTTTTCCAATACGTATAAACAAGGTTCTACCGTATACATGCAAACAATTAAGCATTGGTGACCGGCATGGGGTGAACATATTCGTTCGGTATCCTGTTGCAGTGAGTCGGACTTCCTCAATTCGTCAGCACCCATTGGCATATTCCATTAGTTGTAATACAGTTACCTCGCACTGGTGTATAAAAGCCGCAATAAATGCCCTTTGTCCTGTTTCTTCTACTGTGTTTTCATTCCTTTGTACCAAGAGCATGCTTTAGACCCCACAACTGCTTGGCTAAAATCACCTTCATATCACCACCAACACCCTGAGGATAAAAAGGTAGTCCATGTTTTTCTTTCACGGCACACACTGCCATTTTTCTTCTCTTTCATAGTGGGTGTGCTCATAGTTGGGTTGTGTGCTTCTTTGGTTAAAACACACCACAGATCTACTAGAACCAAGAGGCTGCTGCCCTTCTACTCAAATGCCTTGGGGAGAAAAGGGAACGAGAGATTGGTTGAAAGACGGCGAAGCCTGGTCACCAGGCCTTTTGCTTCAGTGTGGCCCTAACGTCATCCAGAATGCCTCGTGGCATTCAAGAACAAGAGCCGCTGACAGACCTGCCTCAGGCCAAATTTCATTACTGCCCTGTCTGGTTACAGTCCTAGACCTTAAAACAGCAACTGAAGCTGAAGTAAACATGAATAATTACTGTGTATAATTACACAAAAAAGTGATGAATCAAGGTCACTCTCGGAGAACAACAAAACCTGCACCTCATACATGCTGAACCATGGCTAAGTGAAGCTCCAGCACCAGTTCTCAGGAAAGCGGAAACCCACTGGTAATGGGCACTTTGGCAAGCAACACTCATCGCTAGCGAGGGGCGTAGCATGAAGACTGTGCACTTGAAACGAAACCCCATCGGCATATCATGGTGCCATGCAGTAGCATGCTAGTGAAACAGGCTTTAGCGATATATATTTGAGAATTTGTAAACCTCTAATAACTACATTAACCATAGCAAGAAATGAAAGCGAGAAAGCTTTGAACAATGTTTATTGCAAACAGCAGTTATCAGCTTGGGAATGGCCTTAACTCTTTCCGTATCGTGCCCATTGGGCATTGTCAGCCTGTTAACGATGGTTTGAAATGCCGCTTTCGAGATCTTCTGCGCCGCTCACAGACATACTGAGCTATTGGATGTGAAGGAGGAGAACTATATTTTTGTTTGCCAAGCAGTTCGCTTTTTTCACCCAAGCAGCGCTCAGAAGTTTTTGCGATCGTCAAAGTAGAAAGCAAAAATGGCCGCCTGTTAGCAACAGCTTGAAACGCCACTTTCGAGAGCTTCCGTGCCACTCAAGGACACTCTGTGCCGTAGGACATGAAGGAGAAGAACTATATTTTTGTTTGCTAAGCAGTTCGCGTTTTCCCAGCCAGGTGTTAATTTTTGAACCCACTCCGAAATTTCGCGATCGTCAAAGTAGAAAGAAAAAATTGCTGCCTTCAGGTGTGGCGCACGCGCTTCGAAAGATTGTAGATCTCCCGATTCCGCTGCGTCTGCGGCTCATTTTATCGATTGACCAAGCAGCAGCGAGTCTGAGAATGCTGCCTTTTTGTCGGACTTTGACTCTGAGAGCAACGACGATACAAGCCAGTCCAGAACATCGGTGGCCGCAGCCCACAGCACCAAATTGTAGTGCTTAGACTTAAATTTTTGTAGTGGAATACCTGTTCAAAGAAAAATGTAGTTTTTTTTTTTTTTTCGCAGATAGTGCCTATTAGATGGGGCAATACATTTTGTATATCTCAATTTTTTTTTACATACTTTTCTCAATAGATACAAATGTGTCTTTACAAACTTTGTTAAATTTTATCCCACAATCTTGATTCTGGCAACTTAATCTTTATGACATAAATCTCATTAATAAATCTTATGTGTGAAAAGTGCATTCAAAGTGAAAAGTGCAATATTGAGTGCAATAGTTTCTTCAGAAAAGAAAATCTTGTGTAACCTATAAAAAACACCTATTTTCTCCACGGTCGGTAAAAAGTGTCCACCCGTTCACAATAATTTAGAACTAGTCTCATACAATAAACACTTGCACAGTAGTGTAGGGAATCGAACTGTTAAAAGCTAGGAAATGGGCTGAGCGTGTCCACCCTCAACTGAGCAGATTTCCCAGGCTGCACAGAACAATGGGCAGTAAAAGCTCAGGAACGCTGGTGTTAGGACAGAGATGAGCATAATGCGCTTTGTGCCGTCTCTCGCTATCAGTGGATCGGACCACATGTTAAAGAGCCACAGCGGAGTCTTTACATAGACCTACAGAGGCTAGAAAGGCAGAAGCCCAAAAACAAGCAGCCGGGAGCAGATGCATGCTCTTCGAATATGCCAGTAGAAAATGGTGCAGCAGCTAAAAAACAAGGGATTCGGGATAGAAAAGGAACTGCAAGAATGCGCCTCTGAACTGTTGTTTTCAGTAACTCCTTTCTGTTCCAACTTTTATTTCTGCCTTCAGTGTTCATATTCTAGTGCACCAATAAGTATTTCTAGAATTCCTTCATGATTCTGCACAGAACCAGCATCATGAAAAGTTTTCTTTCTCCCCGTTTATAAAACCTGATCATTGCATAGCAATGACAGCATGAAAAATACTTTCCAGTCAGTACAGCATTATACAGTGTTATACCAATACTGCAGCTTTAATTTCTATACACAAAAACAAACTGAAGTACTATTGAAGTGGACAACAGAGACTTCTTTTTTTTTTGTATGGTAAAGCAGTGCAGGAAACGAAGATAGACAAAGTGAAGAACACAAACCACAAAGTGCTGTACAAAGTTTCGTGATGTGTTCTTTCCTCCGTTTTCGTTTGCTGTGCTGTTTTACCATCAAAAGTCATGCTGAACCAACTAGCCCAGCCCGGTCTGCTTCTACAAACAATAAAGAGTGAATGCTTGTTAGGTATCTACCTGGTTTGCCAAAAGTTGTATTCGATAGGCATTCCACTTGAATGGCATGTTGGGATTGTATGAAGCTTCAACCAGAACTCTCTCCCCAACCTTTGGCATGGTTCCCTTGATTACACTGCAGAAATAAAACATGGTACAAATAAGAGGCAGTGCTAGGTTTATTGATCAAACAGCACTAAGGATGCTGCTACATAAATGTCAACACATGCACATATTATTAATGAAGGAAAAATGAGACATCCACCCATTCTTAGCAATTGCTACAAAGGAAACCCATACGGGTTCCTCGAAAGAAAGGCCTCGCAGTTGAAGAAAAATTCGTCCTGGTCCGAGATTCAAACCCAGGACCACTGCCTTTCCGGGGCAACTGCTCTACCATCTGAGCTAACTAGGCGGCTAACAGATGGTAGGGCAAAGTCGAATTTGTCAACAACTCGAAGCAAAGGCAAGAGATTGACGTAATAGTTCTGCGGAAACCCACAAGGTGGAGAGAAGTAGTTTAACGAAGGGAAAATGAGACATCCACCCGTTCGTAGCAATTGCTACAAAGGAACCCATACGGGTTCCATATGGGTTGCTCGCTTCTCTCCACCTTGCGGGTTTCCACAGAACTATTACATCGATCCCTTGCCTTTGCTTCGAGTTGAAGCTGAAAGCTTTTCCAGAAAAAATGAATGAAGAGCAGTCCGTCGTGGTTTTCAACCCTCTGAAATCGAATATCGCATTGAAACTGAGCGAAAGAAAGCACAAACATATTTTATTTCGACGAAAAGTGCAGCAGCAGACATGCCCCGCTCGCGCGCCTCGTTTCCGCCTGCGATTGGTCGGGCGCCTCGTGACGTCAACAATGGTGTTCGTCCGGACCGACTGCTGCCACTACACATGAAGCACGGTGCAAGGTAGTTTGGTGCTGTTTTGCTGAGATGGTCATGAAAAATTTCGATAGCTTGTGTTTCTCTGAGGAGTTCGGCGTTAAGTCCAAACTCCACGAGCGATGTTGCGCGCGACGGTGACGGGCGACGGCTTCGAGCGACAAAACGGGCCATCACTTGGAACAGATCACTCGGTGTTGTCGCTCGATCGCTCGGTGTTGTCGCTCGATCGCTCGTTTCTAGAAATCTAGAACTCGTCGCTCATCACCTGGAAATGCTATGAGCGACTAGCCAATAGTGCGAAGCCGAAACTGGATGTACATAACTCAAATACTACTGTTTGTCGCACGGAATGAGCAAACTATTGAATTTTACACGTGCAAGAATAAGAGCCTAGTGCAAGACCTTCAGAAATATTTTATGCTCCTTCTTCAGTAAAACACATCAACTTATATTGATAAAGCATGCGTCACGCTAGTTTCGGTGCATATATTGCTGCCCCCCTACCGGGAAGTCGTCGCTCAAAGCCACCGCTCGCGTGAAGTTTGGCTTGCAGGCAACGAGTGAACGCGACAGCCATCGCCTCGCTTGTCACGCTGTCGCTGAAGCGTGCAAGATCACTTGTAAGGGGTTTATACTTTACTCCCTACATGTACGAGCCGATTGCGAAGAGGCAGCCTCTCCAAGAAGCAAAATATGCTGGTGCAAGCACTGCTTTCCACGCGAACGAAGGCGAAGTGTTAGCATCTCCTTGTGTTGGAAATGTTCTTTGGCGAGTATGTTTTTTGCTAAGCTGCATTCAGCGTTCCAGTGAGTACGTTTCCGGGCAAACAACTGTATAGTGTTATATTCCTGCATGCCACCTCGTAGAACGTAAGCGGTGATGCGACCTTCGGCATTTGTGCGCTGCCCCAAAGCAGTTGGCAATCTACACAGACGGTTTAAACGCGGGAAAAGTTTACCGGCTGTTGTAGCACGTGTAGTATAGAACCTTCATGAGTGCGCCATCCGCACGCTACTCTACCGGTGAATTTCGTCAGCTACGTGAGATGGTCGGTTTCTCTATGTGTGCGAGAGAAGGGTCCTGGCGAGAGCAGGCGTTCCAACAGATGCAAACTTTACGCTTGCACTGCGTTATGGTAGCTGCATGCAGGCTGTTTCACAACACACGTGCGAACAGAAAATTCGCGGCGCTTGGCGATGAAACCTGCGTCAAGGGTGGGAGATAAACATGCACCTTCCGTTCAGCGTGCTAATTATTTTTTTTAGGAGAACCCAAAGCCCGCATTATTGATAAACTCCGGTAGTAATCGTGACGGAAGTGGTTAGAGCGCAACACTATTGTTCTTGAGCGCTTGAAGTTGTTTCGCTTCACAGCAGCCTCTCATTTAGCTGAAAGCTTCTTGTCTTGCAGGAACTAATGGAACATCGGAACATCGTCGCGGCCGCTGGTGTTCGTGCAAGCGTAGGCTGCACAAAACGCCGGCATGATCGGCCTACAAGTTCAATTGATGCTGCGCACGTCAACTACCACTCCTATACACACGCAAACAAAGCAATATAGGTTCGAGCGAAGCAGATTAGGACGGCACGCACGCAGAATTAAGCCCGGTCAGGCACGGTCGCGGAGACTGCAAAGGAGCGGAACACCAGTGCTGACGTCACTACGCCGCGGTTTCCGGTCTCCGCTCGCATCGTCAGCGTCAGCAGCAGCGTGCGGCGCTCGACAGGGGGCAGAGCTACAGCGCAGTTTTAACCGACGATTGCGTTGCTCCTAAGTGAAAAATCCCCCCCCCCCCCCCCCCCAAATTTTACCTGCATGGTTTATAAGGTTCCCGCATCCGTATATGAGCGTCTTATTGAATTCGACAGACTCTTCAGCTTCCCTTTAAGCAATGCTAATGACTCATGAAAAAAGAACTTTTCTCATAATTTACAACATTTATTAGGAATGGAAACATCGTCACTTGCACGCAGAGGTCATAAATATATACCCAGTGTCCCAGTTAACTATCATGTACTCAATTTTAAAAAAAACAGCTATGGCATTACTAGAAGAAAACCTAGACCATATTGTTTCCAAAACAGTAGAGTAGCTGCCAGTAATTTTTTCATTACTGATTTATTTAGGAAATTTCTAATAATTTTCTAACTAAAGGCGTAACATCCTAATTATCAAAGTGTCAGTGAGGAATTTCTAGGCCCAGCCAAGAGACATCTAAATGCAGTATTTTCAGCGATGTACCAATTACGCACGAATTTTTTTCGAGGCTAAATAAACCCAGCGAAATATGAAAAATATGTGACTGCACTCCCACCCGCATCATAAAGCAGTGCCTTAGCCAAAACGAAATAAAGGAAATGAAGAAAAACATTGTGATCGAGCTAGTTCCTTATCTGCCGCGTGCCGGCCAAAGTAACACGTCGCATTTGGTGTTAGTTGGAAACAAGCTGTGATAGCTGTTGTCTTAGCGTAGATAAAGCGTACGGATGGTTTCGTTCTTTCTTTTCTTTTTGCCACAAAACCTATCACCACAAAAGCAAATTGGCGATGTCAGCGCAAATATTTAAAGGTGTGTTTTGTTTCGTCCCTGTCGCCATGTCTTTCTCTGTGCAGAAGGTAACAATGACCAATGACTGCAAATGTCAACAAGAGGAAGGTCGCAAATATATATCAGTCATGGATGTGTGGCGGTAGACCAAACGCACCAACTATCATCAGAAATGATGAAAACCTGAGACTAACCAGCAGCTTCAAGAAACAGCGGCGTAGGCCTCCACTGTTGAGTCCCAGTCTATTCACGGATGTTCTAGCATTTATGGCCTCAAAACCTCATGCTAGCATTGGGGAGGTGGCCGCCCAGGTATCAATTTCCAAGTCATCAGTTTGGAGGATTGTAAATGACGGCCTTTCGCCCAAACTACCTTAAGGGGGTATAGTAGGGCAAATCGACCAAAAAACTGATTTTTTGATTTCATCAATAAAAAATAATACACACTGTGGGGAGCAAAACTGTGCTGCGGCGAGCGCGTAGGAGCACTCTAAGCCATTTAAAAATGGTGCCAAAAAGCGCGCCGCCTGGTATTTAAAAATGACAGACGCGAGGGTTTGTTTACATGCTATTTTCCGTCATTTTTTTCTGTGTTTACGTAATTATGTTTACTTCATGTTTACGTTTACGTAAACATGAAGAAAGGCTTTGGGGAAGACACCAAAAAAAGCCAGAAAATTTCTGTACTCTGCTGGTGCATGCTGAACGGTTGTAGTGAAGGTGCAAACATAAAAATGCGTTTTTCTCAAAATGACTTTTTTCAATATTTTCGGAACTTGATGTACCTTTTCTGGAAAACTACTCAGCCCATTACGCTGAAATTTTCCCAGAATATACTCGCATCCCTTGCAAGTAATCTGAACCTAAATGTGTGAAAAAAGCACTCGGTTATAACTTAAAAAAAAGAAAACATTATTAGAAAGACCCTCCACAGTACGAGACGTGTGACTGCAATATTTTTTTTCTTGTGACGTAAATGTAGCAAAGCATTTTTTAAAGGTTCCAGTTAAACCCACTATTATACAGAATTATTGTGCGAAATTTCACGGTCATGCTCTTTTTTGTTTCTGAGAAAAGGTACATTTTATTTTCCATCATAGCTTAAAGTTTGGTTCTCAACTACACAAAAAATAAAAAAGGCCTGCAGTAAAATATTACACCAATTAAGGTCAACGCTATTGGTATTGAGCGTGCAGAATTTCACGCTAATATATAAAACAGTTGTTGAGATATAAAGCTGAAACCAAGATAGTTCATGCACCCTACCATACCCCCTTAACCAGCACGAATGCTTAGAAGATAGGTACCTGCAGAATTGTCTAGATTTCTTGATTTAGGTCCTCACAAAAGCCAATAAGTCACCGGACTTTTTTGAGCAACATCACGTGCACAGATGAAGCCAATTTTTACATAAATGCCTAGGTAAATTTGCATAATGCACACTACCGGAGGGACTCCAAATCCACACTGGGTAAAGCCCAATTGGCACCAGTACCAGTGATCGTTCAATGTGGGGTGCGGTATTTACGCCAGTGCTATAATGAGTCCCATCTTCTTCAATCATATCCTGTCTGGACAGCGTTACGTGGACAATATCCTTGAAGGAGTGGTGGAGGAGTTTCTCAGCGAAGTCTCATTGTCACGTCTTCCATATCTGTGATATCAGCAAGATAGGGTGCCAGCACACAGCAGTAGCCAAGCACGAAACTGGCTAGATGCGACTTTTCACGCGCAATAGATTGTAGGGCATGGTAAATTGGCCGGCTAGGTCGCCTGACCTCTCTCTACTCGATTTCTTTCTTTGGGGTTATGTAAAATTTCATGCTTACATGATGGAGAAAGATGTCAGATTAGCTCAAGACAAGGATAAGGGATGCCTGCCACAGAATTCGAACGTCAGTCATCAAGAAAGCCACTGAAGACGTGACAGAGCAGACTCAGTATTACGTAGCTGCAAAAGGAGACCTAATGTATTCGAATAGGCTATTCGAACACATCCTCTAGGTAGCAGCTGGTGTCCAACGGTGCTTATGAACTTATAGATAATAAGGGCACACTGAACTCTTACGTGTGTTTTTTTTTTATATATATATACAGGCGTCTCAATTGCCAATTCGGCTCATTTAGAAGTGATTATTTACTTTCTTGAACGCATCGGTTTTGCCTTTTCTAAACATGTGCATCGCTTCCTGGTCTGTTTATCTTGCTTTTATTTTATGCCATGAGCCTGTTTTCGCAGCAGGTATGAAAACACTCTTATGAAAACTAAAACAGTCACTAATTTGGCTTTAATCCGAAGCAAGTTTCTGGCACGAAATATAGCTGCGTGCACACTCTTTCGATGCGGTGCGAGCAAAGCCAGCATTTTGAAACATGCTACAACTATTGCATTGCATTTTGCGTTTCGTGTGTGGTCAGGGCGGCACTTAGGCCGTGTTATCAAGGGGCTTTTGTAACCAATGTGATCAGTCCGCCTTCATAATAATAATATATGGGGTTTTACGTGCCAAAACCACTTTCTGATTATGAGGCAGGCCGTAGTGGGGGACTCCGGAAATTTTGACCACCTGGGGTTCTTTAACGTGCACCTAAATCTAAGTACATGGGTGTTTTCGCATTTCGCCCCCATCGAAATGCGGCCGCCATGGCCGGGATTCGATCCCGCGACCTCGTGCTCAGCAGCCTAACACCATAGCCACTGAGCAACCACGGCGGGTATCAGTCCGCCTTGAGAGACTGATAATATCTGCGACTTAGAGAGGAATGAATAGCTGCAAAGCCGCAAAACCTGCTGTTGGTGCTCCTTCTGTAGCATTAGCAAGGCGATGCAGTTGGTTTCAACGAGCTTATCTTATTTGTAGGTGCTGCTTTATGATGCGGGTGGGAGCGCAGTCACATGGTATTTTTCCCATTTCGTGAGGTTTGTTTGCTAGTTGAAAAAAAATTGCAGGCAATCGGTACGTCCCTGAAAACACAGCAGTTAGATGTCATTTGGGGGTGCCTGGGGGTGGCTACAAATGCCTCATTGACACTTTGATAATCAGGACAGTTCTCAAATTACATAATTCATTGCAATTGTCGAAATAAATTTCAAAAATGAAAGAATTACTGACGGCTACTCCACTGTACTGGAAACAATATGCACAAGGTTTTTTTCGAGCAACGCAACTGATTTTTTTTTAAAATCTTGGTGCATGATAGTTGGGGCACCAAAATGAGGCCAACCAGGATTCATTCGAAATCAGAATCAATAGCAGTCACGTGCAGGAGTGCTTATACTCGAACTCACAGGAAAAGAAAAAGAAAAACAGAGAGAGGCTGCAGTTTCTCTGGACAGGCAAAGAAGTATCAGTGATAGCGAAGTATACAACAATCACACAAAGGAAGATTACACAACAGAGAGGCGCCAGATTTTTGTGGGCAACACGCAGCAGCCCTCCCTGAAACGCTACTTTCTGCAGCTGACAGCAGGTAGTGACACAAGTTTATGCTTGTACTGCCGCGGCAGAAGCTTGCATCCCCATAAGAACAGGTAAATTTGCACTTTTTTCTTAAAAGCCAGCCATTAACTGTGCTAAGTGTTATACTAAATGAAGTCGACACCAAACTGCGATCATTCTGCAATATTTGACCACGAACAGTGCAGCAGTTAGTGCAATATCTTTTTTTTAACACGTGCAGCAAAATATTCAGGACCCTGTATTAGCTCTTTGTCTGGTTGGGCTCTGTGCCACCAGGTGGCTGCACCGTGCAAGCCATTCACATTTGTACCTACGCTCATCCAGTAAAATGCCCACGCCGTCTGCTTGCACTTGCGTTTACATGAATGCCAGACACGCTAAACCTTTCTATTGTGGTACCAATCTTCCGGCGTAAAGTGACGAGTGACGACCGCAAGCGCATGGGTGCTAGCGCCGATCGGATACCGACAGTCCAATGTGCTGCAGCCACACAGCTCGCACAATGCCTTTCAGAGGGACACGACGTCGCAGCTCGACATGTTGCCGATCATTAGATTTGCAGCCCACAACATAACAAGGGCAATCCATGGTGCTTGCGAAAAGAAAGCTCAAGACCAGCACTGACTGCGCAAGCTGGTGTCAACACAGAGAACACTGTAACACAAGCAGATGACACTTGTTGTGTGCCAGAAGTGCTTGAGTGTAGTGATAAATTGTCGTAGTGTACTGCTTCTGTTACTTTTTTTATAAAAACAAATTAACCAACATTCCAACTACACCTGAACCTCGCAATAATGAAATGGGCGGGGGAACGCAAAAAAATTCCCTTTCGCAAGAATTTCTTTGTTGCGAAACGAGACAGCACAGATAGGTAATGCGTCGCAGAATGAAACACTACTGTCAAACTTCCATTAACCTGCTTTGGCAAGCTTTGCTCAAGGATATAGAACTGCATTGCCAACAGTACAAAGTGCCCCACACGCATCAATCAGCAGTGGCAGCACTGCTGTGGAGCAGTATACTCAGTCAATTGCTTTTGGAGATACGATCACTTTTGCAAGATTGTGCGTAACTCAGCCCCAGACGCAGAGCAACAGCACTTCACGTAAACAGCAGCATTTCTCCAGCCCACGCTGTCGCCTGTAGACGCATCCGGTGCCAAGTGCAAAAGTGATCGTATCTCATATACCCAAAGGCAATTGGTCGAGATTATGGCCCCTTCGCGCAAATCTACGTCCGGTGCCGAATCCGCACACAATACCTGTCAGGTGGCACCAAAACCAGCGTTCTTGAAGCAAGGGATAGGTATCTCCGAATGATTGCTTAATCACGGCCCGATGCGTGGCACTCCATGCCGCGACCACCATCTCAAGCGCCATAGACAATTCCACGTCAGTGGGAGGTGGATTTCCTTGTTTTTGCTGCATTTTGCGCATCGAGGCACACATTAACCCCTGCACTAGGTGTGCAAAAACCAGTTGTCACATGTTGGTAGCAACATGCATGCCACTTTGAACAGGCGATTATCAAAGAAGATGGCGACCATGACGTGTTTCCAGCGCATGCAATCGCTTTCGGCACTTGGCTGTTTTTGTAAACAAAAATGGAGGCGCCTACGCAAGTGTAATGCAGTGGTATTTTATGCAATTGTAGTGCAAAGCAATCACATTTGTGCACATTTTGGAGCCTGCTAGCCTTGCGCATGCAGGTATACAGTGAAAGCGCGTTAATTCGACTTCCGCTAATTCAGAACATCGGATAATTCGACCTTCGCGCCTGGTCCCTACAATTACATATAGGAGTCTATGGCACGAAACTCTCGTTAATTCGGACGGATTCCAGCCCACCGCGGATAATTCGGACGATTTTGGGCAGCCACCGAGGCTCGAAAACGAAAATACGGCAAACGCGGCACAAAAGTGATACCCAAACGCAGCATCGCCATTGACATCAAGTAATAAACTTGGCCAATCCAATCCAATTGGCTCAACTTGTGGCTGGATGGGCGCTTTTCCTTGTTTTTGCATTTGCACGTGTCGGCGTTATCGACGGGGCCATTTTGTCCTTTGTTGCTGTCGGTGCGCTACATCCTTGCATGCTGTTTTGCTGAGGACCACTGGATTTAACACAGCTCAGTTATTGAACTTTATTGGTGCTTTTCTGTTGTGCACCCGCGTCACTGCATTCTCCGCCGATGGCAACGCCAGCGAAGCGACCAAAATACGAGGCCAAGGACTTGGCTACCAAGGTGGAAATTTTGCAGGCCCTGAAGGACGGGCTCTCTCGACAAGAAGCCATGAAGAAGTACGACGTGAAAAGAAGTACCTTGAGCACATATGTGAAAAATGAAGAACAGATTCTTCAGGCGTTCGAAAGCGAGAAGTTCCGAGCGTCACGAAAGCATCTGCGAACAGCAGCTCATCCAGAGTTGGAAGAGGCTTTGCTTCAGTGGTTGGTCGATTCGCGTAATGCAAACCTGCCATTGAGTGGACCCCTCATCATGGTGCAAGCCAACAGGTTTGCACTGATGCATATAGATGCATTCAAAGCATCGGAAGGGTGGTGTGCGCGCTTCAGAGAGCGACAAGCCTTGTTTTTAAGACTGTGTGCGGCGAAAGAGGTGCTGTCAACAAAGACATTGCCAACAACTGGAAGAATGCTCAGCTGCTCCAACACATCGCCGCCTACGATCGAAATGATATATTTAATGCTGACGAAACAGCACTTTTCTTTAAAGGGACCCTGAAACGATTTTGATGATTTTCTACAAGCGTACTGAGTCGTTAGAGTAGGTCCTTCTGATCATTAATTGACACATCTAAGTGCTTCGCATAAAACGTGTAATTTATTATAAGGTTTTAAAAATGCACATCGCTGCCGATTGCAGCACACTGCTCGGCGGAATATTAAGCCGCCCCTACCCATAGACGGAAATCGCCCATATGACGTCAGTGGGGTGAGCTATCCGATTGGCTGACCAGGGCACGTGATCAATATTTTTTCCAACTTTATGGTAAACAAATGATGTTCGTAATAGTTGGAATGTTAGTTAATTTGTTTCAATAAAGAGAAAGTAACATAAAGAGAATGAAAAAAAATATTTTTCAGTACACTTCTGGCACACAGCAAGTGTCGTCTGCTTGTGTTACAACGTGCGCCGTCTTTGACGAGAGCTCCGCAGTCAGTGTCAGTCGGTCTTTTCAGGAGCGCTATGATTCAACTTTGTTCCGTTGTGGACAGCAAACGTAGCGACTGGCAATATGTCAAGCTGCGACATCGTGTCCTTCTGAAAGCCAGTAGACGAGCGGACTGGCTGCAGCGCATTGGACAGCCGCTATCCGATGGGCGCCAGAATTTGTGCGATTGCAGCCGTCACTTTACGCCGGAAGATTACTAACGCAATAGCGTTTCGCGAGTCCGGTATTAGGGTTAACGCAAGTGCAAGGGGACAGGGCCTGGCCATGTCCCCTTGCGTGTCGTTTCAGGGGATAAACAGAAGCACAAATGTGAATGGTCTGCACGGTGCAGCCACCTGGTGGCATAGAGCTCACCACACACAGGAGTGTAATCGTTAACATGTTTTTGTAAATGTTAAAAATGTTTTACACTTGGTTAGAGCAATATTAGCTCTTTCTTTGGCTGGTTACGCTCTGTGCCAACGGGTGGCTGATCCGTGGAGACCGATCAGGCAGCTCACGTACGTCTACGCTAAAGTTCCTTCATCAGGTTGAGTTTATGCCTTCAGTGTTCCGTCGAAACGTTCTGCTAGTGTGTGATTACCGGAATACCAGACACGTTCGGCGCTACGACAGAATGCTCGCAACGCACGCTGCTTCGATAGCTCTCGCTTGGGGTTGACGGCCAAGCCACTAGCGGAGATGTTTCGCGCGGGCGGGGGCAAGCTCCTAAACAACCAGAAGTGGACGATGTGACGTTGCATCGTGATGCAGAACCAGTGAAGACGGAGCTTAGCTCCGATCGCTCGGCAAACGTGTTGAGGAGAAAAAGCATGGCTAGGGAGGAGGGTAACTTGTAATCACTTGTAGCTCCATTAATACGCAACACTTCACTTAAATTGTAGTGCGAATGTTCTACTTAAGCTGTAGCCTACGCGTACACAAAATTTGTCCGAACCGTTTCAGGGGCCCTTTAAGGATTTGCCAGACAAGACTGTGACCATGAAAGGAGATCTGTGCATCGGTGGCAAAAGATCCAAGGAACGCGTCACCATTCTTTTAGCCGCCACATGACAGGAACAGAGCACTTGCCGCTTGTCGTCATTGTAAAGGCACAAAAGCCACGGTGCTTTAAGAACATGCCTGCTCTTCTGGTGGAATATCGAGCGAATAGAAAGGCCTGGATGACGTCGGAAATTTTTCAAGGCTGGAGGCAGAAGTTAGACCGACAGTTTTCCGCAAAGAACCGCAAAGTGTTAAAGGGACACTAACGGTTAATGTTAAGTCAACATGGACTGTTGAAATACCATCCCAGAAACCTCAAAACACTTGTTTTATGCGAAGAAGAGACTTATTTTAACAGAAAATGCGTTCTGAAGCATCCGCATACCTCTAGCGCAGTTCAAATCGCCCGCCCTCCGATCGAGGAGTGGTGACGTCATGGTCTCATAGTGACGTTGCGCCGTGGGCGAGTAAAACGGCGCCCACAGACGGCGCTACGGCTTTTCTGCGCAAAACACAAATGCACGGCCAGAAACAGAGCCAAGACAGAGCCGACAGCAGTGCGAAAGCGGAACTATGGTGGCTAGCGGAAGGGAAAGCGTGCGACGGTAAGCTCGTTCATTATTTTATGACGCCAACTTTGACGCTCGCTGCAATGGACGACCCTGACAATGACACACTGGCTCGCGATGCTGGGCTCAACTTCAGCGATTTAAGCACTGATGAACATGACCTGCTGCTGAGGGCTCGCGCTGCCGGCATCATTGTGTACTACTACGATGGCAACTGTATGTCATGGCTGTACATATTCGCAGATTTGTAGCTTTTCCTACGTGAAAACCAAATGCCGCACTAACCGCCCCGTCTTCAACCTGCAGAGTTTCTTGGGCTTCGGAGAATGCAGGCAAGACCGACGGAACAGTGCTGCAGGAAAGCATTGCTTTGAAAGGCACTCTACACGACTTCAGTAAGTAGGCGTTGAACTCGTTATCCTCTGGACAAAAGTTCAGCAAGCACACTACGCGATTTTTCGGCTTTTGCCAACGTGCTGTAGCAGAGGTACGGCCCTTAGCCGCTTTGAATGGAGAGGTTCACTCGTTGGCATACAGTGATAAGTAACGTTGGATTCGCCACTGCAACTGCCCTTGGCCAAGTTCTGCGGACCGTTCACGCATCCCACGACATCACATGGACGTGGCATTCTCGCTGCTTGTTCCAAATGCAAGTTTCCAGAGCCAGCAGAACCAGCGCAGCACGACGCAATAACGAAACAACTAAAACTCCAAAGCGCGCGCGGCGCAGAGTCGAGCGAAAAACGAAACCTTTCGACCGCCCATACTACTGAAGAGTAACGTCAAAATGTTATTTTTCTTAGAATCGAACAGAAGTAGACAAGTAGCATTTTCTTCCGTCATAACCTAATGAAATTATCTTTTTAATACGAGTAGTTGAGTACTAGTGGCATAAACTATGATGAAGAGTGCCTTCGTCATCGGGCTAGTACCGGAATGTCGCTGGGGGGTCTCAAATCGTGTCATGCATTTACCTTAATTTCTCGGTTACTAAAGCTCTGTTCGTGATTATAGTGACGCCTTAGACGTCCTACAGCATTGCTTTATCACTTTAACTTGACTTCATAGTAACCTTTAGCGTCCCTTTAATGGTGCTGGACAATTGTAGTGCGCATAACAGTGTCACTGGACTGGACAACATAGAAGTTGTTTTCTTGCCACCAAACACAACATCGGCCCTCCAACCGATGGACAAAGGCATAATTCAGTACGTCAAGACCAAATACCGCAGGCGCGTACTGGAACGTATGCTCCTGTGCCATGAAGTCGGCAAGCAGTACGACATGAATCTTTTGAGCGTGGTCAAGATTCTTGCCTACGTTTGGCCCAACACACCCGCGCACGTCGTCGCCAACTGTTTTAGACACAGTGGCTTCGTTGTGCGTGAGCTTGGCGATGATGCAGTGGCCGAAGTGTCGCTAGACGACAATGGAGATGACTGCGAGGATTTCGGAGGAGTTCTGCCGGATGCGGTGACACTCGCTGATTACGTCGGCATTGATGACGGCGTTGTTACAGCCGGCTCTCTTACCGAAGAAGAAATTGTCAGGGACGTGCTGCACGACAAAGATTCTGAGGAAAAAGAGGAGCCGCGAGAGGAGCAGCCTCAGCCCCCTCGCACTGTGAAGGAAGCTGCGGAGGCCCTTGCTGTGTTGGAAGAATTTTGTTGGGACACTGCAGACAGCATGCGAGCTGCTAAGCACCAGGAAGGACTTCGAAAAATAGTATCCGCGTGGGTTTCTGCGCGAAAGCAGACGAGCATCCTCGATTACTTTGCACAGTAAAAGTATGTTGATGAAAGTCGTGCATTTATTGTTTTTGTTGTCCGCTCGATAATTCGGACATTCAGTTAATTCGGACATAATTTACGGTCCTTAGAAGTCCTAATTACCGAGCTTTTACTGTAATATGCGAAGTTACATTATGGCAAATTTCGCCGATACAGGATTGTAGTACAGCGACATTTCGTTAACGAGAGGTACAAAATGCATTGAATACTATGGGTGTTCTACGGGGATACGAAAATATTTCGTCGTCACAAGAATTTCGTCTTCGCGTGGTTTCGATATTGTGGGTTTTGAGTGTATTACGAACAGCATTTGTTCAGCATAAAGTTGGAAAAATTATTGATGACATGACATGGGTTGCCAATCGGATATCTCGCCCAACTGACGTCAATTAGCATAACTATGTCATTTGATAGGGGGTGGCTGAAAACACAGGGGAGCAGCACCACTGGAATTGGTGGCACTGCACTTTTAAAACCTTATGATAAATTAGGACACTTTATGTGGCATGCTTAAATGCATCACTTAATGATCAGAAGGCACTACCCTAACCACTCAGTAGGTTTGTACAAAATCGTCAAAATTGTTTCAGGGTCCCTTTTTAAATTAACAAGCTTCAATGTACTAGCCATAAGAGAGAAAATAAGGAAAAGCAAGGAGGTTAATCAGATGGATGCCGGATTGGCTATTCTGCATGGGAAAAACATTCATAGCCAGCCACATATCACATAAAACCAAGCAGTACTCACCAGGTCTGAAAGAACACATCTTCATCAACGAAGCCAAAATTATCATGCAGCTTTGTCACGGTGCCTGTAAAGACACGTTGCTTTGTAGATGGCGTAGTAACACCAGTAGTTGCAGCAGCTGCACCAAGCAGCCGAGCAGCTGCTGCTTGTGTTGTGCCATAGCCAAGGCTTGCACCGCCTGAAGCTGCCAATGATGCAGCAGAGAGGCCCAGACCAGCCTGCACAATAAAACAAAATAATGTAAGGCTTCTTCACGTTATAATAGGACATACCTGCAAATCAGAATGCCACAAAAAGTTAAACTGAAATTATTATGCAGCAAAAACACTGATTCGAGTGAAATTTTTCCCACAGAAAAGAAAGTTCTGAGCAGTAATAAGGCAACAACCATGTCCAGACAAAACTCTTACGTATAGTGCACACTTTCCAGATTTGGATACTAAAGAAAGCAGAAAATATTCTGCATGTGGAAGTAGACATGAGCATAAAAACGCATTTTTACTTAAGCACCATAAGCTTGTGCTTCTCCTATTGTGAAATGGCTCCATGACTGTGCACATCAAGGTGTCTGTGCAATGGCGCCATGTGTGCAAAACAGCTGGGGCTGAAGCTGTGTTTTGCATTGCAACAGCATGCAGCAGGCTAGGCACATCAAGCAAATACACGAGCCATCTCTACTGGAGTTATCACATAGCAGAGACCTCAAAGATCTTGTCTGTGATACTTATATCCAGGTGAATTGTTCTCTTCATGGAACCTTCATCGATAAACGTAAGCACACCTGCATCTCCAGATTTAAAAGTGAGTCAACGCCAGCTATGGCTTTGTGAGCCATAGCTGTATAACAGCAGCAACAGTATACTGAGTATGCTTCACCGCGTACGACTGCTGTACTGCGGCAAAGTTGACTTTCAGGAACTGGCATTATGCAACACGCCATGCTCTCCACGCTCCGAAGCCATTGGCGAGGATTACAAAGGCGTAGTCGGCGCCATTGTTAACGAACATCGAAGCAGCTAGGCCTAACGTTGTCATGGTCTGGCTACGGCTGCCAGGAGATATGCGGGCGATAGCGCCAGCTCAAGGCGGTGCGATAATCAAAATGGCGGTGGTGGTGGTGGCTTCAATTAATGCTGTTTCAGACCTGCAGTCATGGCAAAAAGTCCGGAAAGTCGGACGGCGAAGGTTTTTTGCGTCCGAAATTTTAGGCGTTTTTATACACTGGCTCTATAGGGTACATGGCAGTGTCGCCACACTGATGCGCGCCTGCACACTCCTGCGCACAAATTTCCGCCACGATTTCTATTTTCATTGCGCACAGCGTTGAGGAGTCTGTTCAAAGCTGTTCTTCCATGGCGGGTTCAGAGGAATGCTGGTCAGAGGTGCCGCCGCGTGATTTGGCGCGCTGCTGAGGGCATTGTCGGTGCGCAGTATGTTCAAATTAACCGCCGCAAATTCTTGCGCGTTCGAATTACCGTGTGTTTTCGCATATTGAATGCACATCACTTTGACAGGACTACAGCGTCAGTTCGAATAAACCGAATGTTCGAATGAAGCGTGTTCGAATTAACGAGATTCGACTGTACCAGATACAAGGGTGAATCAAAAGTCTTTGCCCCTATATTTTTTAGCCAATTTATGGCTGTAAACGCAAAGTCAACATATCCATTCCCAGCAGTGCACCTTTCTTGCACCGGCCCGGCCTTATCTGCCGATAACTCCACAGACCAGCTCTGCTGTCAGTTGTTGACAATGGCGGCTGTGCTTCACACGTCCACGGCACAGGAGCAACGAAGTGCAATTCGTTTTCTATGGAGCAAGCGACAAACACCCATCGAAATCCACAGGGAAATGCAGCCCTTGTATGGGGAAAGGTGTCTCGCTTTGAGAAGTTTGAGGTGGTGGCAGTGCAAGTTCGCATAAGGCTGTGAAGACTTGCATGACAATGAGCGTTCGGGGAGGCCGCGTGCGTTGCTGACTGACGACAACTGGGAAAGTCTGGCACCCACCATAGAGACCGGACCTCGCCCCTAATGATTTTTACGTTTTCAATCCACTGAAGTCGCAGGACAGCAATTCACACACAACAATGACGCCAAGACAGCAGTTTGACGGTCAGCCGGACAAATTCTACCACAGGGGCATCTAAAATTTAGTGCTGTCACGGGACAAATGCCTGAACCGCTGTGGGGACTATGTGGAAAAATAAGCTAAGGTACGTAGAATCATCATCATCATCAGCCTGTTTTATGTCCACTGCAGGACGAAGGCCTCTCCTTGTGATCTCCAGTTACCCCTGTCCTGCACCTACCGATTCCAACTCACGCCCGCAAATTTCCTGATTTCATTGCTCCACCTTGCCTTCCGCAGTCCTCGACTGTGTTTCCCTACTCTTGGTACCCATTCTGTAACCCCAATGGTCTAACAGTTATCTAATCGGTGCATTACATAACCTGCCCAGCTCCATTTCTTTAACGTCAATTAGAATATCGGCTATACCCGTTTGCTCTCTGAGAGCTTGAATACTGGTTGCCTTGGTGCCTTGCCTCCCACTTCAAATGCTGCCTCTGAAGCCAGCTCTAGTTACGGTTTCATCATTACCTCTATGTCATCTTCATCTCTCTGTTCTAAGGTTGCATATTTGTTTACAAGTACCAGCCTGAATTTGTCTGCTTTTACCCTTACTGCCACTAGGGTGACCTTTTTTTTCTTGACCAATTTTATTTATTTATTTTATTTATTTACAATGACCTTACAGGCCCCCGTAGGAGCATGACGTAAGGGGGGGGTATAAACAGAAACAGTACTATATGAGCTAGTGAACATATTATGTAGCAAATGGCACTTATACATTTCTACTATAAAGCATTCAAACACAAGAGATACAGCACTTTAAAAAATGTAACTGATGCGCAGTACAAACCACGATGCAGGTGAAAAATATCAATGAAAAGCAATAAGTTTGTGAACAGATTAAAAGGGTGTTTTTGAAAGATGACTGCTGACTTGGTTGCGGAAGGAATCATGGTTTGTTAAGGAAGCGATAGTGTCGGGCAAATCGTTCCACAGAGAAATGGCCTATTTCTATTTCTCTCTTCAAATTGAGGTAAATCCTAGCCATCACTAACCTATGATCCCTGCACTTTACCCTACCTAACACTTCTACGTCCTGCACTATGCTGGGATCAGCAGAATGTATGAAATCAATTTCATTTCTCGTTTCAGCATTAATGCTTTTCCAGGTCCACTTTCTGTTGCTACACTTCCTGAAAAAGGTGTTCATTATTCAAAGCTTATTCCTTTTTGCGAATTCTACCAGCATATCTCGTCTAGCGTTTCTAGAATCAACGCCATAGTTGCCAATCGCTTTTTCCACACTTTTGCACTGAAGTCACCCATTACTACAGCATACTGGGTTTGCACTTTTCTCACTGCCAATTCAACATCTTCATAAAACTGATCTACTTCATTGTCATCATGACTGGATGTTGGAGCGTAGGATAATACTACCTTTAATCTATACCTCTTATTAAGTTTGATTACAACTACAGCTACCCTCTCATTAATGCTGTACAATTCGTCAATGTTGCCCGCTATGTCCTTATGGATTAAGAATCCTATCCCGTATTGCTTCTTATCTAGGAGACCTGTATAGCAGAGAACATGTCCGTTATTCAGCAATGTATAAGTCTCACCAGTTCTTCTAATCTCACTAAGGCCGATGATATCCCTAACAATGTCTGATAGTTCCTCAAAGAGTCCTGCTAAGCTGGCCTCACTTGACAGAGTTCAGCAATAAAGGTATAGTACGTATATTTGTAATTACCTGTATGCACCTTATTTTGGCT
Source organism: Dermacentor albipictus (assembly GCF_038994185.2). NCBI lineage: Eukaryota > Metazoa > Arthropoda > Arachnida > Ixodida > Ixodidae > Dermacentor > Dermacentor albipictus. The sequence continues at coordinate 157,021,482 of NC_091821.1, read as the reverse complement.
AATAAAGAATAGTGGTAAAGACTTTCTGATTCACCCTCTTACATGGTCTCAACATTTAAAGGGGTACTGACACAAAAATTTGAAGTCGAGATAACTTGTGAGATCGATTTAGTGGGTCACACACACATCGTGTGTAAAATATCAGCGGCGAATATCGCTTAGAACATATTTAAAATCAATTTTAAAGTACGTGCGCGCAGCCAACCGTAAAACAGAGCACCTCACGACACTGACATCACCCGGGTCTGTAAATAGCCAAGAAAACGCTACGTCATGTGGCTACGTCACGAATTTTCGTTGGCTGCCATGCGGCTTTACACGTGCTCGTCGTCGCCGGCCGCAATATCCGAGTCGCTGCTCTCCAGTGGGTCAAATTGAAAGTGATTGGCCGCGTCTAATACGACGGTGACTCCCACATGCAGGAAATCGTCGCCGCTGGACAACGAAAACGAGGACGACGACGACGATGATGGCGAGGACATGGCAAACCACGTGCAGGCGTAGCAGACGACTAGCAACACGAAGCTCGCGTGCCGGCGCGCCGCACGCTGGCTGCGCGGCAGAGCATACGTCATGGCTTTTTGCGAACACGTGACCACTTTGTTTACACTCTCGGTGGACCGTTTCGTTGCTCTCTGAAACCGAAACTTGGACTGGTCGCTACAAAAAAGACTGCAGATAATTACCTGTTGTGCTCTGAAGTAAATGAGGTCTCATACCGTGATTACTGGGTCATTAACTACTTATTAAAGCAGAAAAAACCACATGGATTTTTTTTTGTGTCAGTACTCCTTTAACTGAAGTAGACAATAATTGCAGCAGAGCCGGCTTTCAGTACATAAATGAGAGGGATTTGAGGTAAAAAATGCCACATTAACTCTTATAAATGGTTTTCCCTGTGTGCATATCACAGTATTAAGCTGTTTCTACCATATCAACTTGCAACAGGTATTGCATTTAGGTGTGCTTCAAGACCGCAAGAAAAAGAAAAAAGACAACAGAACAAGGGCATGTCAACAAGGCCATGTCAACAAGACCACGTCAACAAGACCATGCCAGAGGACATGTGCAACTAAACCGCAGTTAAAGTGAAGACTTCTACAGGTTTCTTTACCTATAATGTGCACAATTTCTCCTGCATAACTGTGCCATGGAACATGTTAAATTTCTTCAAATTATCATGCAATCTGCTCTTCTGATAGTGCAGTGTTGCAAGGAAGGATCCAACTAATAAGCAAATTATGTGTCAGCAGTTGAGTGCGCATACTATTACAATGTATATTTAAAGTGGCCCAGACCTAGTCCAAAGTTTTTTTTTTTTTTTTTACCAGATATCCTCCTTCAGGAAGCTCTGTGCCACGTTGGTTCTAGGAATGTCAATCTGCAGCACAAACAGTACAAATAACAAGGCCACATAGAGGTAGTACATTAGAATGTCCACCAAAATGAAATGAGATGAAAGTGCAAAAACAGCAACTGACGGACTGACAGCACCAGCTATATTCATGACTACGGCTCCTCCATTAACTTTTAGGATGATGATGGCAGTGGTGACACTGATGAACTGACATTTGGAGCAACTAAATAACAACTGCTGGACACGCCCTAGGCTATTTCGAACGCTTAGAATTGTCAAGCATTCGATGTGGTGGAGGGGCGTGGCCTCTCTGTCCCAACGTGGGAGCCGCCCGCTGCGCGTGATTAGCGTGCACCGAGGGACCTCAATAAAGTTATTCATCCATGCTTCCTCTAAAACAATGCTTCCTCTAAAACAATGCTGCTTCCTCTAAAACAATGCTGCTCTGCCTCTAAATTGAAAAATATGGAAGCCTAAATTTGACTATCCGTTTCAATTTAAATGAAGGCGACAGACCTTTTCACACAGCTTGCTGTAATTAGCTTACTTCAAATTGAGTGCGCCTGCTCAGACGTTGCCTTTTTACCTTATGAATTTTTCACTGACAGCTGCCAGCTTAGTCATGTTTTCAGTAAGGCTTGAGCTAGCATCAGTCAGAAACACCTGGCCACACTGAATGTCATCAATGTTCTTCTGAGCCGGGGCAGCCTTTATGAGGCCCCTCGCAATGCTCAAGCGTTGCTTTAGAGGACACCAGGTACTTTCCAATGGTCTGCTTTTCCTCGTAAAGCTGAAGTCTCTGCTCAGCAACTGGCTGATTCACAAATGGCACCGACTTATTATTTAGACACCAACAATTCAGACAAGCCCAACCATTTGGACTACTTCAAGGCACCATCAATGGCACATAAATTTAATGTATAAGTATGACCACAATTTCAGACACCTTCAGGAATTCCGTATCAATACAGTGGAATCTCGATGATACGAATCTCACGGGGTCACGGAAAAGATTCGTGTTAGCCGAAATTCGTATCATCCAAACAATTAAATCTAGCTAAATTAATGAGTGAGAGGTGAATTCACTCAGGCACACTTACGTAAAAAGCCTTTATTTCTTGAAGGAAAAGTCTCCGATGTCCTTCTGCTTCTTTTTCTTTGTCAGGTCAATTAGCAGACTTTGCTCAAATCCATAAAAATGCGTGCACGTGTCGTCGCTGATTTCATCCGCGGCCATAGCACGCCTCAGAACTTCGAGCGCATGCAGCGTTTCAGCCGCCGGTGGTGGTCCTTCGCCGTCGCCCACGTCAAAGACAAGAACGCGGCTAGAAGCACAGCAGCCACTCCGTCCGATGGCACGCGGAAAAGGAGGAAAAGCACAAAAGCAACGAAAGTGCCGCCGCTTCAAACTCTTCGCGCCCAGTCGCGGCCTCCGCGCTGTCCGGCGCCACGTCCGCGCCTCCGCACCAAAAGAGAGAGGGAGAAATCGCGTAACTGCGCGCCGTTCTCTTTCACTGCCGTCGGTGGGGCTCGCGGTCGCGTCCGTCCGTGCGCTGGAATGGTGCCAACTGTGGCCTCTTCTCCGCGCAGCGGCGCAACCTCCTCCCCTCCTTAGCAACCGGCGCGCCGGTCGGGGGCGCAGCTGCGCAGAGCAACTGTGACGTCACACAGTAGCGGTGGAACGAGCGCGCGGGCGTCGGCAGTGGCAGCTGCACCGCCGCTCCTTCGTCAGACGTCTTGTTGCAGTCGGGTGAGACCCGTAGCTCCGAAGCGGCCCGTGATTGCGCGCCAAGCGGTTCTGGAAGCGGCAGCGGACGCCGGATTCCCCCAACATCAAACGCCAGAAGAACAAGGAGCGAATGCGCGTGCGACGAATGAACATGTCACCAGATGCGAAAGCAAGGGAGGCAGAACGGAAACGCCAACAGCGGCTGATTAGATCGCCGGGTACTAAAGGCAGGGAAGCAGAACGCAAGCGGCAGCAGCGACAGGCGATATCGCCGAACACCAAAGCGAATGAATTGGAGCGCAGACGGCAGCAGCGTCTGGCCTTCGCCAAGCACACTTTCAAATTTCCAAAGTGTCTTCGGTAATATTCGTATCAACCGATGCGGGTCGTAAATTGATTCGTAACAACCGTTCTCTAGCACATTGGAAAGTAATGGGGCTCGACCGAGACCACATAAAAATTCGTATAATCCAGAAATTCGTATTAGCCGTGATCGTATCATCGAGATTCCACTGTAATTCAGCCACAGCATGGTACCTGTAACAATAACCACTGCAGCATGGTTGTCAGCACATTGCAAACACCTCGAAATCGAAACTAGTGAACCCTAGTTAATTGATGGCATATTGCCAACATCTCTTCAAAACCAAAACCAGCGAAGCCAAATTAATCCAGCACCGACTGCAGCTAAACCGTAAAAAATTAAATGAGGTTTTACATGCCAAAACCACGATCTGATTATGAGGCACACTGTAGTGGGAGACTTCGGAATACAGTAAAAGCTCGTTAATTCACAACTCATTAATTCGAAATTTCTGATCATTCGGAGTAGCCGCCGCGGTCCGTCCAGCAATGTATTGAAAGCAATATGTAACACATCCTGCTAATTCCCACTGAAATCCGCACTGCTAATTCCCACTGAAATCCGCAATTCGAACTCTGTGCCATCATGAATGGGGAGAGTGCTAGCGTGTGGGAGCACGTTGGCGATGCTGGCGTCGCCGTGCTGGCCACGCAGCTTTGTTTTTCCGATCATCAGCCCTTTGTTTAGGCCTAATTGGGGAGAGACGCATTTGTGCCTAGCCATGGAATGGCAAATGCCTCTATTGCAGATTGCTTCTCTGCTGTGAGGTTTCGTATAAAGCTCAAGGGCGATAAAATCGTCACCGCGCGCCGTATGCTATTGGCCTCGAGCTCCACCACTGGAAAAGCTGGCGCCACCGTCGGCGTGACGTGCTAGGAGGGATCACGTGGACATAGCGGCCGCGTCGGCTGCTTCGGGCGCGCCGAAGCGAGCTGAAAACGAGTTTAAATTCCCTCGTACGCTGTGGTTTTCATTTAGTGGCGAAATTTTCCCGCTTCGAGTGTCTCCTTTACAACGCTTGAAAGCACTACAATAAATAGTGGCTGCCTTTGAAGGCGCGCAACATGGTAGGCTACTGCTCGGTGCCGCAGGGCCGGACGCACGTAACGGAGGCCGGTGTCGGCCTTATTCACACGTAGCCGGAGGACAAGAAGCTGTGTGAAGCTTGGCTCGCGAAACATAAAACCGGCAGTCATCGGCTACAACTCGGGTATGCAGCAAGCACAGACGCGAGGAAGATTTCTGCTATGGCGCCCGGTCTGCGATGTTCTCAAAACGCGCACTGAGACGCTCGCCTGAGTCCGCTGCCCGACTAATGTCATGACGGCTTGGTCTATGAACTTGTCGATACTATAGATACTGCCAAGTTCAGTGGAGTGGAAAGGCAGCGGTGAGAAGCACATTTAAAGAAAGCATGGCACATGGTCATGTTTGTGTTGTGAATTAATGCACTGGATTACAAAAAAGGAGCAGCGGGAAATTGCACGCTGAGAACGCCGATAAACATACAGTGCGACGCAACTCGAGAAATAGTATTGAAAGGTCAAAGAATTTAGAAGAAAAAAAAGATTGCATCGTCGCGACGGCACATCACAGTCCCCGTAGGCGTCGAAGTCTCTACAATGAAATTATTTTTGAACAGCTCTGATAGCGCCCACGCAACAATGGTTGCCTGTATACTGTCAAATGCTCATATTCTGCGGGCTAAAGCTCATGGCACGGTGCGAAAACGCGCGCGCGGAGAAAGCGAAACAGTGCGCGGACAAGCATGCAGACGCGCAGTCGGTCGCTGCGAATCTGCGCGATCGCTGCATTGAGGCTTCATTCTATTACGCTCCATTTAGTTATACAAACACTATAAGAACATATTTCACATAGTTTGCTCTCGGCGTTTACCTACCTTTCACGCAAGAAGCCGGTTCGGGAGACTCCATCACGGCGACCGCGCGCAGTGGCGTTCACTGTACGTATTCGGTAAAGAGATAGCGGCTGTAAACGATTGTGTGCTTTCAGCTTGCCCAAGATTATTATTTAGACAGTAAGAAACTTCTCTCGTTTCGAAAGTACTTACAAAAATGTCCGGGAGAGCTCGCGCGTGGTGTTTTCAGTGAGCGCTGACAGCAAAACCTATGAGGAGCGCGTCACGTGATCCCTCATACTACGGCATCGAGGCGCTTCCGATAGAGGGCGACTCCGTAACTCCTCGCCGCCAATATGTGCGAGCGAAAACGTACGAGAGTGAGCCGGCGAACGCGGCTCAATCTCGCGTGCACTAACGAGGATGGCGAGGCGGATGCACACCCTCTCCTGTCGCACGCGCAGCACGGGGGTAACGTGGAGAGGGAGGGGGGACGTTCTTCTCTGGCGGTTGCTGCTGCTTACTGCGCGGCCATGCGGGCACCGGATCTTGAAAGCGATCTGTGACATGGCCAAAGCACGTGCCCGCATGGGCCTCATCTTCAACGTGATCTGCGATGTTTGCAATGTGCGCGTAGTGCCGGTAGCTTCGTATGTGATGTGCTTTCTACGTTTCATTCGTGTTGAAGCGAACGCTGTACGAAGGTCAATTTGCTCGCTGCTACTGCAGCGATTACTCACTCCAGCGTTTTTCGGCGAGTTTCCGCTGTCATCAAGCGAGATGGGTTCATGTTTACCTGCGCGTGCATGCCACTGTACTTGTTCATTTAGTCAGTCAGCAAACGTTTACAAGTTTATAAGGCCAATCAAACTACAGTTGAACCTCGATATACCGAACAGCGCGGTGATTGTGAAATAGTTCGATATAGCCAGAATTCGATATATAAAATCGTGTAAAAAAAAACTTGTGCATATCAATCACAGAACCACGGGCACGATCGGGGATCAGCCGGGAGCGCGCATTCAATTGTGCCACACGCAATTATCGTAGGCCGCGCCTATCTCGTCAGCCACACAAAGTCGGTGCGGTCTAGGCCAATCGCGCGCGATGCAACCGAACGCGCGCTCCAAACAACGACCCCGATCGTGGCGCAGTAAATAGTACTCACTTGAAGCTTCACACAAAGTACTTTATTTGGCTGAAAGTACTGTAGCAGCTTCTTATTGGCAGTCGCATGCTTAAACACACAGTGCTCAACAGTCTAATGGTATCTTCGACTGGTCGCCTGTATGCCCCGAAGCAGAGTCGGGTAGATCGGTCGTTTCCCGAGCTCAGAGGTAGGGGACAAGCGCGCAAGCCGAACGTGACTCGCTCTCGGAGGAGGAAATTGCTGATGCGAAACCACGTGACTACTGCCAACGTCCGATGTTTCGCCTATCCAAAGCTCCCGGCGCTGCCCGAAAAACCGGCGGACGTGCCGGCGGGACGAACGTTCGTCGAGACGCCAGCATGCAGCGGCCTAGGTTGCCAAGGTTACGGTGGGCCGTCGCCAACAGCAGCGACGCGGCACTGCGATGACGTTTCAATCTCGATGACTGCTCCGACGACAGGGCTCGAAGCGCCTCAGAGCGCTCCAAGATAGAGGAGAGCAATCGAGAACAACCAGCCGAACGCAGAGCGCACACCCTCTTTCAACCAGTCGAAGACAACGCCGCTCGCGAGAGCGCTCCAGAGTGCTCAGAAACGACCAGCCGAAGATAGCATAAATGATCCGCAAGCGATAGGCCGGTAGCGGCGTAGACGGTCCAGAGCAACTGCAGCCTCAGTTGAAGTCGGCAGCGGGGCAACATCAGCGCTTGCGGAATCAACTTGGGCAGCGTCTTTGTTTGGCTGCTACTTCTGCTGCAATCTCCACGTCCGTCAGTCTAAGGATTTTGAAATGCTGTCAATAACACACACCTTTTGGCGTGTATGTCTGCCACACAAGGATAATCGTCATCTGTCTTGCTTGCGTTTCCTTGAAAACGCTGCGCTCGATACTTTACGGTCCAGAATGATCTGTCATGCTGATAACGCGCATGCCGTCCGTGACTTGGAGATGCCGGGCTTGCAGCGTTTTAGAAAGGAAATGCGGGCAAGATAGATGACGATCATAGTTGTGTGGCAAATATACACCCCAAAGGGTGTGAACGTTTTTTAGAGTGCATGAAGTATGAAGTGGCGTCTGCCCAGGCGTTTATGAGTGAGCCCAGTGAGCGCGCGCTGTCGCACGTTTTTGTGGTTGCAAACCGCTATTCCTCGCGGAGTGCGGCAGGCGCAGAGCGCAGCACGAAGAAGTCATTGCGGCAAATGCAATGCGTCATTGACAAATGTCGTTGACGTTGGCGAACTAGCCAGTCCGCCTCGTGTGTACACCGCTACGTTCAAACAGCACCCTCGGCACGACCGATGTGTGCAGCTATAGTGCGCAGCAGTCGGGAATGCCCATCGCGTCACCGTGAAAGCTCACCGGTGCGTGAAAGCTCAGCACCTGTCAACAGAGCGCACGTGGTCTAGGGTGGCGGAGTTCGATATATCCATTTTACGTCCGACCCTGTTCGCAACAAAAAATTAAAAATACATGCGATTTTCCAGGTGATATAGAAGCTGTTCGATATACGCAATAATTCAATATATCCGTGTTCGATATATCGAAGTTTGACTGTACTTTTTTTACTTTGTATGGCTATCTACTAATTTGCTATCGCAATTGATGCTTCGCCTTTTGGGCATACTGCGACATTACTTTTTTCTTTACGCCCATTGGCGCGACGGACGCGTGGATGGAGCAAGAGCCATCTCGAGGTCGGGCCAGTTGAACCATGTTGGCCGCGTCCGGTTACGTTGGCTGCGCCAGTGAAAGTATAGACGTTGTTAGTCACACAAACGTGACCGTGTGTGTGCGCGTGCTCACACCACGTCGGACTATATGCACGCCTTAACCAAGCAATTTTTTTCTCTGACTTCATTAGTTTGAATTCTGTATTATTCGAATTTCCGTAGCATCCCCACGGAATTCGAATTAACGAGCTTTTACTGTAACTTGGGCTATCTGGGGTTCCTTAACATATACCTAAATCTAAGTACACGGGTGTTTTCACATTTTGCCCCCACTGAGATGCGGCCGCCGTGGCTGGGATTTGATCCCGCGACCTAGTGCTTAGCAGCCTAACACCATAGCCACTAAGCAACCATGGCGGGTGCTAAACCATAGGACAAGCGTACCTTGGCCAGCCATTCAAAAGTCCTGTAGTGTAGGTTCCATGCGCTTAGCATTTATTCATCCATGTTAATAGCACATGACCCCAGTGACTTCAAGTTGTTACAGCGCCGACTGCACCCTCGATGTCTGCGCTGATGAAGACAATGCGTGTTGCTAAAAAAAACCTGCTGTCACTCGGCTATGTTCGCATGGTTGACTACTAGACTGCGTTTTTGTAATGACGCATTTTGCTGATTCTATATGCCGGCCTTATCATACGCCATTCATGGCCGGCTGATTCAATTGATAACTCAGGTGGAGCATCACTCTTAGAAATGCCAAAGCAAAAATAGTAGTGGCACCGGAAACGGAATAGCTACAAAATCGCAGTCCTGTTATGTTGCCAGGGGTTGAAGGTTCGGTTCATGCATTTATAGCACTTTCACCTATCTGTGGCGACAGCATGACAATGATGGAGACAGGGACTGACCAGATCATAGGCAAGCATACGTGCGCGCAGAAACGTTTTGACAAACTTCGGCTTTACTTTTGGGCATCCATTTCGGGAATACCGGACACATTAATGGACTACTGCGTTCCTGGCACAGTGCCAAGAATACAGTCACTCATAAATGCCGACGGATCTGACGCTAGTGACATAGAGAAAGAAATTCAACAAGAGGGGACACTCGGCAAAAGCTGGCAACAGGAAACATGTCATACCTAGTGTCAACCCCATCCGTAAGTTGATGTGAGCATCGGAAAACAAAAAAAGTGAAATGAACTTACAGACGTTTTATTTTTTTTATTTGTTTTGCATATAAATGAACTTATACAGACACGCCATATGCATGTGTCATCCGCCAGACATGCCACCGAAGCGAGTGAGGCCGGCTGCGCATGTGAAGCTCGCCTACTCGGTGACCCATCTCTTTTGGATGTAGCCAGTTTGTTGGGATCTCGGCGTTTTCTTGCGTTCCGTCTGCATTTTGACCGCTGCATTTCAACCGTTGCACTACTGGACTACAGCAAGGTGAGGAATTTTGTTTGACAGTCTGCGACGCACTTGAAGCACATTTAGGCTTAATGCACAAAACTGAACCTATATAGTGATGCAGTTATTGAAAAACAGCTCCGCCGTCCAGGCCTAGTTAATTTGATTTAATTACTCGTAATGGGAGATGTTTGCGACGCTTTCTATGAGCCCAAGCATTATTATAACTTATTTCGGTAGTTTTTGGGCACACTCACCGCACCTGGCTTTGTGATGAAAAGCACCTCAGCCGTGTGACGCAGTTTCACGTATACTGAATCTTACTGGGAAAAGCTCGTGACGCATTCTCTGACCCCAAAAATTATTGTAATTCATTTCGTAACTTTTTGGGATACATTTGAGGCACGCTCGCCACGTCTGCGGTTGTGAAGCTGTTAGCAAAAAAGCAAGCCGGCCGTGGTGAGTTAGTTTTGCGAGTATTGAATTTTAGTGGGACAAGTTCGTGACGCTTTTTATGGCCCTGCAGCAACATATACCTTCTTTCGGTGCTCACGCGTGTCAAAAAGGTGACAAGCGATTGCCAAGAGTGATAACACGGGAGTGTGTTGCTTGCGCGAACAGGACGCATAACAGATAACACCAAGGAGCTCAAGAACTTGATGTTTCTGTCTTCTGAGCGACTGCAAACAGGCTTTGCAGCCATGAATATGTCTTGAGTGTGACTAGAAAGTATTCTGCAAGCGTGTAACATGGTCTGGCTAAGAGTCTGTCTTGTAGCCACCTCTGTGTACTTGGCGCACCATTGCGTCGCCTGAGGCCAAGTTGTTTTGCAAACGAGCCGTTACCCAGGTATTTGTGCTCTTATGGTGCAGGAAATAATGCCCGGAAAGAGAGGGATGCTTGAAAATCAGATGTTTTCTTCAGATTTTGTGGCACTGGTTGGGAGGAGTCTATTTGCTACGAAATGTATGTAAAAGTGAATTTATCTGTAATTCCGCTCTTTCACCACTTACGTATGTTTCACCTCTACACGCAATATTCCTGTTAGGTCAATATACCAAAACAATACATGCTGGTAATTTACTTTCTTTTAGCTGATGACACCCGGTGGAGCTTCGTACGGCAACGATTGCTGCTTACCTGGTGCCACTACTTTGGATGAATGCAGAAGAAGCTCGGAACGAGCATTTATATAGAGCAAAACAAACATTTCATCATTTCAGAAGACGTCTAGCGTTTTCTTTATGAAATTGCACATGACACAGATTCGGTGGAGGCTTGTAAAGATTGTTTGTAATCATTTTTACTAAATAATAAGACGATTCCGTGCCAAGGCCGCGCATGGTTCAGCAGTAGAAGCGAAAAAAAAAAAAAATGCCGCACCGATCAGCGGAGCCGGCGTGGCATGTACCAGCTGGCATTCAAAACGCGCGCACCCAAAACCGAAAATGGAAGGTGTTAATACCATCCGCTTGGTGCGCTGCAGTCAATTTGGCCGGTGGGCTCTATGGGAGTGTCCGCTCTTGTTGAATCTCTCTCTCTATGCTAGTGATGTGAAATCCCTCAAAAGTTAATGTATCCCCAAAAGTGGATACGCTCACTTTTGGGGACCAATGTAAATCAATGTTACATTTCAAGCATTGGACATGTTCATTAAAAAATAAACTTTGGAGCTTTTAATGTGCGTTAATTCTTTGCAGGAACGTTGAAGATACATCATAATGATAAACACTTACTCAAGAGGTTGCCTAAGTAGATGGAACTATCAGAGCAAATGTATACAGGGCACAATGTACTGACATGTAAATAGCCTACACAATGAATGTGCATATTTAAAAACACAAATTAGTCCACTACGGCTTAATGACCATGTAGGCAGGCAAGAGTCTACAACGTCAACACCTTCCCATAAACACAGCGGCGTCACACAAGCACATGGTTGCAGATTCAACCAGACTAATGGCTGCCAGCTCCTTTTTGAAAAGCACTCCAAGCTCTCTTGAAGGAGTACTGACACAAAATTTCGAAGTCGTATTAACGTGTGAGATTGATTTATGTGGGCACACACACATCTTCTGCAAAATATGAATGGCAAATACAGCTCAAAACATATTTAAAATCAATTGCAAAGTATGTGCGCGCAGCCAACCGCAAAACGCAGCACCTTGTGACATTGACATCAAGAAAGGAATGTAAACAACTGAGAAAACGCTACATCACGAGTTTGCGCTGCCGCAGGGGCAGGCCCTGCGAGCAAGTTTCTCACCACTCTGATCGACCCGGTGTTTTTCTTTCTTTTCTCTCTCCCTGGTTGTGATGCCGACCTCTTCGCCACTGACGGCGGCACAAAAATCGGCTAAAATTTGTTTCTAACATGAAATAACTCGTAAAGTGACCTCGAAAGTGTGCATGTTACAAAATGTTGCGCGAAACAGTAAATTGTTGGCGTGATTTTCGACTCACAAGCAGTCAGCGCAGCCGCTGCTGCAATTGTCTCTGCGAAGCGGCTCACCTGGCTAACATGTTTTCTCATCGCTACCAATGGCGATGGGAAAACTATTCATGTTGTCACTAATGAGGGACAAAATTTGCAAATGTTGATTGTGTTGACGAATATAGATGCTGCATTACCAGCTGCGGACGGGTCGCAAGAGCCGTCAGCCTCAGATCCGACGGCCAGCGAGCTAGGCTTACATACCGTTTCCCAGCGATCGCCAGTTTGCCTGGCTTGCTTGTTGGCTATACAGTTGGCGTTGACAAGCAACAGAAGTGGTCCGAGTTCGTGCATGCCACTGGATGCTTAGAATTGACCCCGTTGAAGAGCAGCCAGATTTGCTCAGTTAATTTCGAACGTGCCTGGTATAAACAAAACCAGCTGAGCTTAGAGCAGTCACACTATCTTCTGCCAAGACTACGTACACCCAAGCCTAAAGCTGTGCCGACTTTTACCTCGCCTTGTGTTCTGCTCCAGAATATGGTTCATTCCCAAAGCGCCCGCAACGAGTGGCTCATACTACTGTACCCCGATTCTAAACCGACCCCCTAAAGTCCGAAGCCAACAAAAAAAAATACATATATTACCTCGAATGTAGGCCGAACAAAAAAAGCGAGGACAGCGTTCACAAAATTCAAACAGCATTTATGGAATTTGAACGTGCAGAGCTCATTCAATGTCATCATCGCTGCTGCACTCATTGCTGTGTTCCTTGTCACTGCCACCTCCAAACAGTGCACTATCTTCGGTCCCGTCAAGCGCATTAGATATGCTGCACTTTTTTAAAGGCGCGCACGGTCAAAGTACCTGGGATGTCGTCCCACGCTGCAGCTACCCAGCCCGTCAGCTGTGATAGCGATGCACGTTTGATGCGGCCCGTTGCCGTTAGCATGCGGTCTTCGTCAGTCAACCTGTCCGTGTAATATTTCCACAGACGATCCTTGAAAGGTTTGTTGATGCAGACATCAAGTGGCTGCAACTGGCCCATCATGCCGCCCGGTATGACAGCGAGGTCCGTGTTCGCTTGGGCGAGCGCAGCGTTCTCGTTGTCAGTCAAGTGCCCACGGTAAGAGTCGACGACAAGGAGGGAGTTCTTTAGTCAAAAGGGCTCCTGGATGCCGTCGCCACACAATCTTAACCCACTCTTCCACCCTCACACCCATCATCCACTTGTTCTCATTTGCCCACACAATGACATTTCTTGGGAAAGTTTCTCGAGCAGGCAGTGTCTTCCCCTTAAATATCATATAAGGAGGGAGTTTATGTGGGAAAGTTTCTCGAGCAGGCAGTGTCTTCCTTTTAAATATCATATAAGGAGGGAGTTTATGTCCATCAGCTGTGCAGCACAGCATCACAGCTGTGCGCTGCTTCTCGTAGCCCACAGAGCGCACCTTCACCTCCTTGGCACCCTTTTCATTCACGGTGTACGCCACTGGCATATCAAAATACACAGCCGTCTGGTTGGCATTGCCGATTTGCCCAAGGTTGTAGCCTGCCGCTTCTCGCTTTCGCAGCAAGTAGCGCTGAAAAGCTATCAGCTTTTCTTCTAGATCACTTGGCAGCTTCTGGGTGATTGAAGTGCGACGTCTGAAGGCTGAAGCCGAAGCGCTTCATGAATTTCTGAAGCCTGCCCCGGTAGGCTTTGAAATCCTTTGGCATTAGGCCTCGCTTCCTCGAAAGTTCCCTAGCTTTCACTTCGAGCACTTCTGTTGTCACTGGAAAAGCAGCTGCTCTCTGCGTCCGAACAAAGTCGGCCAAAACTGTCTCCCCTTCATGGTGACAGTCTTTCTTTGGTCCGCTAAATGCCATCCTCGTTGCAGCACACACAAAAAGCTGCTGTCATTGTCCCCTCCAACTACAGAAGTTTTTCTCGTCGACGCCGAAGTCCTGCCCGGCTTGAAGGTTCGCCGATGCCTCTGCGGCTATCACAACTTTTCACTCGAAAGCGGCACTGTAGTGGCATCTCCTGCTTGGTGCCATCGTGATAACACCATGCCGCACACCAATACGGCCGACACGACACAGGTCAAAATGACGACCTCGCTTGTGTACGGTTGGCTACTGGCACGGCTAGTAGTGGTTGCCATACTGACTTTTCTAGATGGCGCTAGCTGTGCACCATATTTAGCAGTTTCAATGAAAAACTGGCGCGTTTTTTTTAAACCCTCGAATCTAAGCCGACCCTAAACTTTGGAATATGATTATTTGAAAAAAACTATCGGCCTAGATTCGAATACATATGCATATTGATAGCTGTCGCTAGCCGCACTTTCCCAGTCGCTGCTTTGTAGTGGATCCAGTCAAATGTGGTTGGCCCCGTCTAATTCGGCGGCAACTACAGCAAGCACGAAATAGTCGTCACTGGACAACGAAAACGAGGACAACGGTGATGGCAAGGACATCGCAAAGCATGTGCAGGCGTAGCAGACGAACTAGCAACAAGAAGCTCACGCGCCAGCAAACACGCTGGTGTGGCACGTCACAGTTTTGTGCGATCACGTGTCCAGCTGTGTTTACATTCCTTCTTTGGCCCATCTCGTTGCTCTCTAAAACCGAAACTTGGACTGGTCACTACAAACAAGACTCCAAATAATTACCTGTAGCACTCTGAAGCCAATGATGTTTGGTGCCGTGATTATTGAGTCATTAGCTACTTACTGCAGCAGAAAAAACAAGATCAAAAATTTTTGTGTCAGTACTCCTTTAACAGAGCACAGCCATATGTATTGTCACTAGGAAATCACTATTTCCCGAATATTTCACTAGAAAATCTACAGGTGCAAATATTAAAATTACATGAAATTGTTACATCAGCAAAATCTGCAGCAAAAGACCATCCCTCACAGCACAGAGTGCACTGCATAATAAATCACGCTGCCAAACCAGCTGAACGAACTCTCAAGATGATGGACACTTCCATTAATGCAAAACTGCAATATCTGCCTTTCTTGCAAACATTTCCACTGTTCAGAACTATTCCAGGTACAGGTGCCACAGCACAATGAAGAGCATATAAGACTGCCTTCACTACAAATACAGACCTCACTATACTACTGTTATTGCAATTATTGTAGTAAGCAGCAATTGTTTTGTGCTTTTAAGTACTCCATGTAGCACGATACAGTAGTAATAATGCCAAGAATCCACCATTTCCACCACACCGAAGTGTGCTAGCCAAAAGCAAGTACTAAAATAATTAGTGAATAAAATTAGTGAATAACACACGAGACCAACATGCCATGACTTGCTTGAACACTTCAGGTCACTCACTATAGCATACTTAGAAAAAAATTCAAGTAAGAATGAATGCAATCATATAAGTAGACCCTCTCATCCTGCAAGTTTGAATTCTAACCAATGAGTAGTAAAGGCCAGCAAGAATATCACTAGCAGCTTGTGCATCAAGTTGTCACTGACCTGTGAAAGAACTGTTGTGGCCTGCAGTGCATTCTGAAAAGAGCAGAAAGAACAAGCTAGTACAAATGTTACATCGCTACAACACGCAGGTGCACCTTGATGCCAACATCACACAGTTTGAGGTTCAGAACAGAAATATATATATATATATATATATATATATATATATATATATATATATATATATATATATATATATATCAATAAACAAAAGCCCGATAACAGGTGATATTGTTCACAACAATGAACATCTATGCATGTAGACTATGAGCATCTGTAGAAGAAAGGCTATTTTACCTGTGCAAGGCCAAGCGCGGCCAGGTTAGTGCCAAAAGGCTGTGTTTGCTGCTGCTGCACCGCTGTCTGGGGCTGTGTGAGCGCCGACGCCAAGCTGGCACCAGCTTGAGCCAGCATTGCACTCCCCGTTAAAGGAAGTTCTGCAGAAACAGAAGATACAACAAACTGTCAATCCAGATTATCACAAAGCAAACTCCAGACAATCACTAGAATGTGTTGGTAACATAGTAGCCTCACACAATATATTTAGAAAAAGCATTTGAAAGCTTTGTCTTGTACTAGGAAGGCTTCTTGTTGTCTAGAAGATGCTACACCTTTATAGAAACATGCAAGCACTGGAGATTAGCTTGAAGTAAGGTATCTTCAGACATCATCACGATTATTCACAAAAGTGCATGTGATGATAAAAAAAAGTTTAAGCAGCTGTGAAGGTAATGTATACAAATGCCTTTATAACGAAGCACTTAAGACTTGCAAAATTCTTTGATATGCAGGTCACTTCATAGTAAAGATAACACACTGTACCACTCGCAATACAGCTCACTAAACACGTTCAGGAAAAGAAAACTTTCATTTAACATTCAAGAGATAATTAATTAAAGAAGTTGCTGATTCTCTTCTGCAAAATTCATCTGACAGAATGTGCAACTGCAATTACTTCATGACATCAAGGTTCACAGCATGCTCAGCATTGAAACCTGGGATTGATGCAAGGTGCACCTGAAGAGCATCAAATGCCATTACTGCCTCCATTGTCAAAATTCGTTTGTCCGCAGGCACCTCATTCCTGATGCCTTCATCTGCCTTAACTTTTCTCCTGTCCTTGACAGTGGCATTCATCATAATAATTTTGTCACTAGTACTCAATTTCTCGTAATAATAAGATCACCGCATTGCATTATAAGACGAAAGAAAATGCTGCTTGTACAGTTCTATTCGATCTTTACAATAACGAACTCATTAGCGTTACTCTTGATGACGACGAAAATTGTTTAAAGGTTACATTTTCGCTGGACTCAAGTATAGCCCGCGCCTTCGTGTTTCAGCAGTTTCGTTATCGCACAGTGCTGCGCTGGTTTTTCTGGCTCGGGAAACTCACACGAACTGCAACTAGCACAGACAGCCACATCCATGTGATGTCGTAGGATGCTCAAACACTTTACCACGAGCAGTCGCAGCAGCAAATCCAATGCTGTCTTGGTTTGATATTTCCATGTTTGTGCATTTGAATTTTGCATGAAAAACTGTAGCGCCATCTATCAGGTGGCGTTCTATTCACCGATGACAGTAAATGGCAGTGAGAGCATATGCAATGTCACCACTACCCAACTCAAATTAATTAATTAAATTACGGGGTTTTACGTGCCAAAACCACTTTCTGATTATGAGGCACGCCGTAGTGGAGGACTCCGGAAATTTCGACCACCTGGGGTTCTTTAACGTGCACCTAAATCTAAGTACACGGGTGTTTTCGCATTTCGCCCCCATCGAAATGCGGCCGCCGTGGCCGGGATTCGATCCCGCAACCTCGTGCTCAGCAGCCCAACACCATAGCCACTGAGCAACCACGGCGGGTGAACCCAACTCAAGGAAGGGCAATTTGAATTGGGCTAAAGGTATGCAAACACTTCAGACGTGATTTTCTCTTAAACTAAGTCTTCTTTTAGCGCAAAACAAGCACCACGAGGTTTCTGGTATGGTATTTTAACAGTCCGCGTTGACTTAAAATTTGCCTTGAGTGTCCCTTTAACCCTTTGGGTGTTGAGTGTTACTATTAAGTGCCATAAATTCAATTTCTCTGAATGAAACTCATTTGCAAGCTATACATTCAAATGCTATTTATTGGAAATACGTTGTTCCAATGCCTCCTTTACTAGATGTCAGCCGTGTTGTCCGTAAACTCGGTTGTGGGCCCTCTCTCTTTTCTCTCCTCCGCGAAAAGGCAACGAGCGCCGCTTGTGGCGGATGTCTGCAACCTAGATCACATGCTGCGGCCTCTGAGATTACCACGGCATCTGTTGCCATCTCGGAGGCAGCAGGCTCGGCACGCGGCAGCACGGTTGCGGAGCAGACGACGCCGGCTGCGGGAAGCGCGTTGCGCGGAGCTGCGCAGACGACAGGCTATGCTACATTTTTTGTTTGAATGTTTGATCAAAGAGATGAAATCTCAATGCCTGTTAAGAAATGCCATGAAACATGTTTTTAGGTTTTCGAGTGCGGTTTACACAGCTCTTAAACGCGCTTTACCAATATTGCGACAACAGTTGGAGTTAGCAGACGTGTTGCTTTGCATCAGTTTGTGTGTGAAGTATTTCGAGTTGACAGACGTACTTCATCGCAGGAATTGTTTAGGTGAATGCTGGCTCTTTACGCTTGCAGTTCCTGCGCCTTTTATCTGTCATTTATCCATCAATTTAAGACCTCCTAAATGTGAATCCTTCTACCCGTGGTGTCCAACAAATACTGCAGTCGTTATGCCTTATTGCTGTGTGCCGCAATGTAAGTCAAGCACTCAATGCCGACATCCTGGCGTATTGTTTCATGAAATACCGGTCGACAGCAGTTTGCATGAAAGATGGCTTGAGGCTATTCCTAGGGAGAACTGGATGCCCACACTGACTTCAAGCTATTCGGTAGTTTGCAGTTTGCACTTTCGGGAGTGCGATTTCAGAGAAAGCTGCTAAATGCGATGTCGACTTAAGCCTGGAGCGGTCCCCAGCTTGTTTAGCGAGTGCTTTTCACGAGAGCCAGACGCCGGGTGTGCCATAGCGGAAAAACGCAAGCGAGATTCGTCGCCCACAGGCACGCTTGGCTGCATGCTGCCTTCTGAAAGCAAAGTACTTGGCTCGTAGCCACACGATGAGCAGTCAGCTGAGACAAACTTCAACGAGGACCCTTCTGGAACTGCCACAGAATTTTGCCCAATAGCTATTCCCGGCTGCACTTTGGAACTTGTCCAGCAACCAAGAATGACCAGCTATGAGCAACTTTTTGTTTGGCGTGGCAGCTAGTAAAGATACCCTAAACGAGGACTCGGCGCCTAATCGAGGCCCTGGCTGTACTATTCCCATTGGTTCCTTGCCATCTGGTGGCTTGCAAGTTAACTCAGAAAACAATGGAGCGCATTTTTCAGAGCCTGCTGCAAGGGAGGACAATGACGCACAAACAGAAGACCAAAGCGCTCTAACAGATTCAGTGAAGAAATAAAGGCAATCAACAAAGGCTTTGCGCTTGTTCCAAGATGCAAACAAGATGGAGCTCAAACACGTCAAGCGTGTTTGTAGAAAGAAAGCTATGGCGACGATAAGAATGTGCGCTGTGAGCAGAAAATGATAAACTGCGCAGAACTGTAGACGCCTACAAAGAAGAACTTCAAAAATTGAAAGAAGAGTGCTACGTCTCTGCATTTCTGGAAGTTGTGGCTGACGCCGAGGAGGGGACGGCAAAAGCAGTGCTGCTCCTCGACCAAGTAAAATAATATAAAAAGAAAACACCACGCTGGTCGGAAGTAACAATCAGGCATGGCATCGTAATGCGACACTTTCGACAAAAGCCTACGAATACTTGAGGTGCGAAGAGCTTCTCAAGCTACCTTGCAGAACAACGCTACAAAAATACTTCGGTACTACGTCCGGCAAAGTCGGTTTCAGCGAGTTGGTTCGCTCCCACCTGGAAGCGGGGCTTGAGAATCTGGACACACCACAGTCAAAAGTATGTAGCCTCGTTGCTGACAAGATGAGAATTAAACAAAAGCTGCTCTACCACAAGCAAAGGGGCGCATTCATTGGTGATGTCGACCAAGGTCCTGACCTCGAGTACCTTGCTCCTGCAGCTGAAGGTGAACATCTGGCGAATTCACTGCTGTGTTTTCTGCTTTGTGGCCTGCAAGCAAGATATAAGATTCCTGTAGGTTATTTCTTCACCAAAGGTTGCACTGGAGACCAGCTCGCCGAAGTCCTTCGTCCCGTCGTCATCAAAACAGCCTGCATTGGTTTTGACATCATCAGAGTTGTAACCGACAACCACAAAATCAACATAACCGCTATGGAAATTCTGAGTGGCAGAGAAGCAAAAACACGGGCACCGCATCCGGTAGATCCATCAATGGATACATTTTTCGCATTCGATCAGAGCCACATTATAAAAAACATCAGGTCTCAATTCCTGACCAAGGAATTTGGTAAAAACAAGGAAATTGCATCAAAAGTACATCAAAGTGCTCTCCAAGATGCAGAAACAATCAACAGTGCGGCCAATCAGGTTCCTTACAAGGAAGCACGTTTTCTCGTCAAATATTGAAAAAATGAATTTGAAGATGGCCGTGCAGTTATTTTCTCCTGCAGTAACTGCAGCACTCAAATACCTCAGGGATCAGGCAAGCCACAGCTTCAATTTTGAATTTGCATCTGTGGGGCCGACTGTTGAGTTCATGGAAGCCTTCCACAAGTGGTTCACATGCATGAATGTGAGCAATCTTCAGCAGCCCATCCATCGCAATGACGAAGATGCTCGTCAGTTTTCTGAAATTGATGACCCGAGGCTGCATTGGCTTGAGGGCGAGTTCCTTTCTTACATTGAGCAGCTGAAAACTAAAAGCCGCGCAGAAAACTTCCTGCGCAAGGGAACGCACCATGCGCTCGTCTTTACAACGATGTCAAACGTGGAATCTATTCAGTTCCTTCTTTCTCACAAGAAATTTAAGTTTGTGCTTACGGGCAAGTTTTCAAGTGACCCCATAGAGGCCATGTTTGGATTCCTGCAGCGTAGCTCCGGCTGCAACGATGCCCTGGATGTAAAGAGTGCAGTGTGCAGAATAGAAAAGATGGTCAAGACCAGCATCGTTGCCTCCTCCATCCAAAGCAACGCGAGAAGCTCGACATCGTTTTCGTCGACACAGCTTCTACCAATATGTCAGACTCCCACAAAGACCACGAGTACTGCAGAAAAGGTTTTAGACACGGCGGTGAATAGGCTAAAAGAACAGTGCCTCTCGGACACGCCATGTGCGTCAAATCCAGATGTCACCAGCGTGGCAATGGTCGGAGGATCCATTGTGAGAGTGGCAAGCGAAAACATCCCCTGCACCGAATGTGTTGCAATGCTGCAAGGAACCAAAGCAAACACTCCCCTCCTTGGCCTTATCGCACATCAAGATCGCGGGGGGGCTCATGTATCCAAGCCGAGAACTTGTGAAACTTCTGATATGCCTCAGGAAATTTGTCGACAGCGTGCTCCTGCATAGAAAATCATACTCACAACCACTCAAGGTTTGCGTGGAAAGGAGTGTCGAACTCCTCGTGGGACTACCACTTCTGCGATGTGGCAACACAGATACCATTCACCGCAGAAGGCTTTTGCATCTCATAACTACGAAGTTCATCAAACCATTTTTCAGTAACTGTGCACTTGGAACAACCGACAGACATGCCACTGTCAAGCTGCTGGAACGCAAACCTATTTCACGAAAAGTTATTAAAATGTAGATTCAAATGTCTACGCGGTTTGCCACTGCAGTGATAATTCTCAGGCAGGCCATTTGAACGACACACTCACGGCCATCCAATTTAAGCGTGAAGAAGTGGACGTGCTCAGTTCCCACGAAAAATATGAATGCCTCAAGCCTGGCCATCCCATCCCTATCACCAAACTTCTTTAGGGCTGGGATCAAAAATATATGGGCACTTTGCTGAGCTAAACTGCGATAGGCGAAAGCCTATCTATAAGTGCCTCTGTTAGTGTTTTCTGAACTGTTCTGCAACGGACGCCACCGTGGCCGCGAGCATGGGATGAAATCACAGCCATATGGCTGCAAGGTTTGTCGCCGATGTCCACATGCGCATGTCCGCGTTCTCCCATGCGCCCACTCGCACAGCGCTACTACCATGACGCCTCATCTCCTTGCTCCCCTCGCCGGTGGTCACCGCTTTCCTGCATTCTCACATTCATGAGCTACTAAAGGCTTACGCCTTAAATACTTTGCTTGATGTGCGCAACGCGTGCTCTCTGAAAGCGACCTGTGCTATATACATTGCTATGAGCACGCGTGACCCGATCGAAAGCATCACTACTTCAACACGCATGAGCGATTACATGCGACTTCCAAGATACATGCTGCCGGACGCAAACACTGCACATGGTTTGACGCGTTCTCTTGGGAGAGAGAGAGTGTTGGTGAACGCGAAATATAGCAATTCTTCCTTGCACTGCTGGCAGTGTGAACTTCACGTGTTACACCAAGACAATTGTGTTCTGTGCGATTGATGAACTCGGTCGACCAAGCAGCACTTCAACACAAACTGCAATTAAGCGCTATTTCGTTCAAGCGCGGCCGACGAGCAAGCAGAAGCAACAAGTGATGTACTAGTAGAAACTCGACGATCTCCTGATGGCTGGTGCATTGGCGGAGGCACCGACATCACAAGCTAAACCGTAAGGCCCAAGTTTATTTTAGAGTGCGTGTGTCGATTGTACGCATGTTACCGTGCATGCCACTGAAAAGCGTAGTTTAAGGTAGCCAGTTATTTAGTGTTCTTGGAAAAACGCATTTGCCGCATAGTGAAAAAAAAGTCTTGAACAGTAACGCAAAGTTGATAAGACGTATAATATGTATGATCTACCAGCACCGTGCTGCATAATATAAGAAGCGGGCAAACAGTTGCGATAATGAAAATGACTAACGAATGAACATATATATATATATATATATAGGTGTATATATATATAAAAAAAAGACGCCCACGAGAACACTCGCTAGCAGAAGCCCTCGCATACCAGCACTATCGATGCGCCAGCGGAAGCAGCCAGCCGCCACCGCCGGAAGTTAAAAAGGCAACGAGCGCCGCCTTACGGAATTTATGCTGAACTAAGGGAACCGCCGCCGCAATGGGAAAGCGAGCAACGCGGCGGGCATCTGGTAAAGAAGGCATTGGTTGTTCAACAGTTCACAAATTTTAAACTCTGAAAATTCAAGCAAAAATTTGGAATTTAGGCTATTTCATGATTTTAATTGGGATAATTAGTGTTCCTCAGGCAACATAGCCTTACCTCGTAATCAACATATTGAAGTCCCACGAATCAAACGTCAGAAGTTCTTCGAAGTTTACATCATACAAAAAATGTGCAGGCTTTTTGCATTGGTCCGCTATGCCAGAGCAACAACAGTTGATAAGCTTTGTAGCATAATTTGTCATTTAAAAACAAAACCTACTATAATAGTTTTGTTTAACCAACTTCTGAATAGATGGTACAACCAGTCTACACATCTTTCACATTCATGAGTTGCCTTGGGCACCGCCAGGAGCGTGTGTCCGCAGCCAGACTAGTATACTTGGCCATGGCACTTAAAAGCTTAAAACCTTCAGACAAAAATCAATTCTGTGTGCATAAAACTTAGTTTTAATATACATCTCTTACATCTTAAGCTTCAGCAACAACACGCAGCACCAGAACATATTCAAATTTTAAATTTTTCAGCAAGTTTTCTAGTGTCCACAAATGTGTGTTTCATAATTGTACTCCGTAAAATATACCAGATGCCAAAATGACATCGACCATTTCATGTGCTGTGTACATGGAAAATGCCCAGCCATTTCCGAAATTAGCTTCACATAAATCATTACTGTTAAAAAAAAAAAAGAACCCATACGTGGCCACATACTCGCACCACCAGTATCGCCCAGAGGGTATCTTTCAGCACATTTTTTCTACTGCATATGTCTCAAACATGATTTGCACATATCAACAGATATTGCAATACAGACATACAAAGAAGCATCTTGATACTTATACAACATGACTTAAACTACACTTTTTTAGTGCTTGCGATTCCAAGGTATTATTTAACTATGTACAATGTGCTTCAACAGGTTAATAAGTATGTTAAGAAACCCAACTCTATGTACTTCAGAGCAAGAACTGAACAATTTATTACAAACCTAACTTTCTTTTTTACTGTTCAGTCACTGTGAAGCCTTCCTTATGCAGTCTTAAATAGGGTCTGCAAGGTCTTAACCCTTAAACAAACATACGAGATTTGCAATAAAAGATCCATGTAAGCAAAAGTTACTCAACATGAAAAGTCAAAACACATACCATACACGTATTTCTTTAAAAAGATGGAATACCTAATTTAGCAAGTTTAACTTTTAAAAGTTGTATTAAATTCTGGACCTTTACATGCCAAAACTACAATCTGACTATGAGGAGTGCCAGATTATTTTTGACCGCCTGGTGTTCTTTAACGTGCACCCAATGCACAGTACACGGACGTTGTTGCATTTTGCCCCTATCGAAATGCGGTTGCCACTGTCGGGATCTGATCCCGCGACCTCGTAATTAGCAGTGTAACAAGCCAGTTTAGAAAGTGATAATTTCCGACTGATATCATGGTACCTAATCAACCATACTTTCACCTTAGAGGGTTTGTCTAGTAATCAAACCCTCTGGTAAACGGTATAACCGTACATGAAAAGTGGGTTTCAACAAGTTCAGAATAAAAAAAAAAGAGGAGGGACTGGGGACTGGTTTAAGTGCGTTATTTGATGCACAATTGGTGGAAAAGTTTTACATAATCCTGTATAAATGCATGCAGTGAGCTGCAAACATGGCTCCTTAAAGCTGGCATGGGTAACAAAAATGTGCAAGAAAAAAAGCAACAGGTGGTACATTAGCACCATTTGTTCATTCATTAAGATATTTCACAGCTTAACCCTTTCACAGGATCCGAGGCATCACAAAGATTCACATTTTGCAAAGAATTAATGCAACAGGTTCAATCTACATCACAGGTGCCTTCTACAAAAAGAGAAAGAAGGAAAATCTAGGACAAGTGTGGATAAATGTAGGCTAACAAAGCTCACCAGTGGCCCTCATCCATGGTGGATTTTTGCCAGCACCTCCAAATTGAGACATCTCTGAAAGTACACAAGTATAAAAATTGTTTAACCATGCCAAGACACTGTTTAACCCTGAAAAAAAAAAAGAACACTAAACTATAGCCCCTCACTCATGATATATGTCCATTTCTACATTATCTTTTCTCAATTCACTGAGGCCATTCGCTGTTTCAATTCTGTTTAACTTTGTGGAAACTTTCACATTTCAAGGCTACCATACACCCCCACATCACAAAGCCTTGTGCCAAGCTAATGATCCATGCCAGTGGGTCAGAAAGAGAGAAAGTAAAATCCCTATTTATTTATTTATTAATTATTACAATGTAGAAATACCTTGTAACAAATACCTTCTCACGGGCCAGAAATGAAAAGTAATGCCAATTGTACCTGCTTGGTGCAGTTAACATGCACCAACTGCAGAAGTGTCCGCCCAGCAACACAGTATCCGACTAACCTTGCAGCTCTCTTGTTCCCAGTGAGCGACACACAAAATCCTTCATGGCTGCCCTCACTTCTGTTTCACCATATGCAGCCTGCACACCACTATCGTAAGGTAATACATGAAGATGCCATCGTGCCACCTTACTGTGTCACAGCAGTACACAAATACCACTGCCAGGCTCAAATTAAATGATAAAACATTGTTGAATACAAAATCTCAATGAAAACCAAGAAGTGGTGCAGGAAGTATTCATGATGGTAGATTGGGAGTGATTAAGGGTAAGGATTAACAGGGAATAAATCAGCATATTAAGCAACTTCACAGATGACTTGCAACTAATAAGTGAGGACAGGCTAAGACTAAGGACACATTTTAGTATTAACATAAGAAATAATAAAGTTATGTTCAATAGCCTGGCAAAGGAACAAAAGACATAATAAAGAACTGTGCCCATACAGACATATATCAGGAACACAACCATTTTAGTTTACAGATACAAGATATTTACTATACGAGTATGCATAAACTTTAGCAAAAGCAGGTTTGTTTATATATATATATGACAACTGTCTTCTACTTAATACAGCAGTTACAGTTACAGCTATAATACAGTTACAGCTTGCAATAAAAACATTTGTTTAAAAGGTTGGCATTACAGATGGCAGCACACTTTTAATGGTTGATAACTTGTAGCATAAAAAATGCTCTCTTGACAACACTCAAATTTTGGATGGCTAGAAGCCTGAGCATGCAGTGTAAGGTAACTGGCCACTGTAAATCCTAAGGTACACAGAATGATAAAGGGTCAGCAGTGTCAGCAACTGCATAATCCTAATAGCAATAAAAACTCATCAGCGAGTTTCCGTATATTGTCACTATCAACTGGCAACAGCTTAAAAATCAACTCGTAGTTCTGAAATGAATGAGACAGCTGAAGCTTTACATTAGGATTCGTTACTTGCACCCTGTACTAGAATGATCCGCTAGTGCTAAGTCAACTGATCAGAAATGTTCCTCTCAGCTATCTGGTAGCCAATGCGTAACCTGAAAAGGTTCTGGAACAGCTATGACTGAGATCTAGCACACTTGTGACACCAGGTGCAGTGCACTGAAGCCGATCCCTAGCATTAGATGAACCTCATGCGCAAGTGCACTCTTGATTTGAAGATCCGTAATTATTGAAAGAGACAAATTTGTCAAAAGAAACATCGGCTGGTTAAGTGAAAATACAGGGAAGGTGGGAGATGAAAATTCAAGATGATGAGCAGGACGAGAATGAGGTAAAAGCAGGAGCCAACATTTCAACAAGTGGACTTGTCTTCACGAGAGCAAGGTAAAAGCGGGAGCCAGTGTTTCGACAAGTAGACTTGTCATCTTCAAAAAAGACAAGTCTACTTGTCGAAACATTGGCTCTCGTTTTCACCTTGTTCTCGCTTTGCTCTTAAACTTGATAAGTAGGTTGTGCATAAAGTCATGTGATGACAGAAGGGCCTTGAGCTTTTCACATTTATTGTCTTTGGTAACACTGCACCTTAAAAATGACACAATGGCATGCCAGTAGTATAGGATGTCGAGTTTCATGATCGTA
Source organism: Dermacentor albipictus (assembly GCF_038994185.2). NCBI lineage: Eukaryota > Metazoa > Arthropoda > Arachnida > Ixodida > Ixodidae > Dermacentor > Dermacentor albipictus. Next base: position 156,994,807 of record NC_091821.1, on the reverse strand, counting down.
AAAGTGAGAACTCGCAGTTGAAAGAGAGTTGCTCACTCCCATGACTTGGCATACAAAGCTAAACTTACAGCGTAGCTCCTATGTTGGCCACAAATAAGATACAACTCATTATGTGGTCATTCATGCCCTTATACAGTAAACTTTGCCTTACAACACACTTTTTCAATGGTGAGCAGATGCACACAGGTGCAACTGCTTCCAGATCGTGAAATCTTTAGAAAGATAAACCAGAGCTAGGTGACAGCATCAGCTAAAAATAAAGATGTCAATTCACAAACACAACCAAATGCACTCTGCCATGTGGTCCTGCTTGGTCGAAGAGCTTTGTGAATGTACAAAACACCAGGATGTGAAGTGCCCGTAGTACGAGGGCAATTCAGAAACTTTTGCCCCTATTTTTTTAGCCATATTAAGGCTGCAAATGCAAAGTCAACATATCCATTCTCAGCAGTAGACTTTCTTGGACAGGAATGGCCCGGCAAGTTGTTGAAGATGGTGGTCGTGCTTGACACATCCAAGGCATACAAGCAACGAAGTGTGATTCGTTTCTATAGAGCAAGGGATGAACAGCCATTGAAATTCACAGGGAAATGCAGCCCACATATGAGGAAAGGTGTCTCGTTTTGACAAGTTTGAGGTGGTGCTGTTGCGAGTTCGCAAAAGGTAGTGAAGACTTGCATGACAATGAGCATTCGAGGAGGCCGCATGCATCACAGTTCTACCACAGGGGCATCACAAATTTAGTGCTGAGATGGGACAAATGTCTAAACCAGTGTGGGGACTACGTGGAAAAATAGTGTAAGGTACGTAAAATAGTATGTATATCTGTAATTAACTGCATGTGCCTGATTTTGACTAATAAAAAATAGAGGCAAAGACTTTCTTATTTGCCCTCATACTTAAAAAAACACTCAGGTGGTGCCATCTGCCTTGTTATTACACCCCAACCATTTTTTCTATGCCTCCACAATTTTGAAAAATTAGCACCTTTTCATGAATGTATGCACTGTACGCTTCACTTTGCTGACTGCTTGTAGCCTCTGTATTACGAGAGGGATGAGCTATTGCTCATGTTGATAGTTTTTGTACCTTTGCAAGGGACGATGCATTTTTTGGGTATGAGCCATTGCAATGAGCCACTTAAGGCTCTCGCCTTAAAATAATAAGCCCTATTTACAAATATTACAAGTATTTCTGAAAGCTTACACCAGGTTTGGTGAAACATTTGACCAGACTTTCTTACAATGCTACCTAGAGGGAAATCTTCCACCAATGTCTAGGCGAGTTTCTTAAAGGGGCACTAAAGCAAAACACTAAATCTATTTGGTCTAATAAAGCATTGTTTGAGAACCCTGCAGGCAGTCATTTCAAAATAATAGTTTGATTATTAGATGAGAAAATGCAGCCCGAAGTATCAGTATTTGAATTTCGCGCCGAAACCCCGACCCCGCTACGTCATTGTGATGTCAGGGATTCCAAAGTATGTTTCCGCATTTGGGCCACGTTGGCTGAGTAAAGGTTCCTGAAACTTGCTTTGTTTAATAGTTGGTTCCTTTTGAACACAATGTAATCAATCTGTATCGCTATATAATTAAGTAGGCCCTAGAAGATGCCATCAAAATCCATGACGTCACAGCGACCAGGTACGGGCACTTCAAGGAGGTGTCGCCACCCGTCTTTCGTTCTTGCTCTTTTTCTTGCTTGCCGAGCATCTTATCGTGGTAAGAGTGGTGTTTTTAGTGTCGTAGAAGGGCAATTTACTGATGCAAAAGAAATAATTTTCCTCTTTAGTGTTCTTTTAAAACGCACTCTGACAGCCATGAAAATGCTTAAAAATAGAAAGTTCAGCTCGTCTTGAACGTGATTTGGCCTAAAGTAGTCATGTCTACAAAACACAGCTACACAAAGAAAGCTTTCTTCAAATTAACATACAACTGTCGCTTCCAGCTGAGTAGACCATAAATATGATTGCTTGCCACAAACAAGGAATGACGGAAGGGAACAAGGGGAGCGCTAACTTTCGACTGTTTATTCTCTATTGTATAACATCCAATATATACAAGCAGGCGAATGCGCAACATACAGAACAACATCAATCGCAGAACACCCTAATCACAGCTGGCTATTAAAAAACCTTTTTTCTGCATGCAAAAGTAAAACTGATGTGTTGCTAATACAAGACAAACCTCACTCTTTAGTATGAAACACCTCTAACAATTCATGTGCCGTGGTGTCCCTGCTTCTTCCAAGAATCCGTATCTTATCCAGTCGTGGCTCACACAGATGTGAATTGCAGTGCTTAGGAAAATGTGCTCCGTCTTTACCTTTCAGTGACAGCTCATGTTTCCACGCATGCTCATTTACTCATTGACCAGTTTGGCCGACATATGTCATATCGCAGGACAGCGGAAACTCATACACGACTCCAGTAGCCTATTTTGTGTACGGCTTGGCATGTACTCTACAACAACGTTTCTTGCTCCCATCAGAAAGAATGCAAGGACACAGCTGGGCAAGCTTGCCTGGCGCAGAGAATACGACTGGCACCCCATGTTTGTCTGCAACCTTCTTTAAGTTGTGGGTTACATGGTGCATATAAGGCAAGACCTCCGGCCACACCGTTCTCTGCGTTTGCTCAGCCCTTCTCCTGTATTCATCGCTCTTGAATTTCTGGAGGAGCAAGGACACATTGAGCCTCTTCAATTTTCTTGTTCTCGCTACCTGCAAGCTGCCAGAGCAAGCTTGCGTTTTACTCACATGCATTTTTCTTGTGTTGCGCCAACCACCACGCGGCACACTTAGGTGCGTATTAGTTTTTCTCTGGCCAAGAGGATTTTCGCCTGGAAGAGTTCTTGGCATTTTCTGGCTAGCAGACAAGAAAAAGAAACAATGGTCGCTCGTTGCCATCACTGTGAGGACTCGACGGATTGCAACGTGTTCGCTTGAGCACAACCTCTCTGAAAAGTCGTCTTGCCGGTGTAGGATACTGAGCAGTATCCATATGGTTATCTGTGGACCAAGTGTCTCACGTTTTCTTCAATATTCCTTCGGTAGCCACATTAAGTGCCAAAAGCAGGCATTCGATTGTGGCCAACATGCTTTCCTTCGAGTTTTGTTTTTTTCTCATTTCGGTGCCCCCACTTCACAAAAAATATATATATATATAGAAAAGAAGAAGAAGAAGGCATTGTTGCGTGGCAGCGAATTGTTGCATGGGGAAAGTTTGATTTTCTTACTTCTTTTGCAGAAAGTAATGAGCCACAGGACGCTTCAGTTACCGGATACTCTTACTACATTATTGCGGTAGCAATTATATGGACTCTCCATGCAGGTTAAATACTGCCGTCGCCCTCATATTCCGTATCCAAGGGCGATAAAATCGTGACCGCGCACCGTATTCTGTATGTGCGAGTGAAACCATTAGGGGGGGGGGGGGGGGGGGCACGTGTGAGCCAACAATGGTGGCTCAGTCTGTGTGCAAGGGAGAAAAGTATGAAGGAAGCACGCCACCTTCCGTCGTGCGCGATACATAAAGGGGAGTGGATGGAGGGGGGGCGGGCCTTAGGATTCTGTGATCTGTATATCTTTGATTGCGCAACATGTTTATTTGCCTTGTTTGACGCATTATCTACAGTGACATTTTCTAAGATACATAGATTTATTGGAGACTTATATGTATATTTAAATATCTTGTTGAGAGGTTTTGTGAATACGTGCAGTGAAATTTGTTTCCAGTAACACTTTCTTGCCCTTCATCAAGCTGTATCTTCGCATTTGTATATTCCATTGTATCTTCGCATTTGTAATGTATGAGGGCAAGTCAAATGAAAGTGGGCCTACCCACCTTGTGCAATAATGGCTTGGTTCATTATGTGCAAGGCATGCGTGTAGCATGCAGCCACCTCTCATTTACAAAAGCTACATACAATTGTGAGGATAAAGGTTCTTTAAAGCTCTCATACACTGAGCTGAACATGGTTGTGTGACATAATGGACACTCCAAAAATAGAACAGTGTGGTGTCGTGAGGTTTTTGACAGCTGAAGGTGTTTCCCAAAAAGAACTTATTGGCCGTATCACTGCCGTGTCTGTTGAACGTTGCATTTCATTGGCCACTGTGAAGCGTTGAAGCAAACGGCTCAAAGAAGGACGTGAAAGTTGCGAAGACGATCCAAAACCGGGCCAAAGTCACTGTGCAATCACCCCTAACACAGTTGCAAAGGTTGATGACCTGATTAGACAAGACCGGAGGATAAGCATAGATGGATTGGTAGAGCATGTGAAGTTCGGTTCACACAATAATTCATGAACATCTCAGTTATCGGCTCTTGTGTGTGCAATGGATGCCAAGATTATAGAACAAGTTAACATAACACCGCCAGAAGACAGAGAGGTTCGATGCTGCCTTGACTTATCTGATCCGGTATCACAATGAGGGTGACGACTTCCTGTCTGCAGTTGTCACCAGGGGTGAATCATGGTGCCACTATTATGAGCCTGAAACACGACGGCAATGCTTACAGTGGAAACATTTGAATTCACCACCCCCAAAGAAAGCAAAGGCTGTCATTTCTGCCTGAATGGTGTTGTTGTTGTTGACTTTTTTTTTAGATCATCAGGGGCCATTACTGATTGAATTTGCTAAACCTGGAGAGACTATCAATTGTTTCCGATATTGTGAAATGCCGGATCGGCTGCGTGTCACAATCAAGAACAAACGACGTGGAATATAGACGAATGGGATCATCTTGCTCTATGACAATGCCCGTTCCCGTCACTGATGTGGTTAACACAAAACTAGCAAACTTCAATTGGGAAACACTACCACATCCGCCATACAGCCCAGACCTGTCGCGTTGTGACTTCCAGATTTTGGGACGATAAAATAACCAGCTCAAGTGAACCAGGTTCATGTCTGACGATGACGTGAAAGAGTCAGTTACCGACTCTTTGAAGCAGCAACACAAGAAGCTTTATGAGACTGGAATCACGCGACTCATTATTCAGTGGGACAAATGTCTAAATGCTCATGGAAACTACTTTTAAACAAAGCGCCCCATTAGTCATATATTCGCATTGGCTTACTTTCATTTGACTCGCCCTAGTATATTTTGCAGAACTCCCGCTTTCTATATGGCCTCTCTGTTGCGACTATAAATTTAGTGCGATTACTCACAACACAACCGGTGACAGCTGCTTCTGCGCAATACACTGGAACAAAGGACAGCGTCAGTGAGATTTTTCCCTGGCCGTTGTATATGTATAAAAATGTAAACAAGGTTCTTGAATGACAATGTTTCACTAAAGTATGCGTCCTCAACTTGTTCATTTCATGGCCTTTACATTCTTCATTTTTTTCTTTAACGTGCCAAAACCACTTTCTGATTATGAGGCACGCCGTTGTAGGTGGGGTCTCCGGAAATTTGAACCACCTGGGGTTCTTTAATGTGCACCTAAATCTAAGTACACAGGTGTGCTTGTATTTCACCCCCTTCGAAATGCGGCCGCCGTAGCCGGGATTCGATCCCGCCGCCTTGTGCTTAGCAGCGCAACACCATAACCACTAAGCAACCACGGCGGGTACATTTTTCATATCAGCTGCACGCACTGCTTTGCTGGTTTCGAACTGGTATGGTTGTAAAGTTCAAGTGATATTTTCTTTACATATTAAACAAACAAAAAAGCATGGAACCCTTGATATCAGTTATTTCTGGCACAATTTTTGGAATATACGAGTATATTCTTTTATGAGAAAATATAGATTTTATTTGTCTTGAAAGTGTGCAGCATCTTTGGTAATGGCAGTGCAGTTATTCGTGTATTTGATCCCTCGACAAATTCTATAAGGAGGAGGCCGAGCTGTCATAAGCAACCCCCGTACGAAATTTCTGGCGACGCCACTGCCTAAGAACCATGATTTGTTCATTTACTGAACTTTTGTTTCACCATTTTTTGCTTGCATATTTGTCATGGCTTCATCATCTCTTTTCAAGAAGACGGACAAAAGAGAGATTATCCGTCTACAAGCTGCCCATGCCAAGCCATAAGAAGCTCAATGGTCATCATAATGAAAACAGGTCCTCTCGAGCTATGTGCCTCGCCATGAAATGTTTGCAAGCTTACCAGATAGAGAGATGTGATCCCTGTCAGAAAAGCAGCAGTCTACAGTTTTGTGTCATACCGCGCGGGAATGCTAAAATTTGACATACAAGCTTACTTGCTTTTAAGGCCATTTTATGACAAATGGAAAAGTAACATGCAGAGTCCAGACTTGTTTCTTTTCTAGTCATTACAGCCCCAATGACCAGAACAGAAACAACGTAGCAAGCTCCTACTTTCTACGTTGGTGGCATTAGCGCAGTTGGTGGCATTAGCTTGGCAGCCAATGCTACCAACTATCATGTGCTCTTTCACAACGATAATTTATTACATGAAAACGCAAAAAATTTTAGAACGACCACAAGCGCTCAATGCCATTTTGAGGATATGACAATTCATGGTAACTGAAGCTCTGGCAGTCACTCTTACATAGTTCATGAACAGTTAGCATCAAATCAATAACTAGGCTAGCTCTGCACATTATGATATGCTAGAAAAGGCAAGCTCACACAACCGGCCTACACCACATTTTACAAACATGACAAATCACTAAAAGGAATTTTTCTTTCTCTTCAAGAAGCAGATGACAAACCTGAGCACAGTGTGTTCCCAAAAATGTTGTGAAATATACTTGCAGAATAGCAAGTTCGGCTTAACATTCAGCCAATCAATGGTGAACTAGCAAGGGAAGTCTCAGCATGGGAACTTATCTTCGTCAAGGCCCTCACACGTTTGCTTGTTGAAATGTTGGCTCCAGGCTGAGGCTTCCCATGCTCACCTCTATTACTCAACTGAAATGTTCATCTCCTTGCAACTTCTTTGCCTTGTTTGAACACCTAAACACAGATTTAATTTTCTTTCAACATGAAACTGTAAATTGTAATTTCCAAGGATTTGTGAGCTAACTGGGTTTGCTTCTATGTTTATTTAGTGCCCTTGTTTATTCACACAATCTTTGCAGATATCCTTGTAAGCAATGTTGTCTCCATAACATTCCTTACTTTCCTATGAATAATCTATTTGTGTCAAAGCCTTTACTGCCGCACCTGAACACTAAATGTGCAGCAGAAATACCAAGATCAGACAATATGTGCTGACAAACTTTGCATAATGTTTTTTTTTTTTTCCTACACTATGTAAGTCTCGCCAATGTGTTATAAAAAGAAAGGAACTTTGCTGCTTGAGCTTATCTTGCCAACACTACATCTTTGCCGATTACAATTTCTTTTTTTTTTAATCTAGCTCAAATCATTTAATGCAGACAATATACGTATAGTGCAAAACACATCAAGTAGCACTGTACACAACTACAGTATGAGGGTAGCCCAGCATAAATATTGTTGCCTGAAGCTTTGTTCTCCCTGCTTTAAGCGGCACGCCGAACACAACAGGAAAAATTCGCTCGATTTCAGCTTTCAATTACATTAAATAAATGGCTATCTGTGTTTCTGTATAACTCAGTGACTGACTGCATTAAGTCCACTTGACCTGTACGAAAATCATTGGCATGTACTGCTTCATTCACCACTGACAATAAGCAATGTAAGGTTACTTGTTTAAAGTGTTTTTTTGCCAGCCAAGGCGTATTGGTTACCTGGCAACATAATAAAGATATCTGTAATCATGTTAGAGTACCGTACATATGAATACCACCCCAACAGCGGTAACGAAACACTCAAAACCAGCAAGTGAGCAGCGCGACCAGCCCCACCAGCCACTACAGCAGCAGCCATATTGCTCATTACATAATGATAATGACATTAGTTGTGATTTTGACAGAGCCATCAATCGGTCGTATCCTGCAGTTCACGACGCCACTATTACTCTTATTTCTGTCGCACTGTGGAAGGTACAGTTTCCCCTCTCTTAAGTATTATAGGTGTTCTGTACTTCTGCATGCTTTCACCAACAGCCTCATGATGGTACAGGAGCTATGGTCTGCTTTCTGCTAAGGTTGAAGAGCCATCTGAACCACTGAATCAAACATGAATGTCAACTGTTGTCAACAGACACTGGCACCATCATGTGTTTATTCTGGGTGCCTGAAGATTGTGAAATCCCATGAATCGAGGTGCACATGAGGCAGAGAGCAAGACTATAGCTACCACATACATTAGCAACGACAGTGCCAGTCTTTCACTATCCTTTGATCCCTTGCTTGGAGCCCATGCGAAAGTTTCTACCCATACATGTGCCACTAAGGAATATTTGGTGGAACAGATACCAAGTGACCCGGACCCATTGCCACATGAACTCCAGGAGGGTGCCAAGTTTTAGTGCATAATTCCTATACTGGTGCAACATTAGCTCTGAATGCCCTGCCTCATTGGCAAGCATAACATAGCCAAGATGGTGCCCACATCAACATGCCTCCACCTCCGATTAGCGCTTGTTTGAATGCCTGAAACACTGAAAGGATGTGGAAACGCTGATTAGGCATCCATTTTGCATGCTGTGCATGCAAAATGGATGCCCAACCAAGTGTTTTGTCACCTGCTATGGAACTGCAGCAAGATCACTGATCCATGTTCCAAATGCAGGGGCATGGCGGCTAAACTCAAGGTCTGGATCCAGCAACAACCCACCATGCCTATACCTAGACTGTGAGCACGTGCATGCAATGGTACTGCACCATGCTGCATATGCACTGGCATCATATTCCTAAACTGTTACAACTCTCGATCTACATTAACAGTCTTTGCTTTTCATTTTGTGTTCCATTATGCTCAAGATATCTCTGAATTTTTATTAAGAAAATCGTAATTCATCAACCATGTTGTCTGAACACTTGTTTTCTTCATTTTCCCAATGCAATTTGTTGCATATTAAGATATCCTTAACCACATTCAACCTATTCAAGGCACACAGCAATAATTCAAACCTACATGATGTTATGAATCTGTGTAGTCACATCACTGAATAAACATACCAAAGCCCCAGCCCCCAGGGCTCAACAGAGAGCATATTAGGGAAATGAGTATAAACCAGGGGCTGCTAGCATGAGGCATTTTATCCTCAGGTAAATATACACTTGGACAAAAAAGCTTGGCGCAAGAGACAGTAAGTGGCATCAAGAGCAATGGTCAGAGAAAATTCGCACAAGTGTCACTCCTTCAACCTGGCCACGTACTGTGCAGCTATTTAGTCACTTCAGCAAAGCGTTCTTGCCAAGTGGCAAGTGTACCCGCAAGTAAAAAGCTCCATGCAAGCAGCCCCTGATGGCACTTTCTAAGATGCAGCAAAATTTCAACCCATCAATGAGTTACAATGGCATGCACGAACTTCAGTAGATGCTCAGCAGAAAGCCTTAGCCAATGCTCCAATGCAGCGTGCGCAACAAATGCACTAAGACAAAATATGTATAGTTAGCATAGTACAGGAGTTGTGTATACAACACTCATAATTTGCAGCTTGTACAATATTTATGCACCGTATATTTCAATTTAGTGCGTTTCGAAGGCAACAATGAAAAGCCAGTCTCTCCAAATATATATGTGCAAAAATAAATAAGAAGCGGAAATGCAAAGACGCTCAAAGGTATTGCCAGCTTCATTAAAAATATGGGCACCTAAGGTTAAAGTTGGTGTCATTGCATATTGCAAAGCCACAGAAAGTCAAGTCGCTAGGCTTATTTCTGTTCCTTTATCGTTTCTTCCATGGACAGCAACGAGAAAAGTTTGACAGCGAAGTCACCAATACCAAGAAAATTTGCACAAAAAAAGCACACAACCAAGTGCGCGCACTCCACATCACTGATGAATGACTGCCTTAACATCAGAGTACCCAACTCGCAAGCGCTGCAGAATCCAGGCACCTACTACTACACCGTGAAATCACGTTTCTTTAACAGATCACGAGCACGAAAATGACAAACACAAACTATCACCGCGAGCAACCTCAGGCTCCCCTATGCTGCACTGATGCAGCAGCAACAGCCGATCGATCCAAGCGCAGCCGGTGTAGGACCACAACAAGACAGCACATGAACTCGTGCTACCTTATGAGGAATTTCAGTAGCAAAATAACGCACGCAAGTCAGCTGCATATTACTCGGCTAACAAATAGAAAAGGCTGATTTCCTGGTTATTTTTGTCGTGTCGATGTATCACAGCGTGCGCAGATATCGCGCCACATCGACGCTACAGGGACGATCTGCCAGACCAGCGGCGAATAGAAGCCTAACGTAAAGCGGTGAACATTATTGCCAACAGTATTGCATTATTGTCAACCACAGCAACGTCGTTCTATGACTGACGCAAAAAGGAGACAATAAAAATAAATACAAAGAGGTGGCAACATCTTATTACACATTATGCACAAACCGCGCACGTGAAGCCTGTTCGTGCGACACCGGCTAGCTGACGACCAGCGCGAGGACGCTACTATCTCTAGACGCCAAACTATGCACTCTGGCACGACTCATCCACCTATGCAGCGGGATGAGTAGACATAGATCATGCTTGGTGATAAAAACATAGGAATAAAACCGTTGAACCTACGGCACTCACAAAGGCAATTTCCACGTCGAATACCAAGCCTCCCAAGCCAAGCCACAGAACACCTCTACGGCCAAGCCCAAGCTACCAGAGGCGTTCTCAATGTTTCCGACCTACGATTTTCATAGCGCCTGTTCGCGGCTAATACCAACGTGGGACATCGGCGAAAAATGTTTTATTTTCGGCTTTCTGTATCTTTTACATTGTTTGAATATTCAACTGTGATGTTGCATAATAAAGATTTAATCAAGTCCGTGTCTGTACTTTGTCTACATGGGATTTAAAAGAAATGATAAAAGAGAAAAAAGTTACGGGAGAATACGCGCGAACGCGACTACAATTTAAACCAACGGCCTTTGACTTCAGATTCCAGTGTGACAAGACACGAGAGGGTGAACGTTAACGTTCGCAAGTGATCAAGCTGTCAATTCCCTAGGCCCAGAGGTTTTCTAGCAGCCTGCATTACTGTCGATTCAATCTAAGCGGCCACGTACTGTTATCAGTGAATGTGGCCCGAGTGTCCTAGCTAGCCCTGGTTAAGTCCCTAGATTTCAAAAAATATCTAGGGACTTTAGCCCCGGTGCCAGATGGCAGCAGGCTGAGCTGCGGCGGTGGTGCGTGGATGGGGGGGCTTTAGGCTGAGCTAGGTTTGAGCACGGCCCGACTCGACTCTCTCCTCCGCGCGCGGAGGAGCGAGTGAGTCGAGTTCGGCCGTGGCTTGAGCAATACCTTTAGTTTGAGAGTCGGAGACAATCTACGTAGACAGCTAAGGAGACAGCCGAGACAGCTTCGAGGTCAAGTACGGAACGCGTCTCGAGCTGTCTGGAAAACGCATGGGGGAAGGAAAAAACTGAGGAGAAACCCTACATTCTAAGAGCAGTTTACACTCTTTGGGGTGTATATCTGTCACACAACGATAATCATCAGCTGCCTTGATCCTTCTTTGTGCACAGTGCAGATGGCCGAACCGCTGACCATTACACTTGCCGTGGCGTCCCTCAGGGTGGGGTTCTTAGCCCCACTTTGTTTAACCTTGCAATCCTTGGACTTGCCGACGTTCTACCACATACAGTAAACTGTTCCATATATGCTGACGACATATGCATATGGGCCTCGGCAGTTACGCGTCTCCAGGTGCGTACACGGCTCCAAAAAGCAGTGACCCTAACATCGTACCTGCGTGCTCAAGGCCTCAGCATTTCGACCGAGAAGTGCGCCTTAGTCGCTTTTACCCACAAACCCATGACCTGGTACCCCATTTCTATTGACCACCAACCAATTTCCTACGCAAAAACTCACCGATTCCTAGGCGTTATTATAGACAGAGACCTTTCATGGAGCCCCCACATCTCATACTTGAAGAAGAGGCTTACTTCTATCTCCCATATACTAAGGTTTCTTGTCGCTAAAACGTGGGGCACATCCGTGGCATCTATGCTTCAACTATACAGGACGCTCTTCCTAGGATACTTGCGATACAGCACACCAGTGCTGTCCAATGCTAACAAAACTAACATCCATGTCCTACAGAGCATTCAAGGCCAAGCCCTTCGAACATGTCTGGGGCTACCTCGAAATGCTTCAACTGTGGCAACAATTGCCACCGCGGGAGACCACCCAATATTGACCTATATAGCTATCGACGCACTCCGGGCGTATGTTCGCCATATATCCAGAGTGCCTGACCACCATCTCGCTCGCTTGCCTGAGGAAAGACCCAATTGGCAGCGTTCTCCAGATCCATTGCGGCTAACCGGCACTCTTTGTCTTTGAGACACTCACCCGCTACAAGAACGCCATCCCCTATGTGGTGCTTGAGAAAGCCTCCTGTGTACCTTGCTGTTCCAGGAATAGTGAAGAAAGCTAGCCTGACCACCGCGGCTCTCAAGCAGATCACATTGGAACTTTTGCATCGTTCATACGCTAACCGAATCCATGTTTACACGGATGGTTCCGTCTCGGAAAATTCTACGGGCGCCGTTGTTCTATCATCTCAATCGGTCGTCATCAAGTTTAAGACTTCACATGTAACGACATCTACAGGTTCCGAACTGGCCGCTCTTCGCGCTGCTGTCGAATATATTGAAAAAGAACCGCCCAACAAATGGGCAATATTCTGTGACTCGAAAGCAGCCCTCCACAGCTTGCGAAGTTTACGACGTTGCAATTATGAACAGCTGGTGTCACAAATCAACGAAACCTGCCATTGCGCTTCTGAACGAGGACATGATATCATATTTCAGTGGCTGCCGTGACATTGTGGCATCGTTGGTAATCACCTCGCCGATGACGCTGCCCGACGTGCCCAGGCTGGCTCACCGACACTCCTCGTACCTTTATCGAGAGTCGACGCTGCAAGAGAGCTTCGTAGTTTCGCTCGTACATCACGTTAAGTTACTGGCATACACCACAGAACTCTAACTGTCGTTTATACAGCCTCGACCCATCATTGAAACTTAAATTACCAGCGAATCTTCCACGACGTGACGCAACACTGCTGTGTCGGCTGTGGGTAGGAGTAGCATTCACCAACTCCTACAGCTATCGTATTGGAATGGCGAATTCACCAATGTGCGCTAAGTGCAAGTGTGAAGAGACCATCAGTCACCTTCTGTGCCACTGTTCTCGCTTCGATAATCAACGTGAGACTCTCCAGTGTGCCTTGAATAGATTGGATGACAGGCCATTTATGGAAGCGAAGATCTTGGGAGCCTGGCCTCACAGTTCATTAGCGCAAAAAGCAGTTCGAGCTCTTTTTCACTACCTGAAGGCAACAGACTTGAATGCCCGACTATAGACATCCTACACCTAATCTCTCTCTATCTATCTATCTATCTATCTCTCTCTCTATCTATCTATCTCTTTCTCCATTCCCCTCCCCACGTGTAGGGTAGCAAACTGGACTCAGTCTGGTTAACCTCCCTGCCTTTCCTTCTTCCCTTCTCTCTCTCTCTCTCTCTCTGCCTTGATGCGTTTCCTTTCTTTAACGCTGCGAGCCCGGTACTTTCCACTAACGAACGGCATGCGCATTATCAGCATGACATAGCATTCCCGACAGGAAAGTTGCGGGCGCGGCGTTTTCAAGAAAAGAAACGCATCAAGGCAGATGACGATTATCGTTGTGTGGCAGATATACACCCCAAAGGGTGCAAACGTTTCTTGGAGTGTACCCTAGGAGATAAGTGTGGAAGAAGTCACGCGCTATTTTTTTTTTCGCTCTAGTGGTCATGCTTTCGGGGCACAACGGCGGTTTAGTTATGGTGGTGTGTGCTAATGCGTTTGCTGCCTCGTAGGTCTGTCAGGATTGGGGGCTCAATCCCATCGCTCGTGATCCTTTGTCAAGATTGGAGTCCGGCATGAATTCGAAGGTAGCTGGCCCATGCCGTCGTCCAACTTATCCACGCTGAGGACGTTGATGAAGGGAAGAACTGCGTCTCATCGAGAACGAGGAATATGGGTTTATTTACAGTATTTAAATCAGCTGGTCTAACATGACTGCTTGAGAAAAAGAGTGTCAGTCCAACATGACTGCACGAGAGGAGTGTGTCCAGCATTCGCACCACAGCAGTTTTTAAACACTCGGTCCTCCCGCGATACAAGGTGACGCGAACGTTCGTTTACTCATTGTCAACTTGCAGCCGACCCGCAGAAGAGTTTACGCACACATAGGCACACACATTCCGATGTCCGGCGCCGACGTCAGAGGGGCGCCGTTCCGGGAAGCTCGGAGCCATGGTGGGTAGCTCGTTGTCTTGCGTCCAGGAAGGCGCGTGGGAAGCAACAAAAAACGGCTTTCCCGCGGCAGCTCGCTCGCGCGTAGCAGATCAGGTCCGCGCTGGGGAGCTCGGGCACAATAGTTCGCCCGCCGAACTCGTTCCGTCACAACGGCGATGGGGCTGGAGGATGGCGGCGGTGTCAGCACAAAGCCCGCTTCATCGAACGCATCCTAGCTGAAGCGACGGAGAGTGGGGGCTGCGTGTCTTGTTCCCCGGTCGTAACTGGGTGGCAATCTTGCATTACAGCTCGCCATTCTTAACAGGTCTTGCACCGAGGAAAAGGCGTCGTGTGTGCAGGAATGCGTTTTGTCCCGCTGTGTTATCTGGACCGTACTCTCCCAGCTGTTGTTGTGGCCAGGGAGGGCTCGAAGAAGTAAAAAAGAAAGCCGCTGAAAGAAAGCAACAGAAAGCCACTTGAAGCCCTGGTAATGGGGGGGGGGGGGGGGTCTGGCCTCTTCAACAGCTACATTGATTGATTCGGGCTACTCTTTCTGTCACACTTGGAACATCAATAGTGCAATTGAGGTTACCAGTACTTTCAAGACTGTTTCATTTATTTGGCCGTGAAAGATGTTTTCGCAGTGAAACAAATGCAACATGAAGCGTTCGCTTCTCGATGCCAGCGCTCTTCATCACGCCAGCATTTTGACAGCGAGTGCTGTGATCATCGAGTGAGATATGTTGCCTGCGCGTTGTTACGATCAGCCTGCGGGGGCTGGCGAACTTCGGGGAAGCGACCGTCGAACTCTGCCCGGCCCACTGCGATGACTCGTTTTGTGAAAACAAGAATGCGCCTCGTCAACAACCCGTTGGCGCCGGCATGTCTGCTGCGGCAACTCGCTTTGTAAGGACGACAATACGCCGCGTCCCCAAGCGAGCGGCGCCGGGATGACTAGACGCAGTCGGCAGACCAAGTATTGTTAGTGGATTCGCCGTCACCGTCACGGTTTGTTTGGAGCGGGGGAAATCCTGGAAAGAGGTGTTTTGCGGCGCCGTCTCACGGGTCTTAGAAGTCGTCAGTCAATGGACAGACGCGGCGGCCACTGTTTGCGGGGTCAACTCTGGGACCAAGAGGCGCCTGCTCAGGGCAAGCCCATGTCTGCGAAAACCCTTTCACCTTGATATGGTCAGTGAAACCTGCGCAGAAGTGAGTGTGTAAACCCACCCCTCAAAGGTGGGTCGGCTACGATGACTTTGGACGCTTGGCATTGGTCGAAGGTTTAACGGCCGTTTTCCCTCACCTAGGGATCTAGGAAGGACAGAGTATTTAAGCAGCCGTTGTCGGCTGTTCAGTGTGCATTCTCTTTCAGTCATGCTAGACTGATGAACTGTAACGTTCTCATGTAGATACAGTAAATAAATCCCATATTCATCGTTCTCGGACAGAACAAGTCTCTCCCTTCAACAACGTCCTCAGCGTGGATGAGTTGGACGACGGCATGGGCCAGCTACCATCTATTTCATGCCGGACCCCAACCCTTACACCGTGCCTGACATCGTGCTTGTCATAGGCGTATATACCGGTGGCGGTGGGAGGCGTGCCCCTCCCCCTACCGCACAGTCAGAAGAAAAGGGAAAAGTAGGCCATTTGCGCCCCTCCACCTAGACACACACACACGCTGACGCCAAGTTTTCTCTCAGAATTACGCCCACATAGTACGATTTCTTTATTACGTATGCTCTGCTTCGGCAGCTAGGATTGTCTTTCAGGCATCGCCGCCACGTGCTGTAGCAGATGACAGATGTAGATCAACACCATCCCGTGTTTGTTGGGGCTGCCTAACCTAACCATCTGTGAAAACATAAAATCACACTTGCTTTCTATAATTTACCGGTATTTAATCAATGTTGATATTTTAGCGATGTCGCTAGATTTAATGACTTTTTGTCTATTTACAGCAAGAGAGAGAGAGAAGCCATACTGGAAATTCAGGGAGGTTAACCAGACTGAGCCCGGTAGGAAGAGAGAAGTTCACACTATGCACAATAACACGGTACTAGATCTTGCCGTTGAGTGCGGGAGTTGGCCGACGTTGAGGAGGATATTGAGAACTGAAGGTCTATTTACATTATTTACAATAACGCAAAGTAATGAACAGTGATAAAGTCATCGATGGCCGGCAGCAAATCGGACGCTGCGGCCAGTGGCAAGAAGAATGAATGAATGAATGAATGAATGAATGAATGAATGAATGAATGAATGAATGAATGAATGAATGAATGAACGAACGTCTCTTCTACCTGTCTCTCGCTTTTAACCCCTTCGGTCTCTCGGGGTCACGTCATTTTCGGCCAATCTTTGAGCCAGCTCAGGTGTTGTCATTTTCCTCCAATGGTAGGCGGCCGTGCAAGTGCCGTCACATTCGGCCCATGGGGTCGCTACAAGGGCTCCACTGCCCGATGGGTGACTTGCCACCGGCATTGCCTCCTTGCCAGCAAGCGCTCAGCTGCAGGAGACGGGTTGTTCTCGAACGACTTTTAAAAGCTGCAAAACAGCTTTGCTCGGGACCGAGATCAACTACCTGGCACCGGGCCAGCCTCCCGTTGCACTTTCGGGAAGAGTCAAGCAGGGGGGGAGACAATAGCTTGACGTGCGGCGCGTGAGGTGGGGGTCCCCAACCTATCCGACGGGTCCGGCAACGTGGTAGACGCGCCCCTGAGCACCACAATTGGAATGCGACGGCGACAGGATGTGGTCGGGAAACTTGAGTGATGGCAGAAGAAGGTTCCGTATGCCGTATTTTATGCGGACGACATTGTGTTGCTCGCAAACAAGCAAAGTGATTTGCAACGTCTGGCTATTATCTGTGGACAGGAAGGCAACAATTTAGGTTTGAAATTTAGTGTTAGAAAATCAGGTGTTATTGTATTCAATGAAAACAGTGAACAGACAGTGGAGATACAGGGCCAAGAAATACCTCGGGCAACAGAATATAAATACCTTGGTATATGGATAAACGAAGGCAACGGATATATGGAAACACAGGAAAAAACCATAACAGTCAAGGGGAAGAGAAATGCAGCCATAATGAAGCACAGAGCGCTATGGGGATACAATAGGTACGAGGTCCTCCGAGGTATGTGGAAAGGGGTAATGGTTCCAGGACTTACTTTTGGAAATGCGGTTGTTTGCTTTAAATCAGGGGTACAATCAGGACTCGACGGGAACCAAAGGTCAGTGGGTCGCCTCGCATTGGGCGCTCACGGGAAGACTACAAATGAAGCTGTGCAGGGTGATATGGGCTGGACTAGTTTTGAAGTGAGGGAAGCTCGCAGTAAAATTTTGTATGAAGAACGACTGAGGAATGTGGAAGAAAGTAAATGGGCTGGGAGAGTGTTAAGGTATCTGTACAGGAAAAACATTGATTCACAGTGGAGGAAAAGAACTAGGAAGCTTACCAGCAAGTATGTGGCCTGTAGGGCAGGCAACACAACAACAAAGAACGTCAAGCGGAAAGTCAGAGAGGCTGAAATAATCTGATGGGTGGCGGCAGTGGAAGAGAAACCTGCCATGAGTAACTACTTAAGAGGAAAAAAACGAAATTAGGAAAGAAACAATTTATGATAGCTCAAAGAGAAGCTCATTACTTTTCGAAGTGAGATCGGTATGCCTTATAGAACACGCACCTATAAAGCGAGATATACGAAGGAAGAAGAAGCATGTGCTTGCTGCGGTAAAGCTAGGGAAACGACGGAGCATATTTTATTAGAATGTGAAGACGTCTATCCAGCGGTCGATTTAGGCACCACTGGCCTCCTTGAAGCCCTTGGGTTCAGCGGGAGCAGTGGTAAAGCAAACAGGTCCGCAATAGACATCAGTAAGAGGCGATTGGAGGATTGGTGGAAGAAAAGTAGGGAAACGACAAAGGACGGAGACGTACAAAAGCACAGTTCGCAATAGGGTATCAGAAAATTTGGACGTGGTAGTTCATAGTGTTTTTTTTTTTTTTTCATTGGTTAACCTAGGTAGGATATTAGGCAGCATAGTAGCAAGAGCTTGGTGGCGCAAGCCACCGCCCCGTTCCAAAGGGGACGCTCATAACATCCATCCATCCATCCATGCAACAACGGACAAGGGTTCGTCGCTGAATTAGTCACAGACGTTCATACAGGCTGGTGCATTTCAAAAAACGCAGCAGCGCCTTTTGTTAGATATGGGGCTGTTTACTGTGCCTACTTCGAGTTCCCCACACCACATCGAATCGCACAGCTAATTGAGAAGCGCAGAAAACACGGAAAGCACATTCCAGAGGAGCGTCCGAGCAAACAAGTTGAGGGCTACAAGTTCACGTGCAAACAAGTTCGTACGCCGCCGGTGGAGCTATTCAATGCTTGATTTTTCCAGAAAACGAAGGGATAGCCCGGCATTGTTGCAAGGAAAGTGGGTCCCGAAACAAGACGGCTGCGATGTACCGGGAAGGCCTGGCAGCGTCGCCCCCACCTGGCTTTTGTGACGGCGAATTGCTCGTCAGCAGGGCAAGGGGGATCAAGCGATCAAGCAAGGGGGACCAAGCGGCGACTCTCTTCGCCGGTTTTGACACCATCGCACGGGCGCCTACCATTGGCCGAAAATGGCGTCATCTGAGCGGACTCTCCCATTGGCCAAACATGACGCGACTTCCAGTCCTCGAAGGGTTTAAAAGAAGCATCCCAGAGAGACCAGAGCATTCTAGAGCTTTCCCTGATTGACCTCTCTCGAACTTCTTGCCGCGGGCCGCAGCGTCCGAGTTGCTGCCGGCCCGTAATGACTGTACGACTGTTACTTGACTCTCACCTCTCTGTGTGTAATGTAAAATAAATACTCCCATGTTTGTTTTTCATCCCGAAGTCCGTCCTCCAACCCCTACACTTTGTAGCCTTGCACATAGTCACGGCTCGCGCGATTATGGGGGATGGGCCGACGGCCTCGTCAAAATGGTTCTCAAAACGGACGATTTATGACCAGCGTGGGAGTACCTCGTTCAGGAGAGGTTTGAGCAATTAGCATAGATACGGCCATCACTTGTCAGCCGCACAAATTGGCATGTCCAAGCCGGAGACGCGGTCAGTGCGATGATACGGTCATCACCTGTCAGTGTACGATCGGAGTGTACGATCGATCCTTTCCCTGTTTGTGCCCAATGATGTGCCTGCGTTTCCGACCAAGTTCCGTTCTTAGGGAAAGGGCAACCGACGTCCGGATCGGCGGGACCTCGAGAGGGGGGGGGGGGGTATTCTGTTAGAATCCACCTAGTGGATTGTCCATTTCGGCCGCTGCTGACTGGATGTAGCTGTACGAGAGGTGAAGAGACCAGCGGCCCTAGCCAATCAGCAGCAGCCAAAATGGACAGTCCACTAGGCGAACTTTTACAGTACAGCCCCCCCCCCTGATATCATCGGTCTCCTGACGCAGGATTGGGGGAAGTGACTGAACAGTGATCACGCAAGGCATAAAAGGAGCAACGGACGGCGGGAGTGATTGGCGACTACAACTTCATCATCATTATCAACTTTTCTGTATTACTTTGAATGTTCTTGTACATCATCATCATCATCAGCCTGGTTACGCCTACTACAGGCTAAAGGCCTCTCCCATACTTCTCCAACTGCCGCGGTCATGTGCTAATTCTGGCCATGTTGTCCCTGCAAACTTCTTAATCTCAGCCGCCCACCTAACTTTCTGCCGCCCCCTGCTACGCTTCCCTTCGCTTGGAATCCAGTCCGTAACCCTTAGTGACCATCAGTTATCTTCCCTCCTCATTACATGTCCTGCTCATGCCCATTTCTTTTTCTTGATTTAAACTAAGATGTCATTAACTCGCGTTTGTTCCCTCACCCAATCTGTTCTTTTCTTATCCCTTAACGTTACACCCATCATTCTTCTTTCCATAGCTCGTTGCGTCGTCCACAATTTAAGTAGAACCCTTTTCGTAAGCCTCCAGGTTTCTGCCCCGTACGTGAGTACTGGTAAGACACAGCTGTTATAAATTTTTCTCTTGAGGGATAATAGCAACCTGCTGTTCATGATCTGAGAATGCCTGCCAAATGCACCCCAGCCCATTCTTATTCTTCTAACTATTTCAGTCTCATGATCCGGATCCGCGGTCACTACCTGCCCTAAATAGATGTATTGCCTTACCACTTCCAGTGTCTCGCTACCTATCGTAAACTGCTGTTCTCTTCCGAGACTGTTAAACATTGCTTTAGTTTTCTGCAGATTAATTTTTAGACCAACCCTTCTGCTTTGCCTCTCCAGGTCAGTGAGCATGCATTGAAATTGGTACCCTGAGTTAATAAACAAGGCAATATCATCAGCGAATCGAGAAAAGAGGACCATACGTCTTCGAACCCCCAGTCGCAACAAGACACACGAGGCTACGGGCACAAGATATTATCCTCTGTAAGAAAAATCACGTGTTCACACTAACACAACAGCCTTTGCCAAAAGAAAACGTGCGCTAATTTTTGGAAACCTGTTGGAAGAAATTCAGCTTGGTCCGATTGGAATTGTTATTCACTTCTCAGTTTCAGCGGGTTTGAGAATTTCTATGGGCGGCAGGTAACACTGAGTACAGCGAGCACCAACAAGCGCCATTCATCAGACGCAGACGACCCTATTACACGTGTAACCTAACTGTAAAAAGAAGGTGCACCCGGACTCACAAAGGCAACTCTCATTTGTTTTATACCAAGACACACGGACCAGGCAACTTTAGAGTTTTTATCCTCGTTCTATAAGTGCAGAATATCCTTATTTATAGGTTCTGAAAGCACGACAGACATTACTGCCAATACATAATCATCACCATCATCATCATCATCATCATCCTATTCATGTCCACTGCAGGACGAAGGCCTCTCCCTGCGATCTCCAATTACCCCTGTCCTGCGCCAAGCTATTCCAAATAGAACCCGCAAATTTCCTAATTTCGTCACTCCATCTAGTCTTCTGCCGTCCTCTACTGCGCTTCCCTTCTCTTAGTACCCATTCTGTTACCCTAATGGTCCAACCGTTATCAAGTCTGCGCATTACATGACCTGCCCAGCGCCATTTTTTTCTCTTAAAGGGAAGCTGAAGGGTCTGTCGAATTCTATAAGACGCTCATATACGGATGCAGGAACCTTATAAACCATGTAGGTAAAATTTTGGGGTTTTTTTTCAATTAGGAGGGACGTAATCGTCGGTTAAAATTGCGCTGTAGCTCCGCCCCCCGTCGAATGCCGCGCGCTGCTGCTGACGCTGACGATGCGAGCGGAGACTGGAAACCGCAGCCTCCGCGACCGTGCCTGACCGTGCTTGTTTCTGCGTGCGTGCCATCGTAATCTGCTTCGATCGACCCTGCATTCCTTTGTTGGTGCGTCTGCGTGTATGTAGAGTGGTAGTCAACGTGCGTGGTAGTCAACGTGAGTGGTAGTCAACGTGGTAGTCAACAGATGAAGGTCACCGCACGTACTGCATGAACCGGGAAGCTTTTCACGCGTTTAAACAGTCTTTGTAGAATGCCGACAGCTTTGGACAGCGCACAAATGCCGATGATCGCATCCCCGCTTATGTTCCACGAGGAGGCATGCAGGAACACAACACTACAGTTGTTTGACCGGAAACGAGCTCACTAGATCGGCGAAAGATCGGCGAGATCACTAGATCGCTTTGCAGAAAACATACTCACCAAAGAGCATTTCCAACACGAGGAGATCCCAAGACTTCGCTTTCGTTCGCGTCGAAAGCACTGCTCGCACCAGCATCGTTTGCTTTTTCAAGAGGCCGGCTCTTCGCAATCGGCTCGTACATGTAGGTAGTAACGCCGAACTCCTCAGAAAAACGCAGACTCTCTAAATTTTCCATTACCGCCTCAGAAAAACAGCACCAAACAACCTGGCACCGCGCTTCATGTGTAGCGGCAGCGGTCGGTTACTAGAGTTGACGTCACGAGGCGCGCGCCCGACCAATCACAGGCGGAAACGAGACATGCGAGCTGGGCATGTCCGCTGCTGCACTTTTCGTCGAAATAAAATACATTTGCGCTTTCTTTCGCTCAATTTCGATACGATATTCGAATTCGGAGGGTTGAAAACCATTATGTACAGATGTTCACTCATTTTTTCTGGAAAACCTTTCAGCTTCCCTTTAATGTCTATCAGAATATCGTCTATGCCCATTTGCTCTCTGATCCAAACTGCTTTCTTTCTGTCTCTTAAAGTTATGCCTAGCATTCTTCGTTCCATCGCGCTTTGCGCGGTCCTTAACTTGTTCTCAAGCTTCTTTGTCAGCCGGCAAGTCTCTGCGCCGTATGTCAGCACCGGTAAAATGCACTGATTGTATACTTTCCTTTTCAATGATAACGGTAACCTCCCATTCAGGAGCTTACGATGCCTGCCGTACGCGATCCAACCCATTTTTATTCTTCTGTGAATTACCTTCTCATGGTCCGGGTTCCCTGTCATTAGTTGACCTAGGTAAACGTACTCCTCCACAGACTCTAGAGGCTGACTTGCGATCTTGAACTCTTGTTCCCTTGCCAGGTTATTTATCATTATCTTTGTCTTCTGCATATTAATCTTCAGTCCCACTCTTACACTCTCCCTGTTAAGGGGCTGAATAATTTGTTGTAACTTGTCTGCATCGTTGCTGAATAGAACAATGTCATTGGCAAACCGAAGGTTGTTGAGGTATTCACGGTCGATCTTTACTCTAAGTCTTCCCGGTTTAATAGCTTGAATACTTCTAAGCACGCAGTGAATAGCATTGGAGAGATTGTGTTTCCTTGTCTGACCTCTTGCTATATATATATATATATATATATATATATATATATATATATATATATATATATATATATATATATATATATATATATATATATATATATATATATATATCTTTCTACTTTTCTTGTGTAGAATTAAGGTGGATGTGGAAACTCTGTAGATATTTTCTAGGGTATTTACGTAAGCGGTCTTTACTCCTTGATTACGCAATGCCTCTATGACTGCTGGTATCTCTACTGAATCGAATGCGTTTTCGTAATCTATGAAAGCCATATAAAGAGGTTTATTGTACTCTGCGGATTTCTCGATAACCTGGTTAATGACATGGTTGTGATCCATTGTATATAGAGTAACCTTTCCTGAAGCCAGCATGCTCCCTTGGTTGACTAAATTCCATCGTTGTCCTTATTCTATTGAAGGTTATTTTGGTAAATATTTTATGTAATACTGGAAGTAAGCTAATGGGCCTATAATTTGCTGCATTGTGGTATAGCGCGAGGGGAAGAACATCTACGGAGCAGAATTGCTCCTTCTGGTCGCCAACGGGGCGGCCTGTAGTTCACCACACGGCCAGTATAGTGCCCAGCGTGGCGTCGCAGGACTTGCATGCCTAGTGTCCCTGTGGGAGCATATACAGGAACACTATGCATGCCTTCGTATGCCCACCGAAATGGCTCGGCAATGCGCACCTGCGCGAGCAGATGACGCTCTCGGGACGAGAACATCGTTCTACACGTGCTTTGGCGATGCGGCACGCATGCTGTGCAAGCAAGACACGGGATTCAGCTACGAGATTGCACCTTACTTGTATTGGTAGACATGATAAACATCTGCACAAAATAATAGCTTATTTCGTGCGAACACCTGTGGAGCGGCCGACGAGAAACTGCCTTATATATTTCAGCCTTGAAACGATAACTCCCGGCGCTGTTGGTCGTACTGACGTCAGCAGAAGCTGAGCCACAGGTAGTTATATATGGCGAACACAAGACGTGCCTCCGTATCAGGCACGAGCAGCAATGCCAGGAATACCTATCTCGAAAAGGATGCATATTATGACTTTGTCTGCAGCAAGTTTACCGCAGCAACAAATCGCCGATATGACCGGACGCCCCCGTTCGTCGGTGAACGGGATCGTGCGGGATTTCAGGACGGAAGCTCGCTTGACAAATCTGCCCAGAGGACACCGACCAAAGGTGACGACCGACTCTGACGACGAGCGAATGGTTGAAGCAGTGAGACGAAACCCGAACATGACGGCGAAAGAAATACGGAACGACCTGGGGCTCGCAGCCAGCTCACAAGTAGCACGCGAGCGCCTTCACATGGGTGCCCTTCGTAGCCGTGTAGCGGCGATTAAGCCTTTCATCTCTTCAGAAAACAGGATCAAAAGGCTGCTGTTTGCACAGGAGCATCGGTCCTGGACAGTGGAAGAGTGGCAGAATGTCATTTGTTTACGGACGAGAGCACATATACATCAAAATGGGACCGCAGCAGCAGTGAACGTGGAGGACACGAAGCACGAGGTAGGTGGACTGCTTCACTATGCGAGGGTTACACGGCTTCTCTAAAAAATTGGCCAACTTTTAGGTTTCTTTATATTCACTTAGCGCATGATAGATGGGATAAATGCATGGTGCGTGGCGGCTAGGTATGCGTTTTCATCAAAAACTACGTTTTATATTTTATGGACTCCATTACCGCGAGGAGAGAGCGCACACCGAAAAACGTTTCACCAGCGCCTTGTTTGGTGCGTTGGACACAAGCAGCTCGTAAAAATGGTTACTAAAGGAAGTGCATTCTGCCAATATTCAAGAACAGGGCCCGCTATCGTCGCGGTTATCGATCGCAGTGACAAATCGCGGTGAAGTAAAATAATGTCTTGTGTTCTTTCCGCTTCCTTCGCCCAGGTTCGACGTGCCCAATCTACATCGTGTTGCAAGCAGTGGCCGATGTAGCGTCAGCGTGTGGGGATCCATTTCCAAAGACTGCTTGGGTCCGCTTCTACGCCTGGACGGCCGCTTTACTGCCGTAGCATACTTAGACCTCCTGGACACCGTCCTTGTGCCGCACGACCGGAGCCAGTTCACACCGAAGCATACGTGACTCGCCTGCTGGAAGACAGGTGTGTGTGTGTGTGTGATGGTGTTGAACTGGCCTCCGCAAGGTGCGGACATAAGTATTATTGAGAATGTATGGGCTGAAATAAAGAAGGCCCTTTCTCGTCGGCCGCTCTACATGTGTTCTTCGGACAACCTGTGGTCGGCTGTTCAAGAAGAATGGCAGGAGCTGGCGCGTTCTTCCTTGGCCGATAGCCTCTACGAAAGTTTGCCACGCAGAATGGCCGCAGTATTGGCTGCTAGGGGCGAACCATCAAAATACTAAGACTTCGTTTAAATGCTGCACGAGGACGGGCCTGTGAGAGCTTCTTATTTGGTCGTTACGAAATAAACATTCTATTTTGTGCAGGTGTTTATCCTGTCTACGAACGCACGTACGGCGCAATCTCGTAGCTGAATCCTGTCTAACTTGCACAGCATGCGTGCCGCATCGCTAAAGCGCGTGTAACGAGAGCGTCGTCTGCTCGCGCAGGTGCGAGAGCAGACGACGGCGTAACATGGGCATTGCGCACCGCCGAGCCGAGCCATTTCGGTCGGCATTTCGACCGAGCCATTTCGGCCTTGCAGCGCTATATATATACGCTGGCAGTGTGGTAAACTACAGAGAGAAGTGGTTCTTGTGGGGAACGGAGGAAAGGTTAGCGCTATCTTCTGCAACCCATGCGGGAGCATGGCTCATCGCCAGCAGGGTGGGGGAGATGGGGGTAAAGGAGAGAGAGAGTAGAAGGGAGAAAGGTAGAGGGTCGTCCTAGCAGCATCACAGCAGCCCGGCCGGGAGGGCCCAGTGGGTTCGACCGGAGGGGTAGGCTGGTGATAGACCGTATAGGAGGTGGCCCCGCAGAAGCGAAGTTGTGGCCCATCAGGAAGCCCGAGGTGGTGGGATGGCCGTTAGGCTATCCGTCTTTGTAGAAATTTCCTATAGTCTTGCCGAGAACCCCGACGAGTCGAGGTACTCGACAACACTTAGGAAGGCTGGTAGCTGATTACGACAGGGGAAGAGGATATCTTCCTGTCGTGAACATGGGAGTCTCAGGCGGTGAAACTCCTGCAGAAGTCGGCCGCGGTGCTGGGTGAGCAGGGCAGGCCAGCAGTAGGTGCTTTAGCGTCACTGGTTCACCGCAGGAGGCGCAGGCTGACGAGGTGGCTTTCCCAAGGCGGTGCCGGCGGCCTGCCGTCCAGTAGCAGCCAACTGCAGTCGGAGCAGCAACGGGGCATCCCTTCGTGGGAGGCCGTGCTGTGGAAGAGGCCGTGGAGGCCGGCCCAGGGATACCTGTTTGTCCGGGTGGCAGGCGATGATGTGCCGTTGCAGCCTGTGTCTCGAATAGTCTGCGGCCGTTACAGCAGGGCTGAGGGGGACGCTTGAGTGGTGGGTACTCTTTGCAAGATTGTCCGCCTCTTCATTGCCCGGGATCCCCACGTGTACCGGTAGCCAATGCAGCGGTAGTGAGCATCCTGCGTCCTGAAGGGCCGTCAGTCTTGAAGAGAGCAGCGCAACCCCAAGGCTAGCCCTGTCAGGGCTCTGCAGGCAGAGCAGCGCCTATTGGTGTCGCAGAAGATGGCTTCCGGGTTCGCTGGTAGCTCGTCTGCCAGTAGGTCCACAGCAAGGTGGAGTCCTGCTAGCTCTGCTGCGGTATGTCCCGGGAGACTGCACAGCTTGCTTTTTTGTAGGGCCGGTGCAACGCAGGCTGCTGTGGAAGAGCCCGTCTCCGGTATCACGGGTACATCGACGAAGATGTGAAGGTGGTCCCCAAGTCTCTCTTGGAGGAGAGAGGCTGCCGTCTGCTGTAGGGCACATGTTGGGGAACGGTTCTTCTAGACACCTGGCTACTCCGTCGAGATAGGGACTGGTGGTCGCGGTGGTAGGCGAGGCTGTACAGCCTTTGCAGGCGTGTCCCCTATGACTTCCTATAGAGGCCACACAGCCGTCCCATGTGTGATGCTGGCCGGGAGCGTAGGCGGGTCAGGAGTGCTTGACCATCTGCGGCATGGTGTAGGCGATCAATGTGTCGTAACCCCTGTTGCAGGATGAGTAGTGACAGGGGCCAGGCACCTGCCTCAGCAAGAGTGGCGGCCACTTGTGAGGTTCGAGAAACGCCAAGACAGCCGTATTGCTGACCGGAGCTGCGGTTCCAGTTTCCGCAGGCCGGGTGGGGGGGCAGCGCCACAAGAGGGGGGGGGGCATACAGTAGCCGTGAAGTGGCTGCAGCTTCAAAGAGCTGCAGGACCCACCTGGTGGTAGAGCCCTGTCTACGGGCAAGGAGTTGTGAGATCGCCTTGTGGACCCGAAGCGTCTGAGCGCGCAGGGCCTTGGTAGCTGGCAGCCAGGTCAGCCGATGGTCAATGCGCAGCCCCAGGTAGGTGACTGCCTTGCTCTGTGGGATCCGGACGCCCTCCAAACGCAGCCGGGCATCTGAGCGGTGGGCTGCTGTTCTGGGTTGCAGCAGCAAGGCCTCGATCTTCCTGGCCGAGATAGTAAGGCCGATGCTGCACCAGTAGGCAGCCGCAGTGTCCAGGGCTCTCTGTAGGGCGCACGTGCCTTGCGGATGTGTTGCGGTGGTCCCCGCAACCGTTCCAAGGCCGGGTTGAAAAGGAAGGGGCTCACCACTGACTTTTGTGGCACGCCTGCAGCGACTGGACGGGGGTGCTCTTCCATCGACCCACACGTACCCTGAGGGTGCGATTGTGCAGGAACGATGAGAGGAACTCCCGCAGGTTGCCACAGATGCCGAGGAGGTCCATGCCCTCCTGGATGACTGCATGAGGGAGGCTGTCGAAGGCACCCTGTACGTCGATCAGCAAGAGCATCACGAGGTCCCCGCTGGCCTTGGCGCCCTCCATGGTAGACACTATGTCGGTGATGGAGTCCGCAGTGCACCGCCGCTGCCGGAAGGCCGTCTGTTGGTCTGCCAGGAAGCCGCGAGCGTGGGCCACCCAGTCCAGTCATGCCAGGGCCAAGGCCTCCATTCCCTTGCAGGCAGCGGAGGTGAGGGAGACCGGTCGATGACAGTTCCCCAGCCGGTTTTCTGGCCTTGAGGATGGGTGCCACAATGGCTGTGCGCCATGCCTGTGGCACCTGCCCTGACTGCCAGATCTCATTGAAGCACTCGAGTAGGCGCTATTGCTCGCTGGCGGCCAGGTTGCGGAGCATCTGTGGTGTTACATCGTCCGCTCCTGGTGCGCTGCGCCGTTTCCCTCGCCTCAGAGCCGCCTGGAGCTCGTGCAGGGCAAGTGGCTCTTGGCAGAGGGCAGCGACCTGGCTGGACGTCCAAGCAGGGTGGAGGCTGTGTAGACAGGTGGGCAGCTGGGCAGGGGGGAGTCCGATCGGCAGGATGGCTGCACTCTGTGGCACGGGAGGGGCGAACTGGTCCGCCAGGAGTTCCACGAGGGCCTCTTCGCTGATTCCTAGCGAGATGGCCACAGCGAGGACGGGTTGACGGCTCGTCCTCATGCCGGTGAGTGACTTGAGTAGTCGCCAGGCTAGGGGGCCGCTTGAACGGTCCTTGATGCTGGAGCACAGGCTCACCCATCTTTGGTTCCTCCTGCGCCGGACCTGTCTTCTACAGCAGGCGTCCACTCGTCTGTATTAAGTCCAGTGCTCTGCCTTCCCTGTCCGAATTGTTCTGCGCTCCGTGCGGCGCCTGGAGGCACGGAGATTGAGTAGGCGGAGATCCGGGGCAGGGGTGTCCGGTGGGGCCGAGCACTGAACAGTAGCCGCCTGGGCGCACTCCGGGGTGGCGTCCAGGAAGTCACAGCAATCGGCCACCTCACTACAGTGCTTCCTAAACAGAGACCAGTCTATGACATGGAAAGTTCTGGTCGTTGGCTTCCTTCCGTGTACAGAGATGATCACAATGGGGAAGTGGTGCGAACCCCAAGTGTCCGGAGTTGTGTCCCAAGATTAGGAGCACTGTTCTGTGGTGAGGGAGAGATCGATAGCTGAGTTCACCCTCGGCGGACATAGGTGGGTCCTCCGCTGTTCAGGATCACCAGTCCGGCTCTGCTGATGGCGTCGCGGAGGATTCGGCCTCGGCTAGAGCACCGGCGGCTTCCCCAGTCTGTCTGGTGGGCGTTGAAGTCGCCTCACAGGACTGCCTGCCTCCCGAGGCGTAGAGCCAGCTAGACAAGGATGTAGGAGTCCCATGACTTTCCTGGTCGTATGTATATGCTCGCCACGGTCGTGTCTTGGCTGCCGAGACTCACCGTGACAGCACAACACTCCAGGGGGCCTCCTACGACATCGGCCACTGGAACTACAGCGTGCGCCAGGTTGCAGCGAACGTAGATGGCTGTCCGTGGCTTGCCGGGCTGGAGGGCGTCGTCCAGGCACGGTGCGTCCGTGCAGCCGCGTGTCGTGCAGGTGGTGGCGCCTTAGTAACCGGTGTATCATAGAAAAAGAAAGGGTGTATGGTGTAGGGTAAACTAAAGCGCTCTCAAAACAATTGAAATTAGCATAAGTCCCAAAAAATAAACTCTACAAACTATTAGGATATATCAAAACGGCGTCTAAGCTTGCACGTTTCCAACCAATGATCATGCAGTGTTCCTGATCGTTTGCTCAGCGTTTCGGTTGCGGACGGCAAACACTCGTCTAATCGTTCCGTTCTGTAAGCAAGCATAGGTTTTTAGTATTCCGAAACACGCGACGATAAGAAGCCCAGAAGGAGCACCTCCACTATGCCTGGTGGGTTGCATGGGATTCTTCTCATGTTGTATCAAACAGAAACACACGTCGGCGCACTCACTCATGAGTGCAACTCCCTCACACTCACTCGCACTCATTTCAAAGGCGTGAGTGCGAGTGCGAGTGAGTGCCAGTGAGTGTGAGAGGAGGTGAGTGTGAGGCGTGAGTGGGCGCTTGTGAGTGTGAGTTGAGGTAAGCGTCAACGTGAGAGAGTGCGGGGCCTGGAAAAATTATGGTGCGTCAGTGTAAGTGAATATTCTCCCACACTGCCGACCTATGGCCAGAAAGGCGGCCGCCAGGTTTCACTGAAGAAAACAAACAAACGCATGTACACACACATAGATATTTAGAAATGCAGCGCTTCCCGTGCACATATAGAGTGTGCAAACACGGTAGGAAAAACCACAACAAGCAATCAGCGAGCTCCACGTACGTACATGCAAGACCTCCGCGACCACCTTAACTGCCAATCCCGGAGGCCCTGTGTTGCGCCATTATTTTCCCTCTTGCCATCAATGACTAAAAGCTGCAGCGACACTGAAATTATCCCATTAGGTGGCGTGAATGCCCACATACAGGATTTAGATGGCTATGCCGACAGCAATGGGAAGTCACTGCTAGACCTTTGTGAGCAATATAACCTCGTTATCGTGAATATAGGGCCTAAGTGTGAAGGGCAGATCACGTGGGAAGTGGGAAACCGGCAATCAACCATTGATCATTGTCTGATGACAGAAGGAATTCATGATACGTTGAGAGAAATGGTCATTGATGAGGAAGGGTATAGCAGCATAGGGAGTGACCATAAACGCATCATTTTGAAGATGGGATATGTAGTTGGAAAAGAGAGCAAGGAGTGCAAAATGGCAAGTCCAAATTTTAACGCTGAACAAATAACAAAATAGTCCCTAGAGTCGAGGAAGAACTTGGCAAATGGCCAAGTAAAGAGTGGGAATATAGTGAGCTTCTAAGTGTAATAACGAGAGAAATACGGAAAGAGAAACAAAATGTTCCTTGGAAAGGAAAAAAGAAACCGAAAAACTGGTGGAACAGGGAGATACGAGAAGCGATCGCCGAACGACAGAAAGCATCCCGAGAGCACAGGCAGTCAAAGAAGGCGCAGTTGCCGCAGGATGAAGTAACCAGTAAATGGGAAATATACCGGGAGAAAAAGTCTATGGTTCAAATACTGGTGCAAGCAAAATTAAAAGGTGAAAGTGAACATTGGTTGTCAGTAATACGTGAGAAAAAGAAGGCCGCACCTAGAATATTTTGGAACCACATAAAATTATTAGGCAGGAAGTCAACAACAATTTACAACATACCCTAGACGAAGATGAAAACAGACTGGAAGGAGAAGCGGCAATAAATTACATCCGAAAAATAACAGCCGATTCTTTTCAAGGCTCACGAGGTTGTATTTGAGGAAAACAAGAGCATGAAAGAGACCCAGGTGGAAAAGGAGCTGTTGCTGACAAATTTAAACTGGAAGAAAGGCGAAGAGAAAATTCCTAAGCGCACAGCCACAGCGCTAGACGAGGTTCCCGTTAGGCTGATTAATGAACTAGGACCAAAAAGTAAGGAAGCTCTGGTGAAAGCAGTGGAAATAAACTTGATAGACGAATACCTGACAGTTGGCGACAAAGTAGAATGAATTTAATTTATAAAGGTAAGGGGGAGAAAGATAGAATTCACTCGTATAGGCCGTTGACCATTACATCGGTAATATACAGGTTAGCAATGCAGGCAATCAAATTAAAGCTGCAAGCATGGGTAGAGAATAATGGCATTTTGGGAGAGCTTCAGAATGGCTTCAGAATAGGTAGGCCTTTAAATGGTAACTTATTTGCTTTTACTCAGTGTATTTAAATATCAAAAGTAGAAAGCAGACCTCTATATGTGGCCTTTTTATACATTACAGGAGCCTATAACAACATAGGCCGCAACATTTTGTGGGATATTCTGGAAGGGAAAGGCTGAGGCGATGATTGTCTATAGCTTTTTGAGAGAGATTTACCTAGAAAATACCGTTTGCATTAAATGGAAAGGGATGAGGAGCGAGGAGAAAGTTCATATCAACAAGGGACCGAGGCAGGGGTGCCCTTCATCCCCACTGCTGTTTATGATGTACATGGTGAAGATGGAGAGGGCTCTAGAAGGAAGTAATATCGGCTTTAATATCTCATACAAACAGGCGACTACAGTAGTAAAGCAGCAGCTTCCAGGTTTATTTTATGCGGATGACATTGTGTTGCTAGCTAACAAGGAAAGTGATTTGCAACGTCTGGCTTTCTTTGGACATCTGTGGACTGATCTGTGGACAGGAAGGCAACAATTTAGGTTTGAAATTTAGTGTTAGAAAATCAGGTGTTATGGTATTCAATGAAAACAGTGAACAGACAGTGGCGATACAGGGCCAGGAAATACCTCGTGTAACAAAATATAAATACATTGGTATGGCGAAGGCAATATATATATGGAAACACAGTAAAAAACAATAACAGTGATCTCCTCAAAAAAAGTGGTTTACCCTCTATTCCTAACAGAAATCGCATATGTCGCCTAAAGTGTTTCTATCAATTAATTAATAATAATTTCAAAGTTGACACCTCCAATATCCTTATCTACTCCTCGGGGTACCAAACTAGAAATCGCCATTCTCTTTCTATAACACCATTAAATCCGCGAGTTAATTGTTTTAAATATTCCTTTTTTCCAAGGACCATCACTTATTGGAATAACCTCACGGATGATGTTGTCAGAGAGGCATCATTACATTCATTTCAAGAGCATTTGAATTGATTGTTATTAATTGACCTTGTCGCTGTATTCTCTTGTTGAATTTCTATGTGCAATATTGTTTTCTTTGTGTCTGTAATTCTGTATCTTAACACAATGTTTCCCACCTGCTATGATCTTGTGTACAAGATCGCAGTATTCATAAATAAAATAAAAAATAAACAGTGAAGGGGATGATAAATGGCAGCCATAAGAAAGCACAGAGCGCTATGGGGATACAATAAGTACGAGGTGCTTCAGGGTCTGTTGAAAGGTGTAATGGTTCCAGGACTTACTTTTGGAAATGCGGTCGTTTGCTTTAAATCAGGGGTACAATCAGGACTCGACGGGAACCAAAGGTCAGTGGGTCGCCTCGCATTGGGCGCTCACGGGAAGACTACAAATGAAGCTGTGCAGGGTGATATGGGCTGGACTAGTTTTGAAGTGAGGGAAGCTCGCAGTAAAATTTTGTATGAAGAACGACTGAGGAATGTGGAAGAAAGTAAATGGGCTGGGAGAGTGTTAAGGTATCTGTACAGGAAAAACATTGATTCACAGTGGAGGAAAAGAACAAGGAAGCTTACCAGCAAGTATGTGGCCTGTAGGGCAGGCAACACAACAACAAAGAACGTTAAGCGGAAAGTCAGAGAGGCTGAAATAATCTGATGGGTGGCGGCAGTGGAAGAGAAACCTGCCATGAGTAACTACTTAAGAGGAAAAAAACGAAATTAGGAAAGAAACAATTTATGATAGCTCAAAGAGAAGCTCATTACTTTTCGAAGTGAGATCGGGATGCCTTATAGAACACGCACCTATAAAGCGAGATATACGAAGGAAGAAGAAGCATGTGCTTGCTGCGGTTAAGCTAGGGAGACTATGGAGCATGTTTTATTAGAATGTGAAGACGTCTACCCAGCGCTCGATTTAGGCACCACTGGCCTCCTTGAAGCCCTTGGGTTGAGCGAGAGCAGTGGAAAAGCAAACATGTCCGCAATAGGGATTAGTAAGAGGCGATTGGAGGATTGGTGGAATAAAAGTACAGAAACGACAAAAAAAGGAGACGTACGAAAGAACAGTTCGCAATAGGGGATCAGAAAATTTGGTTGTGGGAGTTCACAGTGCTTTTTTTTGCCTTTTTTTATTGTTTAACCTAGGTAGGACATTAGGCAGTATAATAGCAAGAGCTTGGTGGCGCAACCCACCACCCCGTTCCAAAGGGGACGCTCATAACATCCATCCCTCCATCCATCCGTGCTCCAGAACCCCGGCTATCATCGCACAAAGAGGCATGTTTTGGCCGCCGGACGACACACTAACACCGTATCCACGGGTGGCGCTGCATGTAGCGACGGCCACGCGCTCCGAATGTCCTATTTCAATCCGTGAGTGCTGTACGTATACCGAGTCCACGAACACCCCGTATATGCATTGCCCAAAATAAATCTATATCTGTTGAACCGTTTATTTATTTTATTTATTTTTTTGTTCATATAACCTTTCGCGACATCTGTGACGTATAAAGTACAGAACTGGACATTCCAACTGCAGTTAACAGCCTTTGCTTCCACAATGCGCCCAGTCGAAGCACTTTTGACGGCATCCCCTTGTCGCTGACCCCTGCTTTGAATGTGTACACTGGAGTTGTTTGCCGCATATCGCATGCCTGTGGGGCTTGATTAATTTCCAAACAGCTTTTTATAGTTCTCATTGGCAACTGTTGCGAAACGTGAAACTGATGCGGAGCATGAGACTAAAACACCAACACAATGAAAACAGGATCGACTACAGTCCCTTTCTTCATTGTCTTGGTGTTTTAGTTTGTTGTGAGACAGCGGTTTCATATTTCTCTTTTGTCTTCGTAATTTGCATAATTCAAATACATACGCAACAACACATGTACTTGAGCAGTTAGCGAATTTGTCATCAAGCTTCGGAGCGACCCTGCACGCTCAGAAATTCTGAAGAAGCGACCGGCGTCGCGGGAGACGGAGTTCCGTCCGGAAATGAATTTAACACTCGCGAACGATTCACGGCAGTGAAATCAAATATGTCTCTCTTGGATAGTTCAAGTCGGCGCTGAGTTTAATCCCTAAAACCCTAAATACAATTCCCCATATATGGGAAAATTTCAAATTTCTTTTCAACTTTATATTTGGTCATATAGTGAATACATTCGTAGTAAAAAATAGAAAGAAAAAAGCTATGAAATGTTAGTTGAGTGACTTCATTAGTGTAGTTATTAATTAATCAGTAATTGGCTTGCTGAGCTATTCACAACTGGAACTTCGGTCCGTGTAGCGTGTATATATATATATATATATATATATATATATATATATATATATATATATATATATATATATATATATATATATATATATATATATATATATATATATATATATAAACGAGAAGAAAGGGGTTACCGAGGATTGGATTGGAAAAAACTTTAATAAATGTCCTGCAGGACGCACGTCAGCGCGCAGTGGG
The DNA here is from genome assembly GCF_038994185.2 of Dermacentor albipictus. NCBI lineage: Eukaryota > Metazoa > Arthropoda > Arachnida > Ixodida > Ixodidae > Dermacentor > Dermacentor albipictus. The sequence goes on along the minus strand of NC_091821.1, from coordinate 156,959,620 downwards.
CGTCTCCCACGCAGGGACCGACAGGGAATACCTGGCGGCCGCTGCGCGAGCCTGCTGGACGGCCCATTGCTGGTCTTGTAGGAGCGGGCTTCTTAGGGTCTTCTCCCACTTGTCGGAGGTAGAGTCGGGCGGAGCGTTTCTGCACTCCCAGAGCACGTGTGCGAGTGTCGCCGTGACCCCGCACGAAGGGCACGCATCGTCTGGGTAGACGTCCGGGTAGATTATGTGTAAGGTGGCCGGGTTTGGATAGGTATCCGTCTGTAATAAGCGTAGCGTTAGCGCCTGCGGCCTGTTTAGTTTGGGGTGCGGGGGCGGAAAGAGGCGTCGTCCCAAGTAAAAGTGTTTGGTTATTTCATTGTATGTTATTGGGGCATCCCTGTTCGCCTCCAACTCATCGAGACGTAGTTGCCCGGGGGTGACGGCGCGGTCGGTAAGCGCGCGCGCAGCGTCGTGGGCTGTCTCGTTGAGGTTGGGCGGGGCGCCCGGAATCCGACCCAGGTGGGCGGGAAACCAGATGACGGTGTGGTGTTTGAGGGTGCTTGGATCAGCGTTACCGAGGGGCCCGATTTTTATTAATCATGCCAACAAACAGCGACACCAAGGACAACACAGGGGAAATAACTTGTACTTACTAATTGAATTAAAGAAATGATAAATTAACGGAAATGAAAGTGCATGGGAAAACTACTTGCCACAATGTGGGATCATTTGCATAATACGAATGATCCCACATCTTCGCATTATGCGTTTGATGCTCTACTAATTGAGCTACCGTGGCGCCGTTCTCCCATACACTATCTTGGGTATTTATGTTTCCTATTTTTATTTCCCCTATGTTGCCCTTGGTGTTACTGTTTGTTGACTTCTCATATTACTAATAAAAATCGGGCCCCTTAGTTAACCCCTTTCTCCTTGTTCATTGCATAACGAGGGTCTCGAATCCGGCAACATTGATGCCTTCAGGTAGCATGTGTGGGTTTATTGACCAGTCGCCTTCACCGAAAAAGATCACGTTCTCGTGACGCCTGCGGCGGAAAGGACGTTCCACGTCCACCGCCAAGGTCTGCGAGTGGTACAGCGCAGCTATATAAGCGACTTCTCAGACCCATCGGATGTAGTGCACAGTCTATATCTGCTGATAATGAGAGCTGATCAAAAAATTTAATTAGGAGGTTTTACGTGCCAAAACCATGATCTGATTATGAGGCACGCCGTAGTGGGGGACTCCGTAAATTTGAACCCCGTGGGTTCTTTAACGTGCACCTCTAAGTACACGGGTGTTTTCGCATTTCTCCCCCATGCAAATGCGGCCGCCGTGGCCGGTATTCGATCCTGCGACCTCGAGCTTAGCAGCCCAACACACAGCTGATTTATCGCCGACGCCCTCGTCATACAGCCGCTTCGTGGGTTCCCGCGCAGACTACAGCGCGCAACCAACGTAGCTGACCTCCAACATGGAGCCAGTAAAACACGACGCGAAAAAGAAAAAAAAAATACTCGCCAAAGAAACCGCTCGACGGAGGCAACTTTTATCTTACAATAAATGAGAATTACGTTTTCAAGCGAAAATTCGGGACTCGGACGCAGGCTGCGTTGCTGATTGATACCGAGTTCGCCGTCGAACGCTCCCTGCCCTTTGTGCCGCATAATAACGGTTGCGAAACTCCCCTCGCCGTAAAACGCTATATGCTATGGGCTTTACGTTCTTTCCTGCCCCATGCAATTAAATAGAATTTTCAACTATCAAATTCGGAGTACCAAAAATGATGAGTTGGGCGTTTTGGAACTGTAGATTAGATTAACCAGGAACAATGCTGTTCATACCAGACTAAAATCTGTAGCTAGACATATGCGGGTGAAATACTTGCGCCGTCTTATTGCGCTCGTATTTCGATCAGTCCATTTTTTCAGTCACTATGCAGGAACTTAAGAGCCCCTCTTAGTATTTATCGTACGCATTAGCTTACCCAGCGGCAAACATTAAGCTTTTACTAAAAAAAAAAAGAAAATGAAGGCGATCAAAGAAGGTCTTCCTGAGCGAGTTGGGGTTGAGAAACGGGCGAAGTCACTGCGCACAACACAACTGCGTCACTCCTCGCGTGAGGGGAGTAGGATGAGCGTCGCGGACTGCTCTTTTCCCCCTCGGGTTTTTCTTTTCTTTTTTCCTTTTTTACGGCACTATTTTCTGAATCGACATTTTTCGACTGCGCATACCCACGGGAACGGTTCAGACGTTTATTAGACTGCACTATCATCGGGAACGGCCCTAGAAAAAGGCTAGAGACACACGTACCCGATAAGGAAAAGTGATGGTAACTCGCTAAGAAACTCTTTAAAAGGAAAGAGAGAATTCGCCTCCGTTCTTCGCTAATAAAATGGTTTCGACAGAGCTCGTGAGGCGATGGGCTGTTTTGGCGGTGGTTTCGTGGCTACTGTCCCTGCTGCTGCTGCTGCTGCTGCTGCAAGGAGCTGGCGGCCGTGTATCCACGAACTTTGCCCATGATCTTGAACTTGCCCTTGACCTGCTGCAAGAGACCCGACTCAAGCACTCCGGCGTTGGTGCCCAAGAAACCAGCCCCGTTGCCTTGGCCTCGGTTGAAGGAATCGGTTTGCTCAAAGCCTTCTTCAACCCGGTGGCCCTTAGTCTGCCGAAATCCACCGGACTCGCGAAACTGGCCGCCGCCTCCGCTTCCTGGGATTGGGCCTGACGCCAGGAGCCCTCCAACAGCAACAGGTCCGCCCTTCTTGCCTCGTCCGTGGCCGTGACCTTGACCTTGGCCGTTACCTTGACCGTGACCCTGGCCTCTGCCGCGACCCAAGCCCTTGCCTTGGCCGCTAGCGCCGCACACTGTCAGCGTCAGCAGCACCAATGCAATGACCTGTTGCAGAGGGGAGGAAACAGTATACAGTGATTAGAAGCATCGCCAGCAGCAGCACCAGCCTAATCGTGTCCACTGCAGGACAGAAACTGCCCTGTGAAAACCGCACCAATAATCCTTTATACCGGATGCCCCAACTAAACGTCGCCAAGAATGAAAAAAATCACCGACAATTACGATACTCCCTAATTCGAAATTTGAGCGCAGCTCTATACGTGTTTTCATTTCGCGATGGCGCGCACAATCTGTCTCGTGCGGGACATTGCAAACGGAGGAAAGTGTGGCGTGACTGGCTCGCTAACCTGGAGATCGCGAGGGCCAGCGCGTGAGTGACGCGTGGGCGCGATTCACAGCAGTCGCCGCCGACAGACCTCCCAGACGACGTGCCATCTCGTAGCCATCGTCGCCGCACTATGCTTCTCATGCTTTCGCCATAGCCTCCTCCGTTTTCCGACTCTTGGTTATCATGGTGCCGCCAAGGCTCCGCTGCACCCTCCTCTCCGGTTTCCTCCTCTCGCCTTTCACCCCCCGCCGCGCTCCGCGTTCGCTTTCATCTTTCGCTGTGCTCAGACGCCGCCGCTGCTAACGCGAACGGCGCTCACTGTGTGTTGATGGGCACTGTCGATGCTAGTCATTAGTTCTTTTTTTTTTCATTGTGCGCAATAATTGTGCGCAATTAGCTAAGGTTGAAATAGCTTACTTAATTGGTAAGGTGTGGGTGCAAATGCTGGGAAGGATGTCAAGAAATGATCGTATAAAAACCGACAGGTATAACCGACACGTAGAAGAACACGGCAACACCAATATTAGCGTATAATTACCCAAGACATTCTTGTCGCCTTTATTAATGCAATTAGCATTCTTAGGGTACTTCGCGCCCTTTTCGGGAGCTGGCTGTATATCTGTCTATGTATCTAACCATTTTCCCGCCAACTTGGCATGCACGATAGTCCATGGTCTAAGGGGTAAGAGCATCGGGTTGTTGGGCAGAGGGAATCGGGTTCGAAACCAACCATCCCCCAACTTGGTTCACGAGTATGTGTCGCAGGTTATGTGCTGCTCTTCAACGAACTTCGTTCACTCCATCTTGAGTCGCTGGGAACGTTCCACTGGATATATGCCGCTCTTCAATGAACCTCTCTGACGTCAACTTGGGTCACTGGGCATGTGCAACTGGGTATGTGCCGCTCTTCGATGACAACAAAAAATCCTTTAAGATTTCTCCGTTCTGAGCGGAATCGAACCCGCGTCAATTATATTCAGACAATGCAGCGTGAATACATATGTACGCACTGGCCACGCGCGTGCTTCGTGGCACAGCATGTCCAGTGGGAAGCGCGGGGCAGGAGCCCAGCTTGCGTACATGCCTCATACATGGCGCATTTTGGTGGCGGCAGAACGGTGTGCCATGGACTACATCGATTCAATGCTAACCGCATTAACGTCGACGTTCATCGTAAGATGAGTTCTACCGTTTTTTTGTTGTTGTTGTTTTTTGTTGTTACAGTGTACTCGCGCAGCGATGCAAAACGTGTGGTTGCGAACCTGTTTTAGAGGAATGCGTCATTCTAGGCCGTAGTCATAATCATTTCACAAGAGAAATCATCGTAGCGAATTCTATCATAGGTCTGAGGAATTCAGTTGTAAGCCCACCTTCATTATCGTTATCAAGCAATGCACTGGCGTACCTCAGACTGCCGCCACAGGCTGTCTGAATATGTATTTTTACTTTCGGTTTTGTTGCTTGGTTTTGTGTAATCTCTTCATGTCACATGGTTCACTGAGTTATAAGTAGCCTTCTATGTCACGATATAAAGCATCAGTTGGAAGTTAGCGCTCCATCTGTTTTCCGTTCCTTTTCATTGCCCCTTCCACCTTCCTTTTTGCTCTTTCTGAGCTGCGCTATACAAGCCTAAAAAAGTACAACTTTTGTCAGTTGCATTGCAGTATAGGAAACTGCACCATCTCTAGAGCGATTTTATATATATATGCGTTAGACTATATAGGCAGGATTTTGGGGAGAAAGTACCTGCTTTCTATGTTATTCACGGCGAGGCTGTTTGTATTTTGTAAGCTGTTTAAATTGAGCAGACTTCAGGTCCAACGGTAGGTACGAAGAAAAATTATTATATAATTCTTTCGCCTAAGTAATGGTGTAATTTCATAGTTTCATTACATCATCTTGTGTATAGTGAGAATTCATTACCTAAATGCGTCACGCTTACTCCCGATATGTCATTATCGTCGTCTTTTAGCTTTTCAGGCGTAGCACTCTTTCCTAGCGGGGTCTAATTTTGCTATTCACGTGGCTCAGCATATATATATATATATATATATATATATATATATATATATATATATATATATATATATATATATATATATATATATATATATATATATACAGAGAGAGAGAGAGAGAGAGACGGAGAAAAGCGAGGTGAATTAACGTCTGGACGTTGCCATTCACTCGTGAAACATTCAGGATGTGGTAAGAACAAACAAAAAATACTAACGAAGAATAATCTTAACGTCATTTATTAAATGAGGCGAGTGAATAAGCTTCAGGTGAGTAAATCATTACATAATAAAAAATTAAAATGATGTACCTTGCTTGTCTACACCTTGACATCTCTTCTCCTCAGAATTACTTGCGAGAGGGTAGTACATGTTGGCTGCAGGCGGATCTAGCCTTGCAGGAGATGTCGGCAATAGATCCGCCCGGGCGCCTTCTATTATTTGCGTCTTTTCGCACAGAACTCTCAATTCTCCAATTTACCCCCTTTGTCTGCTTTCAACTAAATATTTCGGTTTCCCTCAAAACCTAGCTCTGTGTGTCTCTGTAGGCTCTACAGTGAACCACCCCAAGAAATCAGGAAGAAATGCTTATTTCGTCTCCCAGTTCTGTGTCACAAATTTATTTCACGTACAAGGCCCTCAAGCTTCAATTAACATCACTTGGTTATAGTGATAATATAGAGAGCTTTAGTTTAGGGGACGCAAGCGGCTTGCGTGCGCAAGAACTAAGGGCGACGGTACTGCGCATGCGCAGACCGCTACGTCTACTTGCGTCCTTGGGTTGTTGGGGCGGCCGAAAACATCGCAGCCCCCTAAGAGTATGGTCCCTAGAATCATTGTACCTAGAACATTGGCTAGTTCGCCGACGGGAGCGAGCAGTGTTTCCGAATGGCGGTGGCGCTGCGAGCAGTCCTCGTGCTACGCGGCGGCGCTCGGCCGCCCCGCTGCATGTTGGCGAGGCGCGCGCGCGTTCGGCGTTGCAGTTCAGCCAGGTATCTTTTTTTTTTAATGATTTTCTGCCACCGCGTATTTGTGCTGCATTAGAGCAGCATTTGTTACGGGTGTGATGAGAGGTTTTGGCTGCGTAAAGTGGGATTCGTTCGCGAACAGTTCCTGAGCCGTATGAAGCGTACGACTCGGAACACAAAGCGATTGCGCAGCCTGGAATAGGCTGAGCACTGAATTTGTTTATTCATGCAATACTGCTGCCCTTTGGCAGCCAAGTCGTCAGTGGTCAAAGGTGAAACAATCAAATTGAAGGGGCCCTTAGTTATCCCAATGCACTGCGACTTTGCACTTTAGGGGAGGGGGGAATGGTAACTGCAACGTGCGACAACATTTTTTACATTCCCGGCAGTGGTCCGGTTAGAAGCGTTGCAAATAATTAATGAGCCGTCGTTCTTCTTTTCCTATTTTCTGGCATCATAACACGTTCCGTCGTAGTTTCAGCGATGTCCTCGGTGAACTAATCAAGTTATCTTTCTTATATTTGTCGAAAATAAAGGGCGCGTTATGGGCAATATGGAGGTAAACTTCGAAGATAAGGCACTAATTATGACATATGTAATAATCCATTACGCATGTAAGCTATCCGGAGTTTTATGAATGTGTTTTGCGAACAAAGAATTTGTCCCGTTACCCTGGAAGAAATGCGAACTCAACAGATATCAAATCTAGCGGAAATTGAAAGGGCGAGGGGGGGGGGGGTTATAAAGCAATAAAGGCATTGCATACCCCCCTCAGCAGTTGTAGTGGTGGTGTTCAACAGATTCGCTGGACGCTCACTGTCGCAGGGCCGGGATGGCCAGTCATTTTTTTAAATATAGCAAGTAATTTATGTTGATTGTACATCGTTGCGTATAACCTCGACAATACAATTACCTAAACTAGCCGTGCATTTGTGCTGTAGACTTAAACAGTAAGTACAATTATTTGTTCAATTCAAATTATTTGTAGCAAATGTGCATTTTTTATGTGCGCTGTACTGCTGCTACTGGGCGGGATCCGGGACCACTCTGGGGCATTTATTGCCTTTTGTCCTTGTATCATCTTGAAATTTTACATAGTTGTAAGAGATATATGCAAATTCAGATCACTTTGCGGGCCCCCATGGTTCACCATTTGTGATTGATAAATAGGTCCCTGTCTGTTAAATATAAACATAACTGACGGAAGCATTTCAATATTTCACTTATTGTAATAGTAATTCGGAATATATATATACATATACATATATATATATATATATATATATATATATATATATATATATATATATATATATATATATATATATATATATATATATATATATATATATATATATAGTCATATCATAAGAAGCCAACAAACATTGTTGCCTTCAGGTAGCATATGTGGGTTTATTGACCAGTTGCCTTCACCCTTAGGGGGTATAGTAGGGCAAATCGACCAAAAACCTGATTTTTGATTTCATCAATAAAAAATAATACACACTGTGGGGAGCAAAACAGTGCAGCGGCGAGCGCGTAGGAGCGCTCTAAGCCATTTAAAAATGGCGCCAAAAAGCGCACCGCTTAGTATTTAAACGTGACAGACGCGAGGGTTTGTATACAAGTTGTTTTCCGTCATTTTTTCTGTGTTTACGTAATTATGTTTACTTCATGTTTACGTTTACGTAAACATGAAGAAAGGCTCTGGGGAAGACACTAAAAAAGCCAGAAAGTTTCTGTACTCTGCTGGTGCATGTTGAACGGTTGTAGTGAAGGTGCAAAGATAAAAATGCGGTTTTCTCAAAATAACTTTTTTCAAAATTTTCGGAACTTGATGTACCTTTTCTGGAAAACTATAAAGCCCATCACGCTGACATTTTCCCAGAATATACTCACATCCCTTGCAAGTAATCTGAACCTAAATGTGTGAAAAAATCACTCAGGTATAACTAAAAAAAAAGAAAACATTATTAGAAGACCCTCCACGGTACGAGACGTGTGACGGCAATATTTTTTTTCTTGTGACGTAAATGTAGCAAAGCATTTTTTAAAGGTTCCAGTTAAACCCACTATTATACAGAATTAATGTGCGAAATTTCACATTCGTGCTGTTTTTTGTTTCTGAGGAAAGGTACATTTTATTTTACATCATAGCTTAAAGTTTGGTTCTCAAATACACAAAAAATAAAAAAGGCCTGCAGTAACAAATTACACCAATTGAGGTCAACACTATTGCTATTGAGCGTGCAGAATTTCACGCTAATATATAGAACAGTTGTTGAGATATAAAGCTGAAACCAAGATAGTTCATGCACCCTACCATACCCCCTTAAAGATCACGTTCTCGTGACGCCTGCGGAAAAAAAGACGTTCCACGTCCGCCGCCAAGGTCTGTGAGTGGTGGCACTGGCTAACACTCCCAGGGTTCTACTAGGACACATAAATACCCAAGAAAGTGGATGGGAAAACGGCGCCGCGGTAGCTCAATTGGTAGAGCATCGCACGCGAAATGCGAAGGTTGTGGGTTCGGTTCCCACCTGCGGCAAGTTGTTTTTTCATCCACTTTAATTTCCGTTAGTTTATCGTTTCTTTTCATTTATTAAGCACAAGTAATTTCCCCTTTGTTGTCCTTGGTGTCGTGTTTGTTGGCTTTTTATGATATGACTAATAAAAATCGGGCCCCTCGGTTAACCCCCATTCTTCTCGTTATATATATATATATATATACACACACACACAGAGAGATCGAGATATCAGAACGTCTGCGGTTTGCCCCCCCATTCTAGAGATAGTTGGTACGCCACTGTCGTGTGTTCCGCTTTCATCTTTCTGGAATTCGAGTCGCCAAAGCGGGTATCAATTCCTTGACAAAGGTTTCCCAAGTGGTCAGCGCGCGTTCATTATTGTCAAACCAAAGTAGAGCCGTACCGGCGAGAAAAGATGCAACGTTCACAAGCTGCGCTGACGTACTCCACCCGTTATGGCGGCCTACTCTTTCGTATAGTGCCTCAGCCAGTCATCCACGTTTTCATCTGCTTTACATAAGAATATGCGTGGTTCCGGCGTCCCGTGCGTAGCTAGGGTGCCTTGGTCTCTGGCTGACTATTCGTTGGCCGACCTCCGTGGGCATCGGCCATAGTTGCTGTTGTTGTTGTTGCTGCCTCAAAACATGGCTCGTACCCACGAGGGGGATTGGCCACACTGGATAGATTGAAACGTACAGCCAACAACATACCTACAGGTTTAAAGGAGACCATTTAGAACGAGCCATTTGGCAATTACCTGATAACACAGATTTTGGGAGTACCTATACCTCAACTAAATAAGCAAAAATAAAATTAAACTGGAAAACTAAAGAAAAATTATAGTAATGAAATAAAATGTCCCACGCAGTGTAACTTTCCGGATGCTTCAATGAACTTGTGCAGACCACTAATAATCGAACCATGGCTAGTGGCTAATTGACAGGCATCAAAAGACAAAATGTTTGGTGTTGTAATTGCTACACCTAGTTTACTAGTTTAATATATAGAAACAGTTTGCGGAGGGAGGACAAGCGGCGGCAAGAAAGAAAGAAATGGCCAATAGTTTCTGGTTCATTACAAAAAGAGCAGCAGTTAGTTATAGCTAGATAAAGCAGATCTGTGAAGGTGGAAATTTAGGCGGGCAACCTTACAGCGGAAACTTGCTAACGTCACCTTGCATAGGCGTGAAGGACATTTGCTCGTGTTCCACCGAAATTTTAGATGTCGAAAATCATCTGCGGAAAGCATGGATGATTCATTACAAGTCAACAATAAAAGACGTTTGAATTTAGCTCCTGTTATAAAAGAGAAATCAGGAACATTGAAGACCGGACCATTTAGCGATGACGATGCGAGCGAGTCAGCTGATTAATTAAAAAGATTCCACTATGTCCGGGGACCCAGACAAAGCGGACTTCAGACACATTGTCTGGGACAAGTCAAAAATATACACAACAGGTGTGACCGATTACTAGAAGTTAAAAGTGTACAGACCGAAAGCGCGTCTGTAACCCCTATTACTTTAGATTTCTGTATACCTAATTTTCGGTTGGCCAAAATTATCGCCAGGAATAATAGTTCATCAGTGGAAAAAGAAAACCTATGTGAGGAATGCTTCAGACATATCAGGCCTTTGCTAATCTCTTCCATCACGCGCTGTACGAGCACATATCGTGCCAAAGTATATACAATCCCGCTCACTTTAAGATGTTCCGTTCGTTGAAGAGTTTACGCACCTGTGGATCGAACTCATAGGGCTCACAAGAAGTGGCTCCCCTTGGTACCCAAGGCACCATGCGCCGCGATTCTGTCTGTATGAAATGATCAGCTGATAAGCGACGAAATACAGATGACATAGTGTGCAACGCGCTCCCGTCTATCTGTCATTGTCCTGATGTCTGCTCATACTGTCAGCCAACTACAGTACATATCTTGCATGTCTCATCCTTTCCTGCACAAAACTGTCCGAGATATATGCTGCTAGCTTCACGCTCAGCCACACGTCTACATGCAGCGTGTCGACTCACCACTTTTGCCATCATGTTGACTGGTCGGGGGCTTGATGCCGACTCTCGGCTAATTGGTAGGCGCCGAAGGGACACAAGCTGTCAGCTTTTGCGTAAGCGACGGCCGCTCACGAGCAGCCACCGCAAGAACCGGTCTTCCTGCTCGCGGGCACTTGCCCCAAGGGTTCAGGGCCGCCAACAGGAGCCGTTTCCTGGTGGGGATACCCCGCCCCTCCGGGCGGAAGCCCCCGAAGCGATATCGAGGCTTTGCGCGTCAAGGTCTGTGACTTCACGCAGTACCGCGGTGACTCTCGCTGCTCATGACTCCGCTCAGCTCGTCGCCGTGCTATGTTAACATTTCATGCACAGACAAAGCATAGAAAACGACAGTGGATTCAGAACGCCTCCACTCTACTACCTCCTACTGAAAAAAGAGCTCGCCCTTGAGCTAGACGCGCAGATGCAGCAAAATACATTGCTGGGTTTGCCGTTTCCCCTTATGCGCGAAGACCAAAAATAGGGAATATGAGACAGTTAATATAACATTAATGTGAATATGAGATTTCCCCCGCATTACATTTACCACCAGAGGTGGACCAAGGCCCTCATTTCCTGTTTTCCTCCCTCCCTCCCACGATGCAAGTACCGTCCTCACCTCACACTCGCGTTGAAAAATTCTACCGCCCTCACTGACGTGTGTTAGAGTGGGCGGTAAGAGGGAAAATTATCCGGCCTCCCTCACCCTCAGCACAACAAGCTTTACCCGCCCTCCCTCACCCTCACGCTGAAAAGGCTAGCATCCTTCTTCTACCTTCCGTTTTTTACAATGTCAAATAAACCATTTACTCAACCAGCGAGCTTAGTTTACTACACTGATTGTCTAATACAATTCCTATTGTCAAAGCGTGCCACACTGCATTGCTCTTAGGCACTTAGCCATAGGCCGCCAAAATAAACGGAGCTCACTCAGACTCAATCACAAACGTATTTTTTGCTTAGAGCTCACCCGGACTCGCACACCGAAATTCTACTTACCCGGTGTCACACTCACCAGAACAACTAGGCTCACTCGGATTCAAACTCACCGGCTAGGTCTATATTCAGATGGACTCTTGGACTGAGAACCACCAAAATTCTGCTCAGCCGGGAGGACTCGGACTAAACTCAGCGAAATTCTACTCAGTCGGGTTCACTCGGACTTAGTCAGACGCAGAAAGGTCTTCTTGGCCCACACATCTCACGACCTCAGAATTTCTCTTGAATTGAACATATCAATGACAAAAATACCTTAAGCATCATCATCATCAGCCTGGTTACGCCCACTGCAGGGCAAAGGCCTCTCCCATACTTCTCCAACTACTCCGGTCATATGCTAATTGTGGCCATGTTGTCCCTGCAAACTTCTTAATCTCATCCACCCACCAAACTTTCTGCCGCCCCTGCTAAGCTTCCCTTCCCTTGGAATCCAGTCCGTAACCTTTAATGACCATCGGTTATCTTCTCTCCTCAGTACATGTCCGGCCCATGCCCATTTCTTTTTCTTGATTTCAACTAAGATGTCATTAACTCGTGTTTGCTCCCTCACCCAATCTGCTCTTTTCTTATCCCTTAACGTTACACCCGTCATTTTTCTTTCCATAGCTCGTTGCGTCGTCCACAATTTAAGTAGACCCTTTTCGTAAGCCTCCAGGTTTCTGTCCCGTACGTGAGTACTGGTAAGACACAGCTGTTATACACTTTTCTCTTGCGGGATAATGGCAACCTGCTGTTCATGATCTGAGAATGCCTGCCAAGCTCACCTCAGCCCATTCTTATTATTATGATTATTTCAGTCTTGTTAGGAATGGCCGTAAGGGTACGTGCCAGCTATTTCATCCCGCTGCACGTGTTCCTATCCAACCGGACGGGGCGCACTTCAGAGAACTGCGAATAACCGGCAGCCACGTGGCGCGGGGTCAGCTCAGGAATGTGGTACCCGGCCGCGCCAACCGGGACGAAGCAGAGTTCTACGAAGCCCCTCTGACGTCGGCTCCGGACCTTTACACCTGTGTGTGTGTGCGGTACTGAAACCTGTGCAACACGTGTTTGTGAGCCCTCCTCCAAAAGGGCGGGTCATCTACGGTGACGTCGAACGATGACTGGACGAACGTTTCCGTCCACTGGGAATCAAGGGGGGACCAAGTGTTTATAAGCAGCGTTTGCCGGCTGCTAGTGTGTGCTCGTCGTCGGGAGCTGAGTGCTCGTTGTCATGCTCGAAATGTACTAGTGAGCTGTGTGCTCGTATGCTGTTTGCTGTATGCATCGTCTTGCGTGCTCCATATGAGAGTCACGCTAGACTGTCGATATATGTCTGGTCTAAGATGTAAATAATGTAAATAAATCCTGTTCACCTAGTTCCTCTCTACGACCTTCAACTCCTTCAAATGGTGGCAGCGGCGAGGTCGTCCGACGACTCCTACATCTGGTTGACAGCGGTAGGATCGTCCGACGAATCTTACAACAGAATGGCAGCGGTGAGATCGGCCTACGGCTCGTAAATCAACCTAGGACTCGGCAGCTGATGGCAGCTGACGGACATTGGCATATGGTGGCCGACCGGTATCCTGATCAAGTTGGAGGCGACTTGGGATTGACCCCCTCTTGCAACTGACTGGGTACGGCGAAGAAGGACTGGTGATATGGTGCTGCTTCAGTGGGTAAGCGTTTGGTTTTGGCTGTAAGATTTACCAGACTTCAATTTCTCTGTGTTCTTGGATTTGATTCGCTGGGGATCTTTTTACTTGTATTCTGATTTGCGTGAGTATCGCAGCAAGTATTGTGTGACAGCAGAGCCAAAGCTTAAAGTAGCGACCATGGTCCTAATGTGTTTGACGAGAGCTGACCTGTTGTGGTTGTGTGAAGAGCTCATGGTAGACGTAGAGAAGGACTTGAAGGAATCAGAGATTCGTAAAACCATTCTGGAAAGTGACAATGATTTGAAATTCATAGAACAAATTAGCAAACGAATTCTAAGGAAAAGACAGGAACATGAATCAATTAAGCAAGAACGCCATGAGCGCGAGCGAAAACGCCAAGAGCGTGAGCAAAAACGGCAAGAGGTTGAAAAGGAAATGGCAGCAGTGAAGAAACAGATACAGGATTTGCAGCAGCGGCTCGAGGAGAACAGCGGCTTAAGAAATCTGTAGGCTGGAAGCAGCGAAAGTGGGAAGTAGATAGCATATTAGAGGTTGGATTGCGCAACATTTTGATGAGACACACAGAAGAGACACTCACCACAGAGCGCTACTTGCAACTATCGTTTTTAACGCGATAGCGTTAAGGAGCTCGTGTCGCAGAAAAGCCGGTGTCGTCGGTGTCGGCGTCCGCGGCGTTGACCGTGAGCGATAAATCACGGCAGGCACTTCATAAATGAAAAGCAACTTCCAAGATGTGCTGGGTGGGAATCGAACCAGGGTCTCCGGAGTGTGAGACGGAGACGCTACCACTCAGCCACGAGTTCGATGCTTCCAAGCGGTACAAACGCGCCTCTAGTGAATGCGGTGTAGTGAATGTAGTGAATGCGAAACGAGCCGTGGAAAGTTATACTGCGGTGTGTATCGGTAATTATGAACATGTAACTTACAGAAGTCGCAATTACACGAGTAGCGAAGTGCGTTTCCGCTGCATTTCTTCTGCGCTTTCCGCACACGCAGAGCCATCTTGCGGCAAACACAGAAGACCCCCTCCTCTCCATGTACGGCGCTGTCCGGACAGATGGCGCGCCACGCGCGCATTGGAGCTGCGAGGACCGGTGCGAGGCGGTTCGCGGCCCGGACTCTCTCTCCCCTGACAACGCTTCGCCTTGCTCCCTCTGCATAATCAAGCGTCCTTCCTTTCTTTAGATCGCTATCTGTCTATCTCTCTGCCCGTGCCGATCACGACGTTTGGCTGGCGTGCATCATTTCCCCCTCCGAGATACCGAGTTCTCCGGTTCGTTCCGCTTGCTCAGGCGCACGTTTCGTTGCTGCGCCGAACGCCGCGTTGCTCGACCATATATATGGCTCGACGCTCACCGCGTCCGATGCGGGGCGCCACGTAAGTGATGGCTGCCCTGTAGCCCATTGTCTTACACCCCTTGGCGGGTCGACGGGAACGCTGTCGCGTTCCACTCTTGAAGGCGAAGCTTAAGCGTCCTCCAATTTTATTCCCTTGTCAGTGGAATTAGCCCCGAGAACGAACTACAGGGGCGCTGCGAGCGCCGCTCGCGTGACGTCAAGGCAATGACTCGCGCCTGTCGTCTGCTACAGTTCGGGCGTTGTCCGGGCGCTTTCAGCGGTGTTTTCGTTTGTTCGCCCTCGTTCTCTCTGCTTGTATACTTATGGTGGTCGTCTCAAATATATTTTTACGACGTCTTCCTTTGCGAACATTTATTCAAAGAGCTAATTTCTTAGACAACAATGCAGCTCTCAAAGGCAACGCTACAGTGCCAGCCGAAGGAGCGCAGACCAGCTCATTGCGGGTTTTTCAATCGACAACCGCAAACATATAGAAAATAAGAATCCAGTTATGATACCATACCTGCCGCGGTGCAACGAGTATGTCACAGACGCTGGCCATATATGACTTCTACAACAGTTACAATCCGCTAAAACTGGTTTGTTCACGACGAGTAGTTCATGGTGCAATATCCAATTTTTGCCTTTCTTCAGAGAAACGCTCGGCAGTAACACGAGGACTTAACTAATACTGCAGTTAGGTTCTACAAGCACAACTTGCTTCTTTGACTGCTTCTTAAAATTACGCGGTTCTTCACGTGTTTATTTTAAGCGGCGGTAATTTGAAGTAAAGCTAATGAAGGCTTACGTCTATTCGCAGAATACAAAACGGAATGTACCAATATATATTCCCTTTTCTGTGCTACACGTTCAACTCACTTGAGAAATTTACTGGTGCTTGTTCCTTGAGGAATATACATGACGAATTTGTTTGGCGAACTGACACAGGCTGCTCGGCCCAAATTTTTTAGAGAAATTTGCCTTTTGGGCCGTATGGCTGCAGCCAGAAAGAAGTTGAAGCGTCAATCATTAGTAGTATGAGACATATTGAAGATATAATTCCCCTGTGAAGGGTCAAAAATCAAGTTAATATATATGTAAGTCTTGTGGTGTTTTCTTTATGAATGTTTGCGATTGGATTGGAGCAAACTTTATTTTGCCTGCAGTTGGGCAAGGTTTTCTTTTATGTACCGACGAAGCCAATAGTTCTCCGTTTGCGTAATTAAATAACGCTGGATCGAGACATGGTGAGACAGAAGGTGCTTGAATTTTCCTTTTCTAGGCAATCTAAGCTGCGCTGTAGTAGCTCGAGAATATTTTAGCTATTGCAATTGGAGCTGTAAAAAAATGCTTTATGGTTTCAATTCAAAATTGTAGTGAACTGATGGGTTTCACGAACAAAGCGTGCCTCGCCATACTGACAGTCACTTGCTACCGTTTCGTGCTACCGTTGCGTGATGGGTGTGCCATATTGTCGATAAAGGCTGCTGAGCGCCACTATGAAACATTTCATCGCTTGCCATTGATTGGCTCTCGATCTTAACAATGAAACTTTTCTCTCAGGTAATTGCTACTATGGTATTTGTGAATTAACTATGTAAATACTCTACGTGACACACCGTCGTGTTAGCAGCCATGAGCGTTTCGTTTTTTGGAGGCCTGTTTCAGGGAGGGGTGAAACTAGCATCAAACTTTTTCATAAAAAATGGGCGCCTAACTTTTCTTTTACGCATTAATAAATGGTCATATTTGGCTAGAACAACTCACCAGAGTAATAAGAATCATGATGACAGCTTCGCTGGGCAATGTCTTTCTAACACGGATAACATCCTGACGCCAATAACGAAGAAGTTTCTTTCATGTAAAATGCAATGTCTCGCATAGCTAAATACTAACGGAATATTAAGTGTTTAGCCAAGCATCGTACACAACTTCGCGTATTGAATTTCCAGACATTCTTTTTACGCAAAATTTATGGACAGAGACGGCGCATATATGCACTGTAAAACCAGTAGCCCCGTTCAACGCTACATAGCTTGCGATATCCAAGCCCGAAATTTTATTGACTCATGTGCTTTAGGAGAAGGAACTGTGGTTCAGGCATGCCAGCAGAAAGAAGCCGACATACCCTTCAGTAAGTGCGGCTCGAGCCACCCATACCCCAAGCATACACGAAGGAAACGAGCGCGCGCGGCCGCCGAGCGAGACGGAGCGAGCGGCGTCCTGGCCGTGACGTCACACGCGAGAGGGCGCCACTCCTAATTCTCGCCGCTAATAAATACAGGAAGATACTCAGGGGGGAGGGCGGTAGCGACAAAAAATTAAACAAGAAACAAAAATAATTTTGACAAACATTGCCATCTACCAATGCCAAGCCGGCTTTGTCATGTGATCGTTTTTGCTGCTATGATGCTTTTGCTTGCTTTGCAGCAAAAACGATCACATGACAAAGCCGGCTTGGCATTGGTAGATGGCAATGTTTGTCAAAACTATTTTTGTTTGCAGCAAAAAACGATCACATGACAAAGCCGGCTTGGCATCGGTAGATGGCAATGTTTGTCAAAACTTTTTTTGTTTCTTGTTTAATTTTTTGTCGCTACCGCCCTCCCCCCTGAGTATCTTCCTGTATTCCACTGGCAAGGGAATAAAACGATGGTTGCAAGTAGCGCTCTGTGGTGTGTGTCTCTTCTGTGTGACTCGTCAAAATTTTGTGCAATCCAACCTCTAATATGCTATACCAACACGCCCAGTCGTCAACCTTGACAAGTAGATAGCAGATTTTGCTCGAAAGCCGAGGAAAGTAGTAATACCTGTGAGAGTAGCAGCACGTTCATAGGTGAACTCGAAGTGCTAGCAGCTAACGAAGCCTTAGTGGCAGCAGAGGCCGTTAAAGGCAGAGTGAGAGCGACGAGGTGCTGTGCCAACAGAGGACTGTAGAGACAGCTAGGCCAGCTGCGAACGAATTGGCACAGTTACCGCGCGTGTGCGTCGCATCTCATGGTAGCGAGGTCGTTAGCGAGGTACAGAATACTACGGACTTGACAGACGCGAGCACGTATTGTCGAGTCAGATCTGCGTGCCGAAGTGAAGTGCCAGCTGGACGATGAAGTTGAGGGTAATTCTCAGGATTGCGAGCTGCGTAGCTCAAGAGAATACAACTGCATTGTTCAGGGATCGGTGCGGCTCTCCGCCAGTTTAGTTAGCCAAGAGAGGGGTGATTTAGTTATTAATCACTCAGACTGTGCGGGTAAGAGACCGATCCGGGCCTACGAAATGTGTAACGGCCAGCACAAGGCGCGAGAAGGCGACATGAAAGCGAGATCAAAGAGAAAGCGCCGCAGAAAGAAGCGCGGTAAAAATCGCGAAGCCGTAGATAAGGCAGCGCAGCCAAAAAGGGCGAGAGGCGCGAAAACCCAAGGCGCGAGTGGAAGAAAGGTGCGGTCGTCGTTGACGATGTTGACACACCCAACACGTTCGAGCCACCGGTCAAAAGGAGACCGAGAAGCATGTTCTGCACGGACGAGGACAAAGGGCACGGGGCAGTTAAATTCCTCGTCGTTCCGTCGTTCTTTTCGAAGCTCAGCGTGTAGTACGAAGAAGGGCAAGGTGGCAAGACGAGACCAGGTGGGGAGTAGCGACGCGGTCAATCGAGGTCGTGATGAAAGCGGGGCGCCAGGACGCAAATTGGCGGGGGACTGTAACGTCTTGGGGGAGCTGATAGAGAGTCAGCCCTTTTGTTGTTCTTCGGTAGCCAGAGTAGCTTTCGGACCTAGACCACCTCGGGTACGGCTCAAAGTATGAGTCAGTCGTAAGCAATCGGGAACGGGAGGCCAAGAGAGCTTCCGTGGAAATAAAGCATGTTGTTTTGTTTTATTTTTGAGCACTCGGATAATTTTCGCGATTTAAGTTTCTTTCAATATGTAACGTATGAGCTCTGTTTATGTTTTGTTTGAGAAGCTCGAGATTTGAAAGACGCGTTTTAAGTAAACATGTAGTTTCGCGAGGTGTTCATTAATAAGTAGACAGGCTTTCTTTTTGTGTGTGTGTGTGTGTGTGAGTAACCTGAATGTCAAGGTTATTGTTGAGAGGCCTATGGTAACGCGCGTGTGTTTTAGTTAACCTGCTTTTTTTGCGTTTTTTTTATTTTCTAAGGTTAACCACGTAGGTTTTCAGTAAGTGCATCATTTTCACTGAGAAGCGTTCTTAGTTCCATTAGCGCGTGTCCTGTGTGGACGGAAGGAAGCAGATTTATGACTGGGTTGCTCGTGTGTGTTGAGGGCAGCCGTATTCTGACTTCTCTAGTGAGCGTGCGTGGAACGAGTTATTAGCAGACACATTTGTTCGAAGGTTCCTCTGTGTTGCGTAAGTTACGCAAGTTGGGTTGTTCGTTTAAGGAACGTGTCCTGTAGGGGCTAAAGGAACAAATTTGTGTCAGCGTGATGAAAACTTTGTGTGATGCAAGCACGTGTTCGGAATAGGGACCACTAAGCTAGCGCGATTGTATTTACGTACCTATGGAGTTGGCCAGACTGTTCAGTGGCAACAGTACGTGAGATAAGTACGCCACTGCGATAGGGTAAGAACAGGCTGTTCGTGAAGTTAGGCTGCTTAAGATATGTTCGGGTATTGGTGGTTGAGAAGCATTCGGTTTAGTTCTACGTAAACCTTTGCTCTTATGCAGTGCGACGGTCAGGTTTGGTCAAACTCGGGGGGAACGTGAACGCTCGCTTTGGCGGCACAAAATTTTGGGGCAGAATTTGGGATTCCCAGTTGAGTGACTTGCATTGAAATTGTGATAGGAGGCCTGGTGGACTAACAGCTGATTGCGGGCGTTTGAACGCTGAGCGGTATTGTGTTGCCGGGTCGACTCTTCTGTGCCAGTTGTTGTGAGATGGTTAAAGGCATTCCAAGTACGCAGGGGTTGCAGAGAGCAAAGCCACCGTCTTGCTCGCCAGCCATTCTCTTCCTGCCCAGCGGTTGCCAGCACTGGCCAGGCGAGATTTTCCGGGCCATGGAGGAGCTGTTAGGAATGGCCGTACGGGGTAACAACGTGCCAGCTATTTCAGCCCGCTTCACGTGTTCCTATCCAACCGGACGGGGTGCACTTCAGAGAACTGCGAATAACCGGCAGCCACGTGGCGCGGGGTCAGCTCAGGAATGTGGTACCCGGCCGCGCCAACCGGGACGAAGCAGAGTTCTACGAAGCCCCTCTGACGTCGGCTCCGGACCTTTACACCTGTGTGTGTGTGCGGTACTGAAACCTGTGCAACACGTGTTTGTGAGCCCTCCTCCAAAAGGGCGGGTCATCTACGGTGACGTCGAACGATGACTGGACGAACGTTTCCGTCCACTGGGAATCAAGGGGGGACCAAGTGCTTATAAGTAGCGTTTGCCGGCTGCTAGTGTGTGCTCGTTGTCATGCTCGAAATGTACTAGTGAGCTGTGTGCTCGTATGCTGTTTGCTGCATGCGTCGTCTTGCGTGCTCCATATGGGAGTCACGCTAGACTGTCGATACACGTCTGGTCTAAGATGTAAATAATGTAAATAAATCCTGTTCACCGAGTTCCTCTCTACGACCTTCAACTCCTTCAAATGGTGGCAGCGGCGAGGTCGTCCGACGACTCCTACATCTGGTTGACAGCGGTAGGATCGTCCGACGAATCTTACAGTCTCATGATCCGGATCCGCGCTCACTGCCTGCCCTAAACAGATGTATTCCCTTACCACTTCCAGCGCCTCGCTACCTATCATAAACTGCTCTTCTCTTCCGAGACTGTTAAACATTACTTTAGTTTTCTTATACATACCTTAGTTTTCTTAAATACCTTCATACCAGGCTTATATATAAGAAATGCAGAGGGATTACAAAAGCTAATAATTTAAAAAAGAGTATGCACGAGAGTCGTTAATATACATGATTTTTTCTTATTTCTTGTTCATCACGATGTCTTGTAAAAACCAAGTAAATATGACGCTCAACCTTGGCAGTGTTGGATTTATTTAGGCTAAATATAAAATCTGCAAAATGTATCTTTAAGTAATATGCAAATTCTTAATTGCCATGTGCGACGTGCGTGCACGCTTTTGTTTCTGTGGCGCTTGTGCGTTTTTGGCAGTTCGGGATAGATCACAGTCCTTTCTTTCTAGCACTGTACTAAATGAAGGCTTGCCTCGTAAACAAAAGCTTTCCCTGCTGGAATTGTGCACAAAGAAGCTTGATTATACGTAATGCCACTTATCCACGATTTACCATAAGAACCGCAGGAGGCCCAGCCCGCTGTAATGCATTTTGAGGTGTCGGACACAACGCGCGCGCTCAGAATTAAGTCTTAAGTCCTGCTTGGTCCACGGAATAAGCCGTGGTTTCGTCTATATATGGCATTGTACATATATGTACCGTAAGTGCAAATGCGCAACCAGCAGGGATACTGCTGACCATATTTGCTGTCAATCGCGCTGAACGATAGCATCAAACACGGAGGACCGGAGAGATCTAAGAGGGAGCGTCACGTGATCATCTTGAAGCATGGTTTTAAAGATATTTAAAAAGGGCGCAGGGGAAATAGGCCTTCCGTCGTGGACACGCTGGGCAAAGTCATCAACTGTGTTTCCGTCCAGACGACGAACCCCGATGTGGCCGAGCAAGTGGCCATTGCACTCGCCATGCAAGACGGTCGGAGAGAAAGGGTGTATAGCGATTCGAAAGTGGCCGTCAGGGCATTCCAGAAAGGCCGGGTAGCCCGGCAGGTAATTCAAATTCTGAAAGGCGCCAAACACGGGGACACCTCCATACACTCCATCCTTTGGTTCCCTGCCCACGTCGGGGCGATTGAGGGGGTTTCTCTGAACCTCAACGAGTCTGCCCACGAGGCTGCGCTTGGCTTTACCGGCCGCGCTGCCCTCGGATCGGGTTACTCTCTCCCATGGATCACGCACAATGAACTTACTAAATTCTTTTACTTAGAGGGAAGGGTTTTCCCGCCGCCTCACTCCAAGCTAAGCAGGCCGCAGGCGGTCACGCTCAGACCCTTGCAAACGAACTCCTGCCCAAATCCGACCTCCCTTAAACAGCATACATCCCGAGATTTATCCGAATTGTTCTTGCGTGGCCTGCGGTGAGGTTACTACTTTGCCCCATATGCTCTGGGAGTGCGGGTCGCTGGGCCCGATGTTCACGAAGGAAGAGTGGGACGCGCTCCTGCGAAGTCCCGTATTTGAGGACCAAATCCTGGCCGTCCAGCGCGCCCGCGATCGGGCCGGCAGGCTAGATCTGTCAGTCCCGTCATGGGATTAGCCGGGTGCGCGTTTTATCGCGTTTTGCTGGACCCAATAAATGTTTACTCACTCACTCACTCACTCACTCGCTCGCTCGCTCACTCACTCACTCACTCACTCACTCACTCACTCACTCACTCACCACGTGATGCGAAAGCAATAATTTTATCCGCTGAGCGCGTGGAATGGAGAGCGCGCAACGAGGGCGCCGCTAAAACCTACTGCGTATCATACAGTGTTTGAAAAAGCCCGATAACCGTGTAGGGTGTACTCATGAAAGCTCATTGCAAAGATTGGCTCTGGAGAGATCCAGTGTCGTGGGGTGTCATCACAGGAGGCTGCAGCTTGCCGAGGCCAGCTGCTAGGCGTCATGTTCCCTGCTATTTGCATTTTCCGTCCATCAAGGCACCAAGTGTACGCACGAAAACTACATCGGCGACGTTCAATCGAACTATACGATTCACGAGAGCAATGCTGAAAGTCCACCCCACCTCCTTCTTCTCGAAGGTTGCGCTGGACACTGAGCATTTGGAATGACCTGTCGCTCCACAGAGGCAACGTACCACTCATCATGTATAGGCAATACCACAAGCGTAGTTTAGCAGCACGACCAGCGAATGAGCAGTGACATGATGTCGAGTTACGCTGAACGGTAGCCACCACTGCTTCCGCACAAAGGCTCGAGCGCCCAGGCAAAACAGGGGCGGATTCGAACGAACGCTGAACGGGAATGGTAACAGCGCTGATGAAACCTACTAAACAGGAGAAACTTTGACAGCGAGGAACTTGCCCGCTTCTCGAAGCAACGCACAGCCTACAGCGCGCCTTTTTTTGCCTTGGCCGCAAAAGAGAAGGGAATAGGCGTATCTACCAGGGGGAAGGGGTAAGAGGGACACTTGCACTGTCAAAAGTGGGGGGGGGGGAGTATGTCATTTGCCCCCCCCCCGCCACTTTTGAAAGCGAGCACTGTCACTTTCGGCTGCACTCTGGAAAGTCCATTAAAACTACAGCTGAAGCTAAATTTTCTTAGTAGAATGACCACATAAATAATGATTTTCTTTACTATGCATATCCCTGCTTGGACAACGACGATTGTCTTTTGTGCCTTCTCAGGACGCCCTTGTTGCGGCTATAGGGTGGCGTTCAGGGCATGGAATCCACTAAGCCCAAGGACTGCTACGTAGGTTGTAGAAAATGAAGGAAAAATGTTTATTAGTTTAGTTACACGGCTCCAGTACGGAAGCCCACTACATGCAGGAGCAAGTTAAACGTCCAAGTTCACATCAGGACCCTCTGTCCTCCCTCCGTCCGAGCATGGGCGCAATATAACCCGCCGTAACTCCGCCTCCGAAGAGACTGGTTTGGAATATGCGGCAAGAAAGAAACCTGCTACTCTCAGATTGTCGACGTTGTTCCCCTCCTTCTTATCCGATATATCAGGCTGCCAGGTAAACGGTGGGGTGAGGGCCTTTTGTGGGACCCGTCAAGAGTCAGTGTCCACGCTGCGTTGACGTCTGGATAGGCGCTGATGAATTGGTGGTGGTTTGACTCGTGGCAAACGTCCAATTAACGCATTTGTAGTGTTGAAAAGTAACAAACACCGCCGGCGCCAAGAGATTCGACCTGAGGGTGACCGATGTCAGGTAGCCCGAAGCGTCGATGTTCGGTCGCGGCCTCGGGGATCGTTCTAGTTGTGATGGCTGATGTCACACGGCAGCTCGAGGGCCCCGCCCTCGCTTCGTTGTGTCCACCTCCCTGGAAATACACAGGCACACACACACACTCTCTCGTCGGCGTGCCCAAGCGACATGCCTACCGAACGCTATGATCCCCGTATCACTTTACAATGTTTTACCCCTCTCTCCGCATTCCTCCTTTCTAGTCGTGGTCAGCTCTCGACAAGACAGAAATAGGTTGCCTAACTCAATCATATGACTAGCGATACGTACAAAGCACGTTCCTAAGAAAATTTACTCTGAGTTCGTTGCTTAATATTCCCGTCTATGACCGTCTGCATTCTTGTTCTGGCGCTTATTCTTATTCTGCACTCTTATTCTTATAGTAGACCTCGAAGTTGTATTCCTGTTTTTTTTCTGACATTTGCTTCGGCCACGCAAGAGGGCAATGGTCGCTCTCGACCGTGAATTTAATGCCCTGACTATAGCATCCTAGCTTTTGAATGGACCATATATACTATCTTCCTTCCAGATTCCTCGAGTCGTCCAAGACTCCTGGCCGTTACTGCGACGGTTGTGCCTCCCTGAGCCACGAAGAGGAGGTCTGCTTATCCCGGATCCGCAGAAGTCGCTCTTCCGTCCGTAGTTTCCCTGGATCTTGCGAAGTTCGTGTCTCCCGGAGCCACGTACACAAGTCCGCCGATCCGAGATAGTGAGCACTGCCTTCTTAATAACACTGCTGCCAACCAGTTTGCTGCGGCTAGGGTGGCATTTAGGGCATGGAATCCACCAAGCCCATCGACTGCTACGTCAGGTTGTAGAAAATGAAGGGAAAATGTTTATTAGCTTAGTTAAGGGCATGGAATCCACCAAGCCCATCGACTGCTACGTCAGGTTGTAGAAAATGAAGGGAAAATGTTCATTAGCTTAGTTACACGGCTCCATGCAGTACGGAAACCCACTCCATGCAGGAGCAACCCATTGGACCTCGGATATCCTCTGGGCATCCCATTAGATCCGAACGTCCAAGTCCCGGTCAAGACGTCAAGTGGATAACATGTGGACGTTAATTTCGGGATGCCCTATTTAAGACATCCTTCGGGCATGCACACGATTGAACTTCTGGTGTCTAAACAAAATCCCAAAAGTTTATTCCGATGGATGTCCGAAGGATGTTTTCAACGGGATGTCCCATACCGGCCATATGTGGGGCCAACACACACAATCCCAACACGCAGTACGTGATCATATCGCGGAATGTTAAGTCTCTTCCACGGCTGCATTTAGCGGATGCTCTTCCGAAAAGACATGTCAGCCAGCAATGTGAAGCTGCTGCATCCAGAATAAAACTTCCAATGCATACGATAAATGGGGAAGTTGCAATGAACGACCGAAACTGCACAAGCATATCGGGAGGAAACGTCACAAAGCGATAGGCAGAGCGCCGGAACAGCTGCGCATTATCACCTACCGCAAGGCGTAACCGAATCAATCGTGTCCTACGCTTCTACGCTCTCCGGAAATGGCGAGAAAAAAGTCGAGCACGGCAACCTCTGCTAACGAGACGTTCATTTGAGCGATCGCTAGCCGTTTGTGCGCAGGCGCGAGTGAGAAAATCTGGGGGCTTTTGCTTCTTGATAGGCACTACAACGAAGCGCGTGTTGTATGCGTTTGTCCCTCCGACATGCCGGCATTGCGCAGTGCGGTCGAGTTTAATTTCGCCGCTGGCTCCCCGCGCGGTCCGGGAGAGCAGTAGGGGCCGTAGTAGTGGCCCGGCCTGTTCTCCTGGTGCAGCATCTCCGCTCTTGGCAAGCTTTTCGTATGCTGCTGTCCGCGACTTTTCCGGAGCATTTTTGTGGTCCCCTTTGAGTGAAATAAACGCACAGCGCCTTAGCAACCGCGGTTGAACGCCACTGCCTGATGTCGATCACGCCGTGAGGATTATTGGCTTTGCGTCTCACCCACGCTATAGATTAGGCTAGCTTAGGTTTAGGTTACCTTAGGTTAGGTTACGTTATCGTAAAATGCGTTAGGTTGGCGCGGCGTATTCTCACAGCAGTTACGCCGTGAGGATTTCTGCCTGCGTCTCGGCCACGTTAGGTTAGCGTAAAAGGCGTTAGGGCGGCGCGGCGTATTCTCACAGCGGTTACGCCGTGAGTATTGTTTCCGTATCGGCCATGTTTGCTTAGGCTAACGTTAGGTTAGGTTGGCGTAAGAGGCGTTAGAGTATCGCAACGTATTCTCATAGCGGTTGCAGGGGGCGTCGAGCATCACCGGCGGCCTTTCAGCCACTTGCGTTCAAACGCAGTTACTAATGCGCTCTAACGTGTAGATTTTCAATATATGCGGCCCGGCCTCTACTACGATCCCTACTACTCCCACGGAAATATCTGTGATGTTATTTCAAATGTACATAGCCCGGCCCAGGTAGCACAAAAGAGATACGTAACGTTTTCGTAGCGTTTATCCAAGACGATAAAAACGGGTTAGAGAAGACACGAATGAGAGAACTTCGGCGGGAAAACGTCGTATATCTCTGCTAATGTCCGGCTTAATTACTTTCTTGAGACGATCTAGAACAGGTCTGCAAGACGTATTCGAAAAGCTGGTCTAGAAATAGGGTTGGGAAAGACACAAGTAATCCCTTTGCCAAAACTATTCGTAACCAATTTCTAAACGTTTATAGGACGTTATCAAAAAGCTGGTCTAGAAGCGGTCTTGAAAGGTTTACGATCATCTGAAGCTAATTTTCGCGGGTGACGGGCGCGATCAGACATCGTTGTTCAAAAAAAGCGTTTAGTTTCGCCTCACGCGACTGGCCTATGCCGCGCAGACGTCGTCAGCCGCACCCGTTGGCACGGCCTAGGCCAATCGCGTGAGGTGAAACTGATCGGGCGTTTCGAACAACGATCTCCAATTGCGCCCCAGATGAGTAGAAGCGTCGGTGTTGACTGTAAGAGCCATGGCGCAGTGCCAAACACTGTTCCCCGCATGGCCCGCGCATCCTCTACCAAGTCGCACGAAAACGAGCCTGTTAGGAATAATAAATCCTTAATACCGCCTTTAGTAAGCTACGATGCTTACAACCACAATGGGAATGACATCCTGCAAAGAACAAATGGCCACGTCTTGGCAGGTGGCCAGACCAAGCCCTTCATGCCAAGAGTGCATGAAATGAGAACATTGTGACAAAGCAAAAACACTTTATTAAAATGTAATGCTTATGCAAGGTTCGAACAAACTGTGTGAGAAATGCAAATAGAAGTAAAAGTACATCAACAATGACAAAAGTCGCAGAAAGGATTCGTAATGAACTCGAAGGTGAACATTCACTAGCACATAAACAAAATTCCAAGTACACATACAAAAATGAACAGAAAAACCTGGAGTGTACTAAAGTGTCTAATTTATCATAGTAAAGTGCACGTGCTATTAGATGGACTAGAGTTATGCAGAAGTGACATCGGAGCGAATGGAAGAAGTAGACTGAAAAATGCAAGAGTATGAATCGGATGATAACTGCCTCCAAGCAATGTTACCAATCAGCTAGAAGCTTGAAAAGAGCACAAAAAGAAATACCACCGCATACCATCATAAAACAATCCTGTGACAGAAATAAAAAAAAATGGGAACAATGCAAAATTGGAAATATTGCCTTTAGGATATATCAAAAAAGGTAATGGCGAGAAAAAATAACCATACAACAAAAAAGCAATAAAGTGAAATTAGTACAGAATACTTAAACGGGGGATTCAGTGTGACAAGTGAACACTACTGTAGTACAGCGAACGATGGGACAGTAATGCTGCATCTTGCCACCCGAGAACGTGAGCAATGAATATCCAAGCCCCATATTAGAAACTTACATAAACATGGAAATAAACTGGAATGCACTGGAAGCTGCATTTGTGTAACAAAGGAAGCAATGGTCATAATAAATAGTAAGTGTTTTATCTAAAAAGCCCTTTACAAGAGGCAAAGTTGTACCTCTCTGGCAAAAACAAAGTTGCAACGAATAATTTGCAAACCAGCAAATACATTAATTAGCACACTGACATGTCACACTTTGCGCACATCTCCAGTCTCCTAAAGTAAAAAAAAAGCACACTGAATGAGAAAAACGTTTAACACATGTAGCCCAGAGCAAATTCTTCGCCAGTTCACTCACACTTTCACATCCAAAAACATTTGCCACAAAGTCCAGGCACAGTTCGACTGATGTTTACCAATTCACCCCCACTTTCACGTCCAAAAATATTTGGCACACAGTCCAGGCAGAGCTTCATAGATAAACAGCTTGAGAGCACCTATACTGATTATTGCGCAGTCCCGCTGCTGGAAATAGAACTGCCGCACATGCTGGTAGTGGTTTCAATGTAGACACACTTGCTGCCCTGGACAGGTATGCTCAGATATGTGCACTGGTGCTCCATTTTGTCGAAGTAGACACATTGATGCAGTACGCTGGTAATTGAAACGTTTCGAATGCACAAGTATTCGCTTCACCAGAAAGACTTGCCCACATACCACCACTGGCATATATATGCACTTGCTCTTCACTCAGTAGCATTGAACTTAAAGTGTTCCCTATGTGGGAGCCATGTGTAAAACCGGTGTCACACGACCACTCTCGATCGCGATCAAGCCCGATCCGGATCGAAATTATCGATGCGACTGGCTCACTCTCGTAACTTGCGCAAAGGAGCCAATCACGACCGAGAAATTAGATTTGTAACGGACTGGATAGCGGCTAAAAGAGCCCCGTGTGAAACCGGTATCAAATAATGCACAGACGTACGCTAGGAAAATGTGTTGCACAAGGACAAAGAACTGCGACACGCCCTGTTGTGCGAAGCGTGCGAACAGAACACATGTATATATATATATATATATATATATATATATATATATATATATATATATATATATATATATATATAAAACTGCGAGAGCGCTTCGCGAACTCCATGCGCACACATGGCACCCGCACGAACTCGGCAGGCCACCGACTAAGTAAAGCGCGAAGGGCGCACAGCGTACATTCCGACACATGTCCCAAACTGCAAACAATCGTACTACCTAAAGCATACAAGTTATTTTATACCAAAGGCATACTCGACTCACGTATGCAGTATCCACAAGCGAGTTATGCAGCGTACATGATGTATCCATTCGCCAAATAGTAAAATTGATAACAAGCACAAAGCTACAAGGGACTCAATACATTACTACCATTTGAGGCGTCAAATAAAATCGAATTTGGCCGTTTCATATATTGGACACAATATATGGACACATGTGGTACCCGGTAATACCATAAAATACCCATCACGTGGGTAAAGGGGGCGAAAACACAATCGAGAACCTGAAGCGCAAACGATAAAAGCACGGTATGGTGCACTCTAGCGCGAGGGAAGAAAATAGGGCGAGCACTTGACCTCACCTTTTGGGATACCGCTCTAGTACTGAATCATTAAAAAAAGCCTGTTTGAACCAGTTCCCATGTCTGCATCACTCCTGCTAAACGGGAGACTAAAATACCACGATGACGGCTCTATTGCGGAGATCAGCAAGGTGCGCACAGACAGAAATTTTGCCGCCTTTCTTCGCATTCTGCAAAATGCTTTCTTGTTAGGATCACGCATAGCGGCCGATCCCGACGCTAGGGACACACAGGCACGATTTCGTCCCTCTAACTTTCGTCCTTATACTGCCCTTAACGCCTTAATTACAGCTTCAGTGAAAAGGCGCCTCACGTAACATGACAATGAACTTGAAGAGCTGATCAGTGCCCTCCACTCCGCGCCCTCCAATTGAAAACACTACTGATTTCCAAATTAAACTACACAAACAGATCGTACAACCCAAACTAATCACAGAACGTCGTTTTCTTGACGGCAAAACCCTGCAACACTTACATGACAATGGGCAGCGGCAGCACATTCAGAACAGCCGCTATCATACCACAGCGCAATGCAAGTGCGATAACGCAACTATGCCCGGCTTCACGAATAACATGGCCGCCTTGGTCACATAACAATTGAAAACACTACTGATTTCCAAATTAAAACCACACAAACATATCGCACAACCCAAACTGATCACAGAATATCGTTTTCTTGACAGCAAAACACTGCAACACTTACATAGCAAAGGGCAGCGGCAGCACATTCAGAACAGCCGTAAACACACCACAGCGCAATGCGAGTCCGGTGACGCGACGACGCCATGACGACGCGACTGCCCGGCTGCCCGGCATCACGAATCACGTGGCCACCTTGGTCACATGATTTGACGACGGTATCGCCACCTTGCGCAAGGTTGGATCACGTTGATGGGTTGTTTAATATTGTAGAAGCCGCTAAAGAGGCTGACGCGCCGTGGCGTGGCGGTGGCGCTTGAGTCGTTTTCAAAACGTATTCACCCCTCGTTTTTAAGCTGCCTGGCTTCCAACGTTATCAAAACGTATTCCCCCCTCGTTTTTAAGCTATCTTGTTTGGAACGTCTTTGATGCGTCGATTTCAGTCAAACATCCGTTTCAGACGTTGAATCCCTTAATACGACGTTTTCAAGACTTTGTGTGCTACCTGGGGGAAGGCGCGAGAAAGCTATGGTCCGGCACAACGGTCGCCAAATGGGGCGTCAGTGCCCGCTGCTTCACCCATTTATAGAGTTTCATACAATAATTACTAGAGGGAACTCTGGCGCTAGCGTGAACTGCAATGAGAGCGGTTGTATAGAGTTTCTCACTATAACATCTAGAGGGAAATCTGGCGCCACCGTCTACGGGAGTTTCCTAAGGGGCGCTGTGCCGTCATGGGAATGACAGTATGTGTCTGCGAGGCTTGTGTTGGCTGGTGCTGTAAGAGGCTTCGTCTAAAACGTAGATATGGCTACACAAATAACGCGTTCTTAAAGTCAAATCTTCATAAAATGCTTCCTTCCATTCATGCACATTACATCTTTACTCACCTATAGATATAATGCATAACCAAGCGAAGGAAAGCAAGAAAAGACGACAAACTGTTCCAAAGCGAGCGTAAATCTTGTCAGTCCTCCAACTTTAGCAGCCCGCTGATACTTTTTACGTTTCAAACAATTGTACATGCAATAACAAGCTCTCATAATTAGACAAAACATGTTTTTGCGTTATAATAAAGCTAAAACCGCTTTTCACGTGCTGTTTTAGTAGAAAATGAATACTTTGTGACAGACGGAACAGTGCTCGCCAGGCGCGTCTTCAAGGTGTCCTGGGGCGCTATTCTTGAGTCTTGACACATGGCGGCTGCGCGGCCGCCATTATCCCGCCATGTTGACTCTCTGGCCTCTCTGGCTGTGGAGAGCTCATGTGCCTTGAAATTTGTGCCGGAAAACGAGTTTTGCAAAATGCAATTTTGCGTTTTCATCATGATGACGAAACGTGACGTGGGGCTGCAAATTTTATCGACTAATACATTTCTTTGGTCCTTGGCAGCTATATTACGACGTTAGCGCTTCAAAAGGAAAGTGAGCGGTAGCGTACAGAAGCCAGTGCAATGCATCTGCAATTTCGCGAATATGTCGTGGCGATCCAAGATATGCGCCATGGCAGCTTGCTGATTGGCTGAAAGAATATGCTGTGGAGAGAGTCACAGGAATGGCCGTTTCGTAAACGTCAATTTGACGTTGCGCTGGGCCGCCATTGCAGAGATTTCTCGCCATAATTTGTAGTGCGAGGAGCCGCGCGAATTATGCTAATGAGCAGCCATATGCAATGGCGACCGAGAGGAGTGCGTATCGCCATATTTCCCCGTCATTTGGCGCCATGAAAATATTTTGTGCATAAAGCGTGCTCATAGTATTTGCATCGCTCTCGGGTGACGTTGGCAAAAAGAAAAACAAAATGTCACCGATTTTTTGGGGGGAAGCAGTAGGGGCCGTAGTAGAGGCCTGGCCTACTCTCCTGGTGCAGACTTCGCTCTCGGCAGGCTTTTCGTACGCTACTTTCCGCGACCTTTCAGGAGCATTTTTGAGTGGTCCCCTTTGAGTGAAATAAACACACAGCGCCTTAGCATCCGCGGTTGAACGCACTGCCCGATGTCACTCCATGAGGATAATTGGCTTTGCGTCTCGCCCGTTAGGTTAGCGTAAAAGGCGTTAGGGTGGCGCGGCGTATTCTCACAGTGGTTACGTCGTTCGGACTTTGCGTCTTGGCCACGTTAGGTTAGCAGAAAAAGGCGTTAGGATAGCACGCCGTATTACGCCGTCACGATTATTGTCTTTTCGTGTTAGGTTGACGTTAGGTTAGGTTAGCTTAGCGTAAGATGCGTTAGTGTAGCGCGACGTATTCTCATAGCGGTTGCAGGCGCATCGAGCGTCACCGGCGGCTTTCGGCCACTTGCGTTACCGCAGTTGCCAAGGCCGAAATTTCTGCCTTCTAAATTTTCAATATATGCGGCCCGGCCTCTGCTATGGTCCCTACTGCTCCCACGGAAACATATGTTATATTGAAGGTTACATATATCGCCGTAAGGCGCGAGAAAGCTATCATCCGGCACGACTGACTGCGCGAATGCCACAGGTGCCAGACGGCAGTGATGCCACGGCTGCTGATTTATCAGTAGATCTACTGAACTGTAAAATTTCCTGCTGATTCAGTGATAAAGCGCTTAAATCTGCTGATTTTCTTGCTTTTCTACTGAAACGAAAGCGGAATCTGCAACTCTTTCAGTACAGAGGATGAATGGTTATAGAGGTTATATTAAAGTGATGCCACCTAGCGAGACAAAAAAAAAAAAAAAAAACGTGGTTGGCTTTGAGGTTAACATACATTCTTGCGTTTCCAGACTCTCAAACGTGGCGCTAACTCTGTCTTTGAGCAAAGTGGGGAAAAGGCATAGAGTTTCTATGGGAAATGGTGAGGCGGTGAATTTGTGAAAGTGGGTGCATACCAAACCCCACAACTATGAAACCACCCTTATCATCATCATCATGACCAACCTATTTTTATGTGCACTGCAGCACGGAGGCCTCTCCCAGCGATCTCCAATTACCCCTGTCTGGAAGATACTATACTCTAAAGCTTTCAGGTACCAACTACCATCTGACGCCTTTGAATAGGCCATCGGAGGGCTTCACTGTTTTTAAACTCGTGCTTGACAATGGCTCTCTGGATCCCCGGGTTTTTCAAAAGTATCGCTAAGAATCTCGGGATCAATTTTTGTACTATTTCCTGGAAGCTACAATACTTCAACAGAGTACTAATATAAGCGCTGAATTCGTGGGCTCATAAACTGAGTGCAAAAATTGAAATTGAAAAATCTACTGATTTCTAGATTTTTCGCGAAAAAATCTACTACTATTTTTTAATGTGTCGTGGCAACACTGCCAGACAGTCTGTCAGACACAGCGGTCGCCAAATGGGGCGTCAGTGCACGCTGCTTCACCTATTTCACCGCGACGGCAGCCAGCGTCCGAGCATAAACAACCTCGACCCCACTCCGCAATGCCGGCACACCTCGGGACAAACGCTTACAACACGTGCTAAGAAACTCCTCCATAGTGCCTAGGCAGAGTCAAACATTCAGGAGCAAAAGCCCCCCCCCCCCCCCCCCCCTTCCGTTTTCTCTCTCACGCCCACTCTTACTCGCGTATGCCTACAAACGTCCTGTGCCTCCGGAAGTGCCACGTCCCGCTGTACTTACTTACCATGACGCGTGACTTCGGCTATTCATCCAATGTGGAAAGTGCACGGGGGAAAAAAGGGAGGCAGTGCTCGTCATGTGGACGTGATGTGTCCCTTGGCTCCGGTAGGGGAGAAGGCAGGGAAGAAATGTCGCTTGCCGAGGCTAGTCGAGGCAAAGGGAGGGGAAGTGTGTTTGTCCGCCTGGTTGTATATGGTAACAGGGCATTCAATTTCCTCTATCTCCTCAAATAATAAATAGATCTGAAAAATTATATCGGTAAAACAAGGCCGATATGGCATTTTACAATTTCTACTGTATATCGAAAATTTCCACTGGGGTCTGGTGAGGGGCACCTAACATGCCAATGCAACTCACAGACTAGCATTAGAGATGGCGCAGTGGTGGATTACTTCTGACAACCTGCGATTTTCCATTGTGCACCGAAAGCATGATACACAAGGGCTTTTGCATTCCGCTCTTATCAGAATGCAGCCTTTGAAGGTGGGAATGAAACCCACGACCCCATGCGCAGCAGCACAATGCCATAGCCATTGAACCACCACAATGGGAACAAAAGGGGGTAGAATAAATATATGGAATTTATTCTCAAAGCTATATTAGTAAAAGGGTAAAAATTCTGCAGGAGCTTTCGTAAGCTACGACACTAAAACTGGTGTAAAGATCTATAACAGTTGCTTTAGCAGCTTCTCGATCAAAACGAGATTTGTCAAGTGTGTGCTGCATGCTTCCAACTAAGAACACCTTATGAAGGCCTTTGTGGACAGCGTCGTCGATCATGTCCTGAAAAAAAAAAAAGAAAGACAGCTATGCACACAGTTTGAATAATCAGAGAAAATAAGGGCCCTACTCTAAGTACACCCTTTTTCACACCTTTTTCATTGTGAATGCACATCATCAACATATATAGAAATATGAGCTAATTCAAATCTCGGTAATTCGAACTCGAAGGTGCCCAAAATGTTTTTCAAATTAAACAGAGTTTGAAATCCAGAAAGCTCATTGAATGGGGGCTTACGTATGGAGCTGCATGACACAGTGCACGTGCACTGAAATTAACACAGGCGTGACAAGTTGCGAAACATTGCCGACTGCTTTTTTTGTTGTTGTTACAAACGGGACCGAAAAAAAGAAAAAAAAATGTCCGAATAATGGGCTGTGAAAAAAAAAAAGTATGCCAACCGCACATCAATTTCGTTTTTTTTTTTACAAATGGAGCACCACTAAAAAATTTGTTTACAAATCTTGCTCTACGTTGTGCTTCATTTAAATAATACCTACTTCAAATTTGGTGATGGTAGAGGCCGCGGGTGCGTGTCGTGTTCGCCTCTCACGCAGCCCGATGAGCGTCGTCACAAAGTCCAGATATTGCGTGTGCAACCTTGTCTACGCAACACTGTCAGTTTAGGCTGTGTCGCGCAAATACTGTTTAGAGCTTTCTGCCCGCACGCGAGCTTGGGCCGTTCTGTCCAGTGTGCGCACATAAAAACTTGGTAGGCATTCGCGGTAGTTTCACTTCACGCACGCATGGCCGTCAGTCCAGCTTTAGTGCGTTATCTCACACCTGATTCCAACCAATTTCCGATGCAGTTGTCTACGGGTATGAACATAACAAGCGCAAGCTTCTTTTACCGCTCACTAACCACACAGATGGTGATGATGATTTCTATGACATCGCCTTTAAAATGGGGCGGCGACAAATAGTCGCCTAGTCTGCTTGAGCTAATTAGTACAATTAAACCTCGATATAACGGATTATTTAACTTTTCACAACCTCTTGTCCGCAGAACACCATGTATTTAGAAGGTCACATAATGAGGTGCCTTTGTGTGCGATTTCAATATAACGAAATTTCGCTTCTGCCGCAAAGGAATGCCGAGACAATAGATGGAAACTTCCGCAGATGCAGATGGTCAAATGATTGAATACAAGCGGCTGTTAGCAAACGCACCTCTCAGATCGCACGCCGGCCGCGCAGCGACCGCCGAAGTGGAGCCGCATGTGAGGGGAGAGGTGCGAGCTCGCGGTAATGCGATCAAGTGCGCGCGCGTGTGGGGGGGGGGGGGGGGGCAGGGCAGGGCAGGCGGAGTGGGGGGTATGTTGGCGCGGGTCTCGATTTCTGGCGCGTGTCTCGGCCGTGGCTGCGCATAGATGTAAGCGCAGCTGAGCGCATACGCAGCCGCGCGCCCTGCTTTGTGTGCATAGAGTGGGCGTTGCGAGGTGGGGTGGCAACATGTAAGCTGTCTTTCTGTGCGTTTAGTATTGGAGTTTGCGTAATCTCGAGTTTTGGTGGATCCGTTGGAGCGAGAGGCAGACGGGGCATTCGCTCCACGCTGCCAGCGCTTTTCATGATAGCGTCGTCCCAGTGCGGGCGACGCTATCAGCCGCGGGGGCCGGGGTGCACTCGAAAACGTGGGTGGCTTTGCTTAATTCGTACCGCCGATGTGAAGATATCGCCGACGTGGCCTGAAGCCATATCATCCGTCGCCCACTCCCAGATTCATCAAAATGAATTGTTTTCTAATTTAAATTTGCTTTTTACGATTGCCCGATAATTCGGAAAATTCTGCGGTCCCTTTCCATGGAAGAAAAATCGATCGGTGACTTTACTTATTTGCATAAAATGTCGAGTTTCAATACAACTAAATTTCGATATAACGAAGCAAACTGCCGATTTTACCTACTATATCGTTATATTATCGTTATATTGTTACTTTACCTACTATATAGAGTAATATGGAAGTTTAACTGTATTATACATAAATGCACAGCAGTATATAGCACTTTGCCTATCTCTAACTTTTTCTCTCTTCATTAAAACCTATATCTCTATATTGAACAGTTATCTGCGCCTATAACAACTCCTAGTTCTATATATATATCCACCGATAACATCTCTAGCTTATCTCGAGTGCTGACCAGTCAATGCTTTTATCTGCTTTGAACCCTGGCGCACCTAGAAGGTGGCCAGTCCCTACGGGTCTTGCTCGGTGAATATCTTGGCATTCCATTACGATGTGCCAAGTCATTCCTGGACTTTTGATGCAGCAGACACATATATGCCTCGTACTGTTGCGAATACTTGCTCCATTATGTTTTTGTCCTCCTGCAGCCAGCTCAGGTCACAAATAGCAAGCAGCGCCCTTTGTGTTATCATACAGATTTTCCCTCGTGGTTTATTTCTTGCCGCATATATAAATATTCATGTTCTTTTAACGTGAATAGCTTCCTTTGCCTCTTCTGGCCGTTTTTGTGGTTAGTCTATGGTCCGACTCGGCAAGGAAAATGTTCATTTGGTCATTTGTTTGCTCGGGCTATTTCCTTACATTAACATTCATCATCGATGGTTTCTGCCCAATTTTTTGTTTATCCATCTTTTGCACCCAATTTATCGTCTGTTTCCCTCATTTTCTTTTTGATGACTTCGGTTTATCTATTTACACATTCAATTACCCTTTACTTAATTACCAATTTTCTTGACCACTTTCTCCATTCTGGGTCCACACTTTTGAGGCACAATTATGTGTGCACTTAAGCCACCCATTTTATTTCATCCGCACTTCCCTGAGTTTTTCTTCAACTAATTTTGCTCTGCACTTCTCAGACTTAAAAGAGGCCCAACCCATGGCACCTTGCACAGCCTCATTTGTGGTTTTACTATGGGCTCCCAGAGCAAGCTGGCCCACTGACCTTTGGTTAACTCCCAATCCCCAAAAGATATGCGATGTTAAGCATAGAATGGCATTTGAGACGAGGCTTAACTGGCTACGCCTAACCAGCATTGCCACGTGGCCGCATCAAGAGTTCGAGAGTCGCTGACAAAAATTTCGGTTTGGTTGTTTGTTGTCGAGATGACTAAATACAGTCGAATCTCGTTAATTTGAACACGCTTAATTTGCACTTTCGGTTTATTCGAACGGATGCTGTGGTCCCGTCAAAGTTATGTGTATCCCAATGGGCGAAAACACCCGGTAATTTGAACGTGCAAGCATTTGCGACGGTTCATTCGAACATACTGTGCCCTGACAATGTTCTCAGCAGCGCACCAAATCACGCAGCGGCGCCTCCGACCAGCAGATCCGTTGGCAGCTCTAGCCACACTGTGGCAACGCAGGCCTAGCTACTTCGACGTTCGTTACCAAGCGTCTTGCTGTTCGGTGCTGTGTTTTTCACTGAAACGATTTGCTGCTGTCGGCAATGGCGCCGACTCTGTCTTTGTAATCCTCGCCAATGGCTTCGGAATGCGGAAAGCATGGCGTGTTGCATAATGCCGGTTCTTGAAAGTCAGCTTCGCCCCAATATAGTAGTGTTACGTGTAGTAGTGAAGTAGTAAGTAGTGTAGTAGTAGTGAAGCATACCAAAAGTTAAAAGAGGGACATGGTATGTTTCCTTTAATTATTGGCGGCGAGGACTTACGGAATCGCCATCTGTCGGAAGCGCCTTCCTTGTGTAGTATGAGGGATCACGCGGCGCGCTCCTCATAGGTTTGGCCTACGACGCTTAATAAAAACACCACGCGGCAGCCCTCCTGTACATTTTTTTAAGTACTCTCAAAACGAGGGAAATAATAACCTTGGGCAGACTGAAAGCACAGAATATTTTACAGACGCTATCTCTTTACCGAATCGTACATTGAAAGCCACTGCGCGCGGTTGCTGCGATGGAGTCTCCCGAACCGGCTTCTTGCCTGAAAGGTTGGCTATCGCTTAGCGCAAGCTATGCGAAATATGTTCTTACAGTGGGCGGTCTGTATAACCAAACGGCGCATAACAGAACGAAGTCCAATGCATGCAGCAATCACACGGGCTTGCGGCGACCGACTGCGCATCTGCATGCATGTCCGCGCACAATGTTTAGCTTTTACTGACAGCGCTTTCGCACCGTGCTGTGAGCTTTAGGCAGCAGCATATGAGCATTTAACAGTCCGCAAGCAACCATTGTTGCGTGGATGTTATCAGAGCTGTTAAAACACAATTTCGTTTTAACAAGGGACTTCGACGCCTACGGCGACTGTGATGTGCCATTGCGACGATTCAATTTTTTTTCTTTTAAATTCTTGGACGTTTCAATATTATTTCTAAAGTTGCGTCGCACTGTATGCTGTCAGCAGGCGATTTCGCACTGCTTCTTTTTCGTAATTGAGTGCGTTAATTCATAACACAAACATGACCACATGCCATGCCTTTATTTAATGTGCTTCTTACCACTCCCTTCCATTCCAGTGAACTTGCTAGTGTCTAGGGTCAACAAGTTCATAGACTAAACCGTCGTGACATAAGCCTGGCAGGGAGCGCGGGCGAACGTCTCAGTGCGAGTTTTCTGCTACTCACCGAACATCGCGGTCCCGGCGCCGTAGCAGAAATATCCCTCGCGTCTGTGCTTGCTGCATACCCGAGTTGTAGCCGATGGCTGCTTGCCGGTTCTAAGTTTTGCAAGCCATGCTTCACGGAGGTTCTTGTCTTGCGGCTACGAGTGATTAAGGCTGACACCGGGCTCCATTGTGTACCTCCGGCACTGCGGCACCGAGCAGTAGCCTGCACGCCTCCAAAGGCAGCAATTACCTATTATGGTGATTTCAAATGTTGTCAATTAAGCAAACACCCAAGGCGGGAAAGCCTCGCCACTTAATCAGAACCGCAGCGCAGGTAGGACTTTAAGCTTTCGTTTTCAGCTCGCTTCGGCGCTTCCGAAGCAGACGACGCGGCCGCTGTGTCCACGTGATCCCTCATGCCACGTCACGCCGACGGTGGCGCCAGCTTTTCCAGTGGTGGAGCTCGCCCCCAATACACGTGTGCACCTGCCGTCTTCTATCACAGTACAAGCACCGATACGCCTAAAGTGGACTGGCAAGCCTTTAGAGCTATTTCGGACGTGCTTGTGGTGATTTGAGCCCTGGGGGGTAGTAAAAGGCATTCATTCATTTTTTCGGCCCGCCCGATTTTTCAGACTCCATAGGGGCTGCGAAAAATGTCCGAAAACCGGGATTTTTCGGACATTTTTCGCAGCCCCTATGGAGTCTAAAAAATCAGACATTGATCGTAATTTGCAAATGCGTGTGAATAAATCTTCTGGAGCTTCCCACTCATGTGTTAACTCAGTGCACATGTGCCACTGCAGGTAAGTCCTCCATTAATTAGCTTCCTTTAATTCGAACAAATTTTCAGGCTCCTTTGAGTTCGAATTATGAAATTCAACTGTACTTCACAGCAGATGTATGGCACACCGAAAGTAGCGAAACTAACTCAACAAAAAAAGTGAGGGCATGGGTGATAGCATGAATGGTGCAAATGTTGTCTGCGGCCACTATGCATGTTTTCGACATCATGCAAGCGGATAAGCCCTAAAAAAATCAAGCAAGGCATCACACAGAGTCTGAAACTTTGGTTGCCATTATACGTTGGTTTTTATCAAGTATTGGTGGTGGTGCCGTGCGGAGATGTTCAGGCCCGTAAAATCTGTCAGTGACTTCGTTCTGCGGTTATGATTGAAAATGACCGTTGATACAGGTCTACATGTTTCTTCTTCCACAACTCAACAAAAATCGCTTGAAGCTTGCACACTAGTTTCACACAGCATCGTACGTATGGCAATCCGCACGAGGCCTACACACAGCACCACAATGCATGTACAACTGCACCTTGCTGCTTCGATGACCAAGCTAATAGACAAACCAAGTGCTCACGGCCGACACGTAATCAGTTGCATCACCCTTGCAGCAGCAGCAAATGTCACACTGCTGGGTCCAACCACCACTTGTGTTGGTGCGCTGCTGGCAGGAAGGTGGTTCAGGACGTGGTACATTCGAATTAACTGGCGCAAACACCCAGGAGTTTGTTTTATAGGGTGTTTTTGTACATTGAAATACATGTGATTATGACGGGACCATAGGTCAGTTCGAATTAAGCAAGTTAGAATTACCTGAGATTCTAGTTAATCACATATGAAGATTACTAGCTAATTGTTCCTTAATTAGTTCAAATGCAGAAGCTTTTTGTTTAGCGTCAAGATGGATTATAAGTGTGGCACATGAGCTTGTGTCTACCTTCACAAATGCATGTTATGTTGCAATTAAATACATTTCATAATATAATCATATGAAAAATCATGCACACAGTTTGAATAATTGGAGAAAATGAGCACATTTTTCTACATGCAGAAACACACCTTCTTCATTGCAAATTCCACATCTACGACCACCGCCACCTGTGGCACCTCCCCGTCGATTCTGTGGTTGAGCAGCAGAGTTGTTGCTGTCCCTGTTAGAGCCTGCTCGTGCACTGTTTTGTCTGGGTCCTACAAGCAGACAGGAGTAGGATGAAACACATTTACTAGTACCTACAAAGATACTATGATCGTATGAGTTGCTTATAGCAGCATGCTTTATAATAAAAAAAAAAACACCAGTAAACTGGCAGTTTTTGTGCCCATCTGAAGAGGAGTTATTGTGCCTCAGTGAAAGGGAGAAAAAAAAAGTAGAAGTTGCAGATGTGCAGCTTTTCCTCCTTCCCATTAGGTCGGCAGCAGAATTGAACCTTTTTATGTGGTACACAATGGGCCTAGCATAGCTGACTCTGCCATCCAGCAAGCTGCCCTCCTGGTGACCATTGCAACTTGTTGCGGCATTTTCAGATGCATTAAAGGATGCATTTCAGTAGAGAACACAAAGAACTCTAAAGGGTAGTTATTCTTTGTCTCCATGGAAAAGAGTGTCCTCTTCCAGTGCAGGGCAGATGTACACAAAGCATAAGCACAATTTTTACGCTGCATGCATCCTGCTATGCCCCAAAATTTTGCTATTCAGAATGACTAAGGCCTGAACATGGCATTTGCATTGCTGTCACGCGAGCACTGGCACCAAACCTGTTACTGCACAAAATGCCACTTCTTTCTAAAGTCTGATTGCAAACAAGGTAACGTTTCACACAAGAGAAATATTTACACCTGTCTCGGTTATTGATGTAAAGCATTATGGCTACATGCTACAGTTATGAGTCAAAAACATTTCTAGCACATCGAGATGCACTGCACTGGTGAAAGAAAATTCCACATATTCCTTTAAACGCCCTGTTTCTTTGGCTCATGGTGTAGATCAGACATTCAGACAACATGCTTAGGGCAAATAATACAGGTGTTCAACCTTACAAGGCTATATACAGGGTTACTGCAAATAATCTTCCCAATTTCCTTGTTGCATTGTGTACACAAAGTAACAATTTCAATGCTTTCCTCAAAGTTTTCGAAATTTCACAAAAGTTTCGTGGCATCAATGCCAGGCAGGTATGGTACGGTATGGTATGGTAAAACTTATATAGCCAGGTAGGTGGTTTCCAAAAATGAACAATTTGTTTAAATGAGATTTGTTGAATAGGAGAAGGCTTATGCTGCCTTGGAATTTCACACTGCACAGTTGTGGTACAACCTTGTCATTGTGTAAGAAAATTTTGTACAAAACTTCAACACAATATTGTCAGTGGCAAAACAATGACTGTCTCCTACTACTGATACAGAGGAACCTGGACTTTGTAAATAAGCCCTACTACTGATACAGAGGCCACTGGCCACTCACTCAATAGCAGGGAATAGGACAAACAGCAAATGTGTAGGAAAACTGTCTTATGTGAAAAAAAGAAAGGTGTCGCATTAACCCTTGAAAGTTTATTTGCGAGCGAGTTACTGTTCTTATTTATGGACATGTTGATATCAATCTGCCCACGCAAAAATTAAAATTTAATCATGCCGTGTAACGTTCAAAAACAACTCACAGACTGTGAGAGACATTGTATTAGGTGGCTCTGAATTAATATGGACCCCTTGGGCTTCTTTAGGTATGCATCTAAAGCACAGTACCACAAGCATTTTTGCATGACACCTTTATTAGAATGCGGCCGTTGTGAACAGGAATTAAAGACCGCAACCTTGTGTTCAGTAGCAGAACACCATAGCCACTTCGCCATCACGGTGGTGACCATTCCATGCGTAAAATACGAGGCTTAAACCATGGAACCTATTTTCACTAGCCCCGTGTATAATAAAATAATGAAGTGACCAACCTGGAGAAGAACTCCGCTGTCCAGTGCCCAGGTACCTTTTGAGAGCTTCCCCCAATTTTTTTATCTGTAGGCAACAATAAAAATAATTTAATCAATTTAACCAATAATAACAACTATGGCAAAGGGTTTGATATCAAAGCCAACTGCTGTGTAATACACAGACTACACAATAATTTATTTGCTTACTTATTTAGTGTCCTTAGACCTGTAATTAGAACACAGGTCCAAGGACACTACTGCCATATTTTCTTGAATCTATATATGCCTCCCTCTATCCCCCATTTTTTTTACCTTAATCAAAGTGATCAAAAATGCTTAGGTTCAAGTTTAGAATGCCCAGGCAAGAAATTACTTTTTACAGAGAAACTCAAAAGTAAATGGTCAAAAGTCATTTTCAACTTATGCAAAAATTATGGATGGCTGGAAAAATCAAGTCATGTGATCATATTTGTTTCATCAACGTGATGTTGCCTGATGGCGACACGGCACTGCTTTTCTCATAATTGCCTACAGTTCTGCTCAGGCTGTTAATGACATAAAACTTTCTAAAGAAACTCTACAATATCAGCTCGAATACTGATGACAGCTGATCTTTGAACACAAGAATGCTAACGCCTGTACTGTGAACATTTTTTGCTTAGGCGAGAAACGGGTGAGGACTACGTTATTCAAGCAATAGGTGAGGTGCTTAAATTTGGGAAATATGGTGTATATAATATGCTGCTGTGCATTTCAGATGAATCCTATACCATCTAAAAAATACTTATCAGTGAAAATACTGAAGATTTGGATTCCTCTGAAAAATGATCCGGCAACTAGTTATGTAACCAGCATCCCACTAGCTTTTCTTGCCTGTAGCTATTTGGCAACTTTGATCACACAAAGACTTTCTATGAATAGACTCCAAAGGAAGTAAGCTTATAAAAGAATAACTGAAGTGGTGCCTTTGCACTATTCCGTAGCTGTACACACTGCTATTTATATTAACCATGAACAATAACAAGGTCTTTGTGACATGTCCACTTTCATGCAGTCCACTGGCCTATGTCTCGGTACTGGGTCACCAGGAGTGTTTGTTTTTCAATTATGCAATTGGGTCAAACTGAAACAATCGAAAGTATCCTAATTACCATCATAGCACGCAAGACTGACACTACCATGGTGACAGGGTTTGATATTAAAGCCAACTGCTGCGAAATATACAGACTGCACAATAATTTATTTGCTTTACTTATTTAGTGCATGCTTCAGACCACATAACTATTGCCAGATGGGCGGGTATACTTGAACACACATCACAGAAAGCAAACGTCCAAAATATATACAGTAGACTTCTGTTAATTCAACTATAGTTAATTCGAGTTTTTGGTTAATTTGTTTCTGGCCAAAGGTCCCGGCAGGTGCCCATGCACTTCTATGGGTGCAAACTTTCCTTATCTCCACCCTGAAATAGGCCTTCACCAGATAATTTGAATTTGACCACTCAGCACGCACATGCCTGACCCATATCGTGTATCCAGAAGTGACCCCTTTAGTGACAGCGTCTGTATCGGCGAAGCTTAGGGGACAGTGAATACATTGAACGCTCGTCATACCTCGTCGAAAACGCCTATTTTCGGCCTGCCTCAGGATGATTTTCATGCATTAACCGTAGCTCACAATGTCTGATTATGATATTTACCCGATTCCAGCATGTGCCTCTATTTTTTAAATCAGATTGGGACGAAAATTGTCTCCGCAGTGCAATCGGACACGATACCAAAACCTGCTTCGCATTGGTCAAATGCTTTACCGCTCAACAAATATGTATCGCGGAGAAGCTGACGTTAAAAAAAATATTGTGGCAAAGCTGACTTTAGGAAACTGGCCACTATTGTGCAACAATTTTCCTTGCTAAAATCGGGA
Source organism: Dermacentor albipictus (assembly GCF_038994185.2). Taxonomy (NCBI): domain Eukaryota; kingdom Metazoa; phylum Arthropoda; class Arachnida; order Ixodida; family Ixodidae; genus Dermacentor; species Dermacentor albipictus. The sequence continues at coordinate 156,915,317 of NC_091821.1, read as the reverse complement.
GCGCATTAGATTTCTACATTGTTTAGGAGCTTTAACTTTATTTCTACGTTACTTTACCACTTTGTACACATAGAAAGTATGCGCGCATTTGATTATGGGGCTTGTTAGAATCGGGCAAAGAATGCCAAATGGTGTGGTGAATCAATGGTGTGTTTTGGCATTTGTTCTGCATCTTGCTTAATTTGACCTGACGAATAATTCGATCAATTTCGTCGGTCTCGTCAGGGTCGAATTAACGGAAGTCGACTGTATAGAGATTCAGAAAACTGTCAATGAGTGTACGGTAGATAGGGCTCAGTTAGATAATTCCATTTGAAAATTGTGTAAGGGGAGAAAGCTAATTTGTAGGTGTGTCATAGCATAATAAGGTGTCAGGTGTTTTTGAATCGAAGTGATGATGACGTGTGGCCCTGTGGACAGCAAGGACCTAATGCAAAGGACCTAATGCTAATTTATGGTTAACTTGTAGTTGCAGAAAATCTATGCAGTACTTTTGTGTTCATAGTTTAAGGGGTGGAATGTTATTAGACATCATAAGTTCTGGCAGGGAGTTTGTATGTTTAAACTTGGAATAAATGAACTGAACAGCCTTTCTCTGGGTTTTCTCGAGCTTGCCGATGTCAAGTTTAGTGTGTGGATCTCATGCAATACAAGCATATTCTAGTTTCCACATGATAAAAGTAAGGTAATTGAGTAGCTGGTGGTTCAGAGGTCAATGTCTAAGTTTGCACTGTAAAAAACATTGTTTGCAGAAAGCAGAAGAGCACATGCTGCCAATGTGCAGGCTTGAATAAAATTTATTAGTGAATGTCACGCCAGAATACAGTCAAACCTTGTTCTAACAAAATAGGTTATATAAACTAATGAATATAACAAGGTAGTCGTAATTCCCCTTGAAATTCCCACAGATATCGATGCATTTATAATCTCATTTTAACAAAGGAAATATTTTCTGTAAGTGAATATAATGAACCATTTTTAGTTCTGAATGAAGGTATATTGATAATTTTGTGCTTTAAGTCAAAATCTGGCGGCACGTGAAACTACTTGTAACTTGCCTGAATTAGCAATACAAAACTCCCACAAGCTGTCGGCTACCTGGCACAGCCAGATTAGCCATGCTGCTAAGTTGGCAGTTAAGCACGCACTATATTACTGCCATCCCTGCACTACATTCTGCCAACACTGCCAGCTCCCACACTCATTTGCTGGTGCACATAGCACTCAACACTTTGGTCGATGGAGCATGTGGATTGCAGTATGAAGGAAAAATAATTTCGTACATGCTTTACTGTCTAAACAATACTGCAATAACCCGCTGCACATGCATAGCCAAGCGATCCTATTTTATAACGATAAATTTATTTTTCATTCTTCTTGCCCTTCATCACTGCGTCAGACAAAGCCGGGCCACCATTATCGCTGCGATCTGTTGCTTGGAGTGACAAATAATAAGATTCTTACAAATTACAACCACTGCTCATGTTATCAGCAATTGCTCGGCTTATCAGAGTTTCTTGAATGTGCCAGTGGAGCACTACAAGCCTCAAATTCAGTGCAATGCTTGCCACTGAATGCCAACAACAAAAAAAGCTTATTTTGTTGTTTATAATTGCTTGCTTGCATATGGTAACGAGCGTTGTATGAAATCAGGCTTGCAGGAGCGCGCTGGCATGCTCATAAAATGCTGCAAGACTTGTTACTATGCTACTTGGGTGTGCACGGTGATGGCGAAGATGGGTTAGCGTTGAGAGCTGCATTAGAGAAAGCACTCATGAGGTTGATAAAGATACAGGAGAAAACAATATTTCACAGTTCTTTGGCAATGTGCAGCGGAGCTTTGAATCAGCGTACCCAGTATTTATTAACAGCAACTATCTATTCCTTACTGGTGGCCAACATCAGGCATGAGGGCAGGAAATTAATCTAATGAAGTAATGAATATAACGAAGTAAGCGTAGTTCCCCGTTCAACTTTGTCAGAGCTAAGTTTTACTGTGCATGTGTCTATTGTCTGTGCATGTGTCTATCACTTGCAAGTGCAAGTGCAATCACTTGCTTTAGTGCAAAGACCACACTTTGTACATGCACTCCAGTGAGCCCTTTTGTGTGTGTTATGCGAAGACAAACAGCTTTTTCTGTGTTGGCAGCAGTGCCCCATTCCTTGCATCACTCTAATACGAGGGCAAATCAGGAAGTCTTTGCCCCTATTTTTTTTTAAATCCAAATTATGGCTGTAAATGCGAAGTCAACATATCCATTCCCAGCAGTGGACCTTTCTTGGACCGGCCCGGCATTATCTACTGGTAGCTCCGCGGCACGGCACTGCTGTCAGCTGTTGAAGATGGCGGTTGTGCTTCACACGTCTATGGCGTACGTGCAACGAAGTGTGATTCGTTTCCTATGGAGCATGGGACGAATGCCCATTGAAATCCATAGGGAAATGCAGCCCACGTATGGGGAAAGGTGTCTTGCTTTGAGAAGTGTGAGGTGGTGGTGTTGTGAGTTTGCAAAAGGCCATGAAAGTTTGCATGACAAGGAACATTTGGGGAGGTTGCAGGCTTCGCAGTTCTATCACAGGGGCATCTCAAATTTAGTGGTGCAATGGGACAAATGTCTGAACCAGAAAAATAGTGTAAGGTACGTAGAATAGTACGTATATTTGTAATTACCAGTATGTACCTTATTTTAGTTAATAAGAAATAGGGGCAAGGACTTTCTGATTTGCCCTAGTATATTATGAAAGCTTAAAATAAGTTCACTCTGATCCTGCACTCAAGTAATTTCTCAAAGTACGACACAATCACTTGCAAACAACCTCACTTGCACTGCAAGTATAACAGTGATGATATCATTTATGAATAAAAGAAGAAGCAGTGCCCCTGGATAACGTATGGGGTATGAACCAAAGGACGGCTCAAACGGATCTCATTGACCGACTAAAGTGTACATGGTTAGCAAAATAATTTATAATTCAAGAAATTACTACATCTGAAAGATTTATATTCACAACCTTAGAAATAGTTTTTCACAAAATACTATAAAGCACATCGCTGAAGCCCAAGAAAGAGTGCATCAATTCGACCGTTACTGTGCAAGGTTTTCATGCAATAGTGGAGTGGCCTTTTCAAAAGCCACGTTGACAACTTGTGAGACTTGTGACAACTTTTTTGAGGGGGGGGGGGGGGTATGACCAGTTTTATTAACTCTGCATTTATAGTCATATTGATTGGAGTATCTGCAGAATATTTCACTTATGTATATTCTTTGTTCGCTTATGTTCACCTATTAAAACACTGTTCATGTACTGCCTTAGTCATGTACTGTACTATTCGCCGAAAAACTGCTGTTGACTTGTTTTATTTTTGTGCTATATGTATTATTGTAATACCATGTATTGTACTAATTGTTGAAGTGCTGCTTTGACCCACCCTGTAACGGCCGACAGGCCAACAGTATGAGTAAATAAAAAAAAATATAGATGTTTGTTCTAAGGAAGGTGTAAGCAAGGAAGGTCGACACAGTATGACCAGAAATTTGGCGAAAATTTCCACACAGTGCCTAAGAAACATGTTCAGGACATAGTCCAGGCAGATGATGCATTTGCTTTTTACATTTAAACGCATAGAGATAACACCATGAAAGTGAGCTCACGCAACTGAAATGTTACTATTGAAAGTGCCACTATCGAAAGTGCGAGAGAATACAGTATAAAATAGTTGCCTAAGTGTTCTGCGATGCCACTTGTCATTAACAATGTTTCTAGCCATCCTCATCCACGATTACTTTCAAACATTAAGGACTTGTCCATGACTGCTAGAGCTGATGACTACTAAGCCACAGGTGGTGCTTGACATACACAATCAGCAGCACTACTAGGGAGTGTGCATGCATGGTTCAACATGCGCAGACTTACGGCAGAAGATCAGTGAGGTGGAGGCTAGTACAGCTGATTGCCAAGTGTACAAACAGAAAGGTGGTAGAGTGGAATTACCAAGGCAAAGCTTCTCGCAGTGAAAATATGTTTGGGGCTAGCCAGTCTGAGATGGAAGTCAGCTTAAAGAATGGCTCTAGCCAGCCCATTCTATCGCATGGGAGAACTAAGAAGATTCTAATTTTTTTTAGCTCATAAAGTCAATGGCAATAAATAACTGAAGAACTCTTAATTTCTGCATACTATAAAAATCTCTAAAACTAAATTTTTAAGCCTAAATTAATATGATCAAAGTATTTTCCTCCAGAACTAACTTTAAAAGCAAGGTATCCATTATATATATATATATATATATTCCACAAGGTTAAAATTTTAATTGTTCATTTACAGCACAGAAGTAAAAGCTGCTTCTAGTATGGGACAAAAACTTTCTCTTGCATGCTAAGCAGTTGTATACATGCAAACAGCTTGCTAGCCAGTTGCCTGCTTTTCACTTTGGCCAGGTTCAACATGGTGCCAGCAGTCTCAGAGGATGTTCTACATTTGCTGCCATGGTCAAGAGTGTTCCTGGCAAGACCAAATGAAGATTAGGTTAGCCGGAGGAATGCTGCCCCTCTAATGTTCTTCAGCTGAAAGGTGAGCGCACATGCCAACCAGCATTCTAATCTGACATGTTACTGCCATTGTTGCACAGGAGTCATAGCTCGCGCAGACAGTCACAATTCTTCCAAGTTTTGCTGAGGGAGCAAGGAATAAAGGCTGCACACAACCTCCGATTGCTGGACAATTACTCTAACATCTGCAACATCTCCTTTAAAGGTCTTTCAGTCCAGGAGCTCACGCCTGCCAGTGGACTTTTGACTTGAGATGAGCAGAGTGCACAGCTATATCATGTACTTCAACCATGAGAGACTGAAATGCATAAATTCTTGACATGTTTTTAAGGACTTGAAAGTAGACCCCAGAAAACCTTTATCGATACGGTACTGGCCAACATGGTCACTACTCCAAGTATCATACATAAATGACAGACTTTTGAAAACCAAGGAAGGGGCATTACATTACTGCCCCCAGTAAATGCACATTCTGGGAATCCTTATGCGTCGCAAATACGCAGCACCTCATATTGCAGTGCTCGACATCTGAAAATCAACAAAATATCTTCAGCCACACTGATGTTGAGACATTAAAACAGGACATTCTGGCTAACCCAGAGCACCTTGTCAAGCTAGCTTACTTTGGTGCAGCCAGTGTCCTGGTGCGTGCCGTCTAGTGGGTGCCTGTTTACCCCACCTTGCATGTACCCTCCCTAATCAGTGACCTCTCGTCCTCCCTCTGTCAATAAAGACCTTTATTAAAGTCTACTTTAGTAAATCCAACCCTGACAGCACCGACGAAATTGATCGAATCATCAGGCAGGTCAAATAAAACAAGATGCAGAAAAAACAGCAAAACACACCGGTGATTCATTTGGCATTGTTTGCTCGATTCTAACACGCCCCGGAATCAAACGCGCGCACACTTTATATGTGTCCAAAGGAGAAAACAAACGTAGAAATTACATAAGCTCCTAAACAAAATGGAAATCTAACGCGCACCTGATTTTTCACTAAGAAAACTATCTGCTACACAATAGTAGCCGGTTTCCTAAAGTCAGCTTCGCCGCATGGTTTTCGAAGTCGGCTTCGCCGCAGTACATTGTGTTATGCGGAAAAGTAAATTGTGGTTTCGTATCTGATTGTACTGAGCAGGCAATTTTCGGCCCAATTTCCTTGAAGCAAAACAAAAGAGAGAGAGAGAAAGAGAGAGAGAGAGACCCTGTGTTAGAATCGGGTAAACACTATAATTGGACATCAGAGCTAGGGTTATTGCTTGAAAATCTCTCTAGGGCTGGCCGAAAATAGCCGTTTTCGACAGGTGGTGATGTGCGTTCAACGCATTCACTGTACCCAAAGCTCTGCTGAGACAGACACTACCACTAAAGGGGTCGCTATTTGGGTCACCATATGGGTCAGGTGTGCGTGATAACTGGCCAAGTTTAAATTATCCGGCGAAGACGAATTTTAGGTTTGAAATAACAAAAGTTTTGGCTCATAGAAATGCATCAGCGCTGGCCGGAACCTTCAGTCCAGACCAAATTAACCGAAAAACCGAGTTAACCAAGGCTGAATTAACGAAAGTATACTATACTATTATTTGAGGACATCCTGGCTTTCCCATTGTGATCCTTCAACCAGCACCAGTGCATGCAGTCTGTGGCTTCTCCGAACTCTGGTTAGCTATTGATTTAGTGCCAATAAATGCTCCTTGTTAGCTACAAGGTGTGTTCATGAAAGGGAAAAACTGTCATCCACCTGACTGTAGCACAAAGCTACAAAGGAAACCCACACAGGTTTCTCAGAAAGAAAACTTCACAGTTGAAGAAAAATTTGTCCTGGTCCGGATGACCATTTCTCACTTTCATTAATTTTCTTCCACCTTGCAGGCTTCCAAAGAACTGATTTGCCAATGTGTCGTGTAGTGCATTCCCTTGCCAGAGTGCCAACCAGTGCAATGCCACAGGAACTTGCGTTTGCATAGAGTTGGTGCATTTAGTCTGAGCCAGGCACAAGTGGGGCATACACACAAAGGGAGCATCTAAACAGTATTCGAACAACAGTTATAGCAGAGCTACAACTTGTAGTACATAACATAGACCCCATGTTTAAGAAAGTATGAGTCATACCCTTTCATTTAAATGCAAGATGCAAGAATATTTATCGGGAGTGCAAAATCAGGAGTTCGATGTAATACTGGTTCATTGTGTACAGCTCTCCAATGTTTTAATAATCTCATGTGAGTGTCGACCAGCACGTCAGTTAGCACTGTGTCATGGAATGCACCTACGAAAGTAGGGAGGGCAGGCGCTTGCCCACAGAGCATTGTCTTCGAGGCTATTCCATTCAACCTGGCATAGCCCTGCTGTTTATCAGCTCACCTATTGTTTGTACCAGCTTATTGTAACCATTGCGTGTGCAGGAATATGTGTGTGCATTTCTGCTTCTGTTGGAAGCAGATAAGCAGCAGAGCCTATAGGAAGCTGAACAGAACAACCTAGCACACAATGCCTGGACAATAGTATGCTCAGTGTGCATGTGCCTGCCATAGCTATTTTCGTAGCTGCACTCTGCAACATGGCACTGATGGTCATGTTGGTTGATGCTCTCGTGAGGTTATTACCATTTTGGGGAGCTGTATTTTCTTTACCAAACAGTGAACTAGACAGTTCAGGCAAAGAGCAGGCACTAAATGGCATGCAGTGCAAGCTACCTCAGTGTGGTTCCATTTTGTGCCCCTGCTGCAGCGCAACACTTGTGAAGGTTACATGTAGCGCTATCGCTTACGAGAGCTCTGGTGTGGAACACAAAACATAAGGAAAGAAGGAAGAGAAGAAGAAAGAAAATGCCATTTGTATAACAGAGTACACAGCTTCGTCAGGCTGCCTGCTTGCATAATTAATACATCGAAAGCTGCAGCTGCAAAAATTTAAAGGGGGTTCAGCTAAGTAGGTAAAAAATTTATAAAACACCTGTCTGCAGTAATCAAGAGGCTGTAAGAAAACATACATTACCTGTCGTTCTGAGTCGTAAAAGACATCCCTGTAGAGATTCACCTGATGCCTTAGTACATCTGAAATAAGAGATATATATTTTAAAGGGAGCTCTATGGAATCTGTAACACTTCAACATATCTAGGTGCACTGCACAATTTAAAGGGAAACAGAGTATAACAATATAATTACTGTATCGGAACTGAACAGGCAAAAACTGCCATATTTTATGCACATGCAATTGCCAAACACCAGAGGTGCTGATATTATCGTTCATATCCCCTACAACCGAAAACGAAACACTTTCTATATTTACAAACCTTAGAAGCAGCAGGGCTTTAGGTATAGACAGCTTTGAAACGAAGCCTTAAAAGTATATAGTTGACTTATTAGCTCTAGTCTTGACACATTATTCAACCCGTGCTTCTGTAGCAGTGTCTTACGGAACCAGATGGAAATTGCAATGGTTATCATGATACACAAATGAGCCGACCCCTATGAACTGTCAAACTATATGCCAACCTCTACTCTGCCAGTACTTTCTAAAGATCTAGAAGGAATTATTTGCCTGTGAATAACTAATTTCTTAAACAAGCACTTTGTTTTATCGTTATATCAGTTTGATTTCAGACCAAACCACCGACTGAGTTACCACTGCTCAAGCAAAAGGATATAATCATAAATGTACTTGAAGACAAGGTTTACTTCTCAGAATTTATATAGACTCTTCTAAACCTTTTGACTTAACCACTCATGACTAGTTCCCAGATAAACTAAATCACTACGGTGTAAGAGGAATTAGTATGTCTCAAATATGTAGTACCTTCAACATCACAAGCAAATTGTTGGCCACGATGATGCAATTTCTGACGCTCAATACCTGAAGTCGGGTGCAGGAGCCACAAAAATGACAACACGTGTACCAGGCCTCTTGGGCCCTTTCAGCTCAGCGCACGCTCGCGTCTCATGCCACAACAATTTGCCCAACGTTGCTTCACATTACGTAGATGTCAACTACGGTTGAATTTGCCAAATATTTTAGTGACTTCGAATCGTACGTTTTCATAGTTAGTGCATATTTTCTTGCATTTTTTTAAACGTATGATTGAGGTTCTACTGCATTGACAATATTCAACCTTCAAGATCATGTAACCATACAATATTCACTATAGCATTATTTGGTCAATGCAATCTTGTTGAACGCTACTGATTTCAATCATGCACTTATAGACTAGCATGTTAACTTTTACATTTTCCTTACATTTAACAAGAAGAAACATCTAGAAATAAGTTTAATTAGTGTTTTACCCTACCTGTACTAAAATTTTAATACATTCATAAATTTGTATATGAAATGCAGTAGTCATAGACACTGGTTGCTTTCATGTACCTTTATGAATTCAATTTATTTTTTACCGCTGTGTGAACCACTGCATTGTCTTATTATTCCTTGTTGTAATTATGAAATGTTCATGTGGTGCATTAATTAAAAATGTGTGTGTATGTTTTGTACTTCTGTCCATTTACAAAGTAAGCATGTTTCAAATGCTTGCAATCATGTATACACTCGCAATGACCAAGCCTTTCCTTATCAACTGTTGTCATGTGGGGTGTAATGAGACTTTCATGATGCTATGTATGGCTTTTTCCCTTGCATCTGCTCTACTTTGTAACCGTATATAAAGAGAGGAATAAAGGTTTCATTTCAATTCATTTCATTAGCACAACGGTAACACTACCATTCTTTCCACTGTCACGCTAGGACACAGTGCAAGTTTAGGCGATCCATGTTTGCACAGATAAAGCTATCTGTGCAAACCTATACGCAATGTTGGAGACACCACACGCAAGTAATTAAGTCATCATGATTTAGAGCGATATCATGCATCAAGTTGTGTAGCATACTAAGGCACCTTTTCCCAGTGATTCCAGCACTTATCATTATAATTTGCTTTGTGAAATTATACTATTTCTTTTCATTTCATGCCAAAGTTCTTTAAAAAAACACTTTTCTAAACCCAAATTAGATTGTTGCACACTATAAGCAATGATAATGCCAGTGACATGTGCAGTTTATTTACACAAAGTCTATGCAAAGTTGCACTGTTACACTGGTACATGCCCACTAAAAGTTTACACTACATGCAAGTTGAAGGCCTTGTGTCTCTCTTTATAACAGGAAGGATAAGTAAAAATTCCTCACCTTTAGCATTTTTTCTGCCTTCACATATTCTGCAAAGAAAAGAAAGAAAAAGATATTAAAATAAAGAAAACATGAGCCCTTTCAAGTCCAAAGATTGAGCATCAATTTAATTAATTGTAGAGTTTAGCATCCCAAAGTTGCATAGTGCTCGATGAGGGAGGCCGTAGTTGAGGGCTACAAATTAATTTAGGCCAGCTGTCGTTCTTTCGTGTGTAGCCAAAGCATGGAACAGGAGCATTTTTGCATTCCATCCCCATTGATATGCAGTTGCCGCAGCCAGGAATTGCATCCATGACCTCATGCGTAGCACCAGAACACCATAGCCACTGAGTAGAAGGAACTGCAGTGCCGTAAACTCTTGTATTAAATTGCCCTAGATGTGCAGTTTAGGTACTACACCATGCTTGCAGATTCTGCACCAGGCTTTGAATACTATAACGAAAGAGTTGTCCCATTCAACTTCAGACTTTATAATACAGTAAGCATGACCACTAGGTGAGCAGATTTTGCAGAAAAGCCAACTTCTTAATACCATAAGAAGAACACTAACAGGCATGCATGGATAGAGCTGGCAGTCTGTGAGGATGTGAAAGCACAACATAGGAAAAAGGGAGCAGTGGAGCGATGCAGTCAACAGCCCAACCTGCCTCTGCAGGGCAAAACCAAGCTGACCCATATACATGGGCATCTCTGTTGTGGATCTCAGCTCATGCTATATTAAAATATCCTCATGAAGAAGTCAGTGCATTCTGCCAGAAACCTATGGGGCTGAAACTTGGAAGATAAAGAAATTTGAGGAGAATATAAAGATTATGCAACAAGAAATGGAACAGAAAATGGAAGGTGTAATCTTAAGAGACATGAAGAAAGCGATATGGATTAGATAGGGAATGTTTGTAACTGATATTCTTGTTCAGATAAGAAAAAAAGAAAGAAGTGCAGCTGGGCAGGTTATGTAACGCATAAATGCAAGAAAAGGTGAGGCGTGCAGACAGGACACAAGAGAAGAGAAGTGGACAACACGAACGTCGGGAACCTTTTCTTGCATAATGAATCCTTACCAACTAGCTCAGCTTTCTGTCGTTCTAATGCATAAAGCACACTACTGGTAATATACAACGGTAACAGAATGGGTGCACAGATGAGGATGACAGAGAATGCAGTGTTGTGATAGCATTAGAAAATTTTGGGGGATAGGATGGAGTCAGTCGAGGTTGCTGGGAAAGACCTTCAGCCTGCAGTGGACATGTGATAGGCTGTTGCTGTTGTTCGTGCGGCTGCTTACGACGATGATGATAAAAATAATGTATTTTTAAACCACAGCCATGGCTGCATTACTCTTTGCAATGGTTCAGTGAGAACAATGTTGCAGGTGGGTTCAATTCCTACCTGTAGTGGTTGCACTTTGATGGCAGTGGAATGCAAAATATTTTCATGTACATAGATTTAGGTACTTATAAAACAACCTCATGCTGTCGAAATTAATCTGGAGCTCACTACTATGGAATCCCTAATGATCTAGGTGTTGCTCTGTGGCATTAAACACCATCAAACAATGGTTGGATTATACATCATTAGTTCACATTACAATCATTGTTTTTAAAGTAATTCAATTAGCAACACTCACAAGTATCAAATATAAAATACAGTTAAACCATAACATAACAAAGTCTGGAAAATCGGCAATTTGCTTCATTATATAGAAATTTCGGTACACTAAAATTCAATCTATTATGCAAATAAATACAGTGAGTGATAGAATTTTATTACATGGAAGGAGCCACAAAATTTTCCTAATTGTTGGACAATCGTAAAAAGCAAGCTTGAATGAGAAAAGAATTTATTTTCTTGCATTTGAGAGTCGGTGATGAATGATAAAGGTTTCATGTTATGTTGACAATATTTTCACATCGGTGCGAAGCCAGCCATGTTCGTGTCCACTCCGCCTCCGTACCTTATAGTGTCGCCCGCAGTGGGACAATGCTATCATGAAAAGCACCAGCAGTGAGGAGCGAATCTGCCGTCTGTCTCTAACTTCAACAAGTCTCGGAAACTCGACATTATGCCTCCAGTACTAAACACACAGGAAGACAGCACACATGATGCCACACCATCTCAGCAAGCCCACTCTTTACACACATGGAAGATTACCTATAAACAGGGAGCACAGGCCACGCTGACAGCCATCCAAAGCCACAGCCACGCTAAAAAAGGAGACACGCAGCAAGCCGCCGCGTCCCCCCCCCCCCCCCCCCGCCCTCTCCTTCCCGTGCTTGATTGCGTTACTGTGAGCTCACTCCCCATTCCCCTTGCTTGTGCACGAAGACGGCGCTCATCAAGCTACCATCCTTCTTGGCTCACCCTCACACGCTTTCACTCACACCCAAAGCATACAGCATGCTGGGTGCGAGAGGATCTTATCGCACTTGGAGTTTATATGGAAGATGACACTGCTCCATCAGGACGGTCGCTCTTGGTCGCTCTTCAGAGATGCGTTTGTAAGCAGCCGCTTGTAATTCAACCATTTGACCATCTGCATCTGCAGAAGTTTCAATTTATTGTCTCGGTATTCTTTTGGAGCAGTGAAATTTTATTATATTGAAATAGTGTATAAACATGCTTCATTATATTGAGGTTTTAAAGGGGCCCTGAACCACATTTTATGGAAGTGGAGAAAGGCATCTGAAGTGATACTGAAATACTGAAATCTGAAATACTTTGCTGCAAAAAGTACTTCAATGCGTTCAGTATAAGTGGAATTATTGGCAATCAAACACGACCACCGCTGTGCTCCTGTTCCTTCTTCAATGCCTTGCACTGCGAAGGCTACGGCAGAGTGGGGCAAGCCCACAACGCTCCGCCTTCTAAATGCCACCATGGTGCGCAGTTCAAATTTCATTTTGGATGTTAACGTAGATGGCATGACTTCTGCCTTAGGTGCCCAAATGCAATTGTCCTCAGCTAGCCGCAGTGTGTTTAGCCAGTGGACTCGTGGCAGCACCCCGCCGCGGCCGTGGTACTTACATCATGTAGCCAATCTTAGCTTGATGCCAGCTATCGGCTAATAGCAGCCGTCTAAGGGAACGACGAAATAGTGCGTCTATAAGACAGTGAGGACAGGGCCTTGAAAAGAGAGCGTTTGAGAGAAAGGCGACTTTGCAATCCGCTTGCGAGCTCAACGCATCGCGTGCGACAGCAAAACTTGGGTGAGATGTTCACAGCTGCGTATGCTACCTGCGGACTATGTTATTTCACCTTTAAAAACATGGTGTTCTATGGGCCAGAAGTTATAGAGTTAAATAGTTTGTTATATTGAGAATTTTGTTATATTGAAGTTCATTATATAGAGGTTTAACTGCATCATAGCAAAAGGGCGCATGCATTTCAGAGTAAATATCTCAAATTAAATCTCCTAAGTGAAAAAACTAGTTCTCTTTCAGTCTGCTAGAGCTACCAAAGAAACAGAGGGACACGTAAATTTGGGACTGCTCTTCACAGACAAAGTATAAACTTTAATATACATTTTTTTTCTTTTTATTCCACACACACATAGCTAAAACCAGCTCACTTCTTAAGGTCAGCTTCCAATTCTGCTCTCAGGTGAGGCTTTGACATCTCAAGACCCATAGAATCATAACCTACAAAGGATAGAAAGTGTTAATAGTGATGAACGAGAGAAAAGGAAACATTGGACAAATACTAATCAAAGGTTCCACAATTTTTAATATTTATCATAATAAGTTATCTAACATATTTGAGAACAACTAAAATGAGAAGGCTATGTCTGCTGAAAAGTCCATTTCCAGAAAAAGCCCCAGAAACAGGTATAAGGGGCCGCTGCATCACTTTTAAACACATTTGATAAACTATACCAGATGCAAGACAATGCTGCCGAAACACCTGTGCCAAATATTACTCACTCGCATGGGACAAGGTTCTATTCTTCTGCCCCATTTATTAAGTGCATCATAGGCCACACTACTCAGTGGTGATGAGTCAGCTGAAAACTGCACATTTTATGCACTACAAAGGTTCCAAGGAAATGTTAACAAGAATGAAGCAGAGTGAATTAAAAAATGCTTTACAACTTCTTACACACATGGGCCATGCTTTTCACCTCCAAAACATGCATAGACTGTCCTTATCACGGATTGTAATATAGCCAGATAAAGTGTGGTTTCTACAACTATAATACAAAAGAGAAATATGTACTGTCGATTAACAGCCCGTAAAAATTAGGAGCAACATTTCATAGAGTGTAGTGGGAAGGCACATCACCTTCAACCAATCCCATGCCAAGTTCACCAGGAACTAGGTACCCGTCACCTGTCAAAGCCACATAGAGCCGGTTCTTTACTGTCTCAATGTGTTCTGCATGGGTTGCATCAGTGCCTGCGGCAAACAGGATATGTGAAGGATAAAGGAGATAATTAGGCAAATGCACAGAAAGTAAAGAGTCAAATTATTGTGAAGGCGGAATTTTGGTCCAGTTATCTTCAGGCTAGGCTTTCTACTGTCCGCAACGATTTTCCATGCTTCTTACTGCAACATCTCAGGCATTTTACAGCTTCACATAAAAAAGAAAATCTAATATACATCAAGCTTTGGCCAAAGATTTCAAAGCTGCTGTATGCATTGTTGTAACTGTAATCAGCTCATGCAATGGTGCTTCCAAACATCTGATGCTCCAAAGCTCTATAGAGATTGAAATGGGTGCTTTTCATCACTCTCTTGAATTTTGAAATACCATAAGTACTTTCGGCACCCCACAACACTCAATGGCATTTCTCGTCTTTCGTCCTTACAGAAAAGGCTGTAAATTTATGTGCAGCATGCATTTCATCATGCTGTGCACACAATGCAGACACATCCTGCAGCAAGAAAAGCAGAGGATACTGCTCTTGTTGGTAAAGCATGCCAGTACCTGTGTGTCAGACCTGCTATCAGAGTCTGTCATCAGCAGCAATACTACACCTTGCTAGTAACAAAGGTCAACGAGGACAGAAACAGCACACTCTAAAGGGAATTCCCTGACAATGGGAGCTTCTCTGCTTTTGCAGTGGACTGTGTATACAGCCTACACTGATGAAACAACGTAAAAATTGAGGCCCACGAAGAATGGGCAGAGCAACAGCTCACCTCTTTTCCTGCATGCTTATTTTGCAAGATCAAATCAGTTTTTTAGCTACTCTTGGCTATGAGGTCAGCTGGAAGCTGACCACATAGCCAAGAATAGCTAAAGAATGTCATCGCCTTACAGAATATCTTTCTTTTTTAACCTTAAAATTGTCATTTCATGTTTATCTTATAAAGACTGGTTACAAAGGCCCTTCAAGCATGCTTAAAGGGCCCCTCACCAGGCTACACAGCAAATTTTGGTTATACGCTGGAAATTGTTACGTGCCCTCTAGGGAGCATTCTACAGCAAGAATTTTTTAAGTTGGTTCATTATTAGCAGAGATAGAAATGTTTTAAGTGCTGCGAACCCATGATTTCAGGAGGCAAGCTTCACTGCCAACACAGACACACTCGCTATTTGCCCTGTCCAGCCTCCAAAAGAAACATTTCTTCCCTGCGTTATCCCATACTGGGGCCGGAGGGTCACATCGTGTACGGGTCATGGTCCCCACATTTTTCTTATTTCTCGTGTTTTTGCTGTGCGACGCATTTCTGGTGACGGTCTCGCACATGAGCTCGTGAGCAGTTGTGTTTTTGTTTTGCTCTGTGCACGATCTTGTGAGCTGTGCACGAGAACACCTGCATTGTTACCTGGCTGCTTCTGCGAAATGCATCCCTTGGTGCGTGCACGTTTGGAGATGCTGGCCTGATTCATGGATCCTTACCACAATACACCGTGTCATACCACTGGCACCAGACTAGCAGTATGATAAGTCCGTGCCACATGAACACTGAGGCAGACGCAAGCAAATCAAAGAGCATGACTGTTTGCTGGAACACAGTAGAAAATTACAAAGTTTCGTTCTACGCACGCGTCTGCACAACGTGGGAACAAGAACGAAATGGAAGTACATCTCTCTTGTTACGGTACAAGGTAAAACAAAGACATGCAGATATTCAATTTGTGGGTTTTATCATTTCACTAAACTACAATTCGTCTGTTGAAGCAACAGATCAAACAAATAACTGTTGTTGCCTTGAATAATTCTCAAAGTCACGTGTCAGTGTGAGTGATGTCACAGCCCTGCGAATTATGGAGGCGCACTTGCAAGAATGATGTCGATTCTCTGGCTGGGAGTGCTGTGCCTGCGAGGACAAGGGCGCACGGTGCTTGGTTTGAAATTTCAGCTGTTTTTATGGCACGTAGCCACTGTGCAGACATAATCATTAGCATGCATTTTATGCACTGCACTTGTCAGCTCAAAATGACCAGACCTGGTGAGGACCCCTTTAAAAATGTTTTAAAAAGTTAAATATTTCAATTTTTTGTCGACAACAAATGATCAAAACATGCCTGTTATGCCAAAGTCAATAAAACAAGACAGAAACATGATTGTGATTGTTTCTGAATCACATTCTGAATGTTTAGCGGTACTTAAAATGCCAAAAATAAAAAATCTGACTTTCTTAAAGAAAAAAAAAATTTGCAGTTACACCTACAATGCAAAGCAGTGATGCCACAGCTGGTGCAATATTATAGGCAGTAAGTCTTGCACTGTTTTGTCTGGTATCGGTTTGGATAAACATTTGCAGATGCATGCAAGCAATCTGGGGTGGTATTCTAGGGTGATCACTTTCGGAGATAGTTTCACTTTCATGAGATTACACATGACCCGCACCGGACATGCTGGCGTCAATGGGTGGCAGTATTGCTGGCACTGCGCAAAGACAGTGTGTTCAGCATTGTGTCAGGAATGCTTGCCAAAGCGTCTGGTGTTAGTCACACAAAATCTCACAAAAGTGAAAGTATCCCCAGAAGTGATCGCCCAAGAATACCATCCCTGATTTTGAGAAGAAAACTTTCTTGAATGTTGACACTAGTCCATGTCATTTTCATTTGTGGTGTTGGCGATCCCTGGAGGTAGAGCAGAGGAGACACGGCTTTTTCTTCTTTCTTCTTCCTATCCTACCTTCTGGTTGTTATTGCTGGCTTCACTTTAATAAGCTCGGTGTGGGTTTATAGATCAGTTGCAGAGTAGTGCCAGCTAATCATACCTCTCCGCATGTATTACTCTTTTCTCATGTAGCATCGGCAGAAATGCAATATTATGGTCAGTAGGTATCACAGTTTTGTGCGGTATCATTTAAGTGAACATTTGTAGATGTGCACAGAGCAATCTCATGCCGAGAAGAAGAAAACCTCATAAAATGTAAAGGTTGCGCTCCCCAATGGTTAGTGGAGAGACACGGCCATTCTTTTTTTTCTTTTTCCTATTCTGTCTTTCACATTTTACCACTGGCTTCAATTAAGTTCTTTCGCCTTGGCACTGGTTTATAGGTAGGCTTCAGAATGTAGCGTCAGCCAATCATAGTATATATAGCTTCAGCCCATGTCTAACCAAGGTTATACACTATAAGAGCCAGATTGTCTGGAATGGTCTGAGTCATAGACATTGTTATGCAGCTGTTATTCTGCAGCATTTATTTACAGTACTTGTCAAGTTTCAAGAGGTGCACCATATGGATCACCTGATGTGGCTAACACTGGCGCACATACACATATTCTATACATCCCAATACAATGTGCTGTTTGTCACGTATTCATTGCTAATCTTGCCACTGCTGTCCTCTTGACCTTTATAATCGGTAAACAAAGTGAACGGCTAGCGACATAAAGCACAAGTCCCGTCCACCAGGCACGAGAATAATATCTGAACAGGTTGCATGATGCTCTCTACTTAGATTCTCAATGGCTTTTTGAGAGAGAATGACGTCATTTCACCAACACTGCCACTGGCATTGTTGGGTTACATCCCAACTGCTGTATAACTAACACGTAGGGCATGGCTGATTACTGCACAGGCATACACTACACCAGGACAACATAACAAGCATCGTGCTACTGTGCTTTCAATTTTTCTACGCTTTCAAATGGAACAAACATACTTTATGAGATATTAAAATAAAAGCAGCAGGTTTTATGGCTCAGGCACATTTATTATATAATATTTTTAGAGCAATTTGCTGAAATAGTGGTTGAAAAAAATAAATGCTTTGGTTATTAACAGGATGACATGGCAAAAACTAGCTATTTATGACAAATCAAAATAAATGAAGCTTCTACAATGCAAAGTTTCAAAGTGGTTTTTGATGCAAACATTGGAGAAGAATGCTTGCAATAAGTGCTAAAAGCATTTCAAGGTTGAAAGGCACCCAAGTTTGCTTCTTTAAAGATCCTATAATAAAGTGGCTCATATGTTCTGGCATGAGGTAAAGCTTTGAATAAGCAGCATCCTCTCAAACCTGTGCATAGTCTTTTATCTTTTGAGTTTATTTTGTAAACAGATTAAACAAAAGGGAACTCGTGAGGCCCTTACCTATGCCATGCTTTTCCATCAGAGCAATCAGATCAGCCTCCCGCAACAAAGGCGGAGGTGTTGTTTCCCCTTCAGCCATCTGAAAAAAAGTTGACATACTCAACTCTAGTAACACGAAGGCCACCAGGCTAACCTCCATGATAGACAATGCTCAATTCTTACGGTTTGCAAAGATGCAGTGAAATTTTGTCAAGACAGGCTACAAGTTGGAGACATGCCACTTTATTACCATACAAAATCCTAAAAGTTGAATACAATACAGGGACATGCATAATTGGCTTAAAATGTTTAAAAAAAGATTTTGTGCTTAGTGCTGCACTGTTCTTGCTCAAATTTCACGTAACGGTTGCATTTTGAGGTCTACATCATTCAGTATACCACTTGGCACAGTTAATTGCCTGGTTCCTAAGAAAAAAATGCAGTTGCCTTTGTTTATGGAGATGCAAGCTGGACGGATGGATGCTATGAGCGTCCCCTTTGGAACGGAGCAGTGGGTTGCACCACCAAGCTCTTGTTATTATATTGCTTAATGTCATATGTACCTTTAAAAAAAAATAACATGAAGAATTTTCATCACCAAACTTTCTGAACCCATTTTGGGAACTTTTTTCTTGTGCGCCTCCGCTGTTTGTCATTTCCCTACTTTTCTTCCACCAATTTTCGAATTACGTCTTACTAATCTCTACTGCGAACATGTTTGATTTTCCCCTGATCGCACTGAACCCAAGGGCTTCAAGGAGGCCAGAGGTGCCTAAATCGATTGCTGGGCAGATATCTTCACATTCTAGTAAAACATGCTCCATTGTTTCCCTAGCTTTACCGCAGTAAGCACATGCTTCTTTTTCCTTGTATCTCACTTATAAGTCTCTTCTAAAAACACTAATGTTTCTCTTTGCAGTACACTGATGTGTTTGTTTGTCTTTGTAAATACCACTGAAGGAAAAACCCCACTGGCTTTCCCCGATGGTTCAGGTCTCCCAGCTTCAATGAACAGCCCTGGTGATTCCAGAAACCAAGAACTATATGGAGGCAGTGCACCCTCTAAATAATTAAGTATTTGTACAGTATGGGCTATACAGCAGCAATTGACTCCTTGCACAAAAAAAGCATAAACTAGAATGTACACAAAAAAGTCATTAACCTTGACAGTGTCTGGAACAAAACACTCCCCTTCCTGATACCCTGGAATTTCCTGGAATAAAAAATGCACAAAAATATTTTTAACATTCCAGTAAAGCTGCACGCTTCTCTAAAAGCAGGCACTGCCAATTGAGCAGGTTACAGAGAAATCCCATATAAATATTTTTTACGAAAACCTATCTTCTAGTTTGAGGATTTCAACTTACCTTTTCATGTGCTAGGCTACACCAAAAGTTTTCACATTCAAGAGCCAGAAACATAAGTAAGAAAAAGGCAAGAAGACTTGGGAGTATTACATTAGTAGTTAGGGACAAAATTATGGAAGGTCTTCTTCCACAGCTGGCTCCATTGCCGCTCATCATTTCAGCGTAGAATATTCAATAACACTCGTAGCAATTCAACTACCTTTTTCAGTAAGCAATTACATGTAACCAGTTACTTTATTGAGGAGACAGGCTTTAACAGGTGATGCAGCTTCCAGAACCTGAATTTGGTGGGAACTACAGTACACCATCCAAGATTGTGCCACGCAGCAGCTTCACAGATGCGCATATTCAGACAGACAAAACCCAGGAGTTTAGTATTTGTTTCCTCATGTTAACAGCTGTACCAGATGTCGGCCAACAAAAAATTGCACCAGTGCTGGTATGCCTCCAGTGCTGAATGCCATGAAACTGCTTATGGAAAATTTTTTTCAGCTATTCTTTGGCCCAACAGGGAGTATCTTCTCCAAGTGCCAGAAACAGTGAAGTGCTGCGTTTTATAGAGGGCCCATATGCTTTGTAACAACAAGAGTGTGTGCAGGATGTCCGTAAGAACACTACTTTCCCCCGGCACGCACATTCAGTGAGTTGTCAGTGCCACTGCTGATGACTTCACAATAAAAATGAGGAAAGATGACCGATGAAATTTTTGCAAAGCAATTGTCAGTAAAAACAAGGATTGTAAGAAGAGTCGCAGAGGACATATTGAATGTGCCAAGCTTGCTTGTACTGTTTACTGTATCTGTGCGAGGTTATTAAGAGTTTGGAGGAAAGTAATGTGGAGGTATTCGATTACTTTTTGAGTAACTACTCAATTACTTTTGTAGAGCAGTAATATGTAACTGTAATTAATTACATTTTTGAACGAAATAATTGTAACTGCAATCATTCACTTTTTTTCCTGTAATGTGTACAAGTCAGATTCCTAGGGTTAGAAAAAAAAAAGAATCCAGGCTACAATCGATAGTAATTTGCACAGGGTGTTATTCAGAATCATTACACTATGCCACAACAGCAGGGCAAAGCTTGCAGTGGCTCAGGGTGTGTTTTGAACTTTACAATGCAGAACCTTGGATGGTGTTCTGCACCGAGTCCCCGCACTGTCTGGCACCCTCACATCTGCCACTGAACATACTGCAGCCTATTGAGTGAAGCACTGACAGCAAAAATAAGAGCACATTTGAATTCCTTGCACAGGATTGATTGCACAGGATTCTTACTTAAAGCGATACTAAAGGCAAATATTATTTCAAGTTAAAGTGATAGATTAGTGTAACAATGAGTCAAAAGCACAATTTTTATGGAAAACAGATTTTTGAGTAAGAAAACAATGTAAGCAGGACACGACTAGTGCTGCCGCTGTGAAAATATGGTACCAACTCCCATAACGGAACCCAATTGAACTTCAATAGTGCAACAAAACCGTACTTGCAGCGAACAACCTAAACCACCAATGTGTCGAGGTTTCTACACCTCTACAGTAAAAATTACTTCACAGGTTCATAAAGCAGTCTAGTGGATAGCATCCTGTCAGGAAGCATTTATGAAAAATACACTGAAAGAAACTTTTGCAATAATTACAGCATAAAAAGCATTCCATAATGGTAATCTAACAATCTAGATATGTTCAACTCTATAATGCCTGCCTTTACTAATAAACACATTTCTAAATGCTCCTTGCCAGTTTCTGCAGCAGATGCAACTGCTGCAACAATGCAAATAAATACAATCACATAAAGCAAAAGAAGGGGTTTCTCCAAGTAACATATTGTATAGTCTTGAAACGTGAAAATTCATCTTGTGGTCAATTATTGTACATGAAAAACATCCATGATGAAGTTGTATGGGGTTGTATGGTGCAAGGGCCAACAATGACTAAAGAGTGCCACATGAAAAACATCCAGAACCATCCTCCTGAGCAGGGGCAGATTCAGGGTATGTCTCAGGAAATGTCTCAATTATGTCTCAAGGGAGGGCCTGGGCCCCCAGAGTTGGCCCCCAGAGTTGGCCCCCAGAGTTGGCCCTCTCAGTGCCCCTGAGTTCAGTGCCCCTGAGGTCACAGTGCACAGCCATAAATGAAATCTTCAAAGGCAAGTGTTACCAAAAGTTTTGCTGTTCAGACGTCCAAGAACCCCTACCAACAAAATTTGCTTAGATACAATTTACATACATATTTTTTTCAGTAAAGAAGTCAATATACTGAGTTAATACTTATAGGAAACCAGCATGAGCAAAACCAGGCTGTTGACCTACAATGAACTTTTACCGCCTTTTGGCTTAGTACACAAGGGTCAGCAGTAGTATTATAATTGCAATAACATGCCTTCTGTTACTTCAACAAATAAGAAAAGACTAATATTTTTGCAAATGCAAATGACTGATTCCGAGATTAAACAGGTGCACCAAATTTAATAAATAATGGCAAAAACATAGTTCTACACTGGGGAAAAAATTAAGATGAAGTAGGATTACCTTTCCATTCCATTTGTCATATATGTAGACTTCCAAATAGTTTCGGGCAAATATGACAAGGCCAGTGGCAATGAACTGGTGAAAAAAAGCAAATGAAAGGCACAAATTCAAGCACTGAAGCAGGCCTTAACTTTACATAAGTAAATTATATAAACCAGTAATGGTATTCAGTCATAGCTTGTACAATTAACCTAGTTATTTATAATCTGCATATACCACACGCTTCTTTTTACCTCCAAACAGATTTTTGAAAAATAGCTGATGGCAGATAGTGCAATTTCACCTCTTCAGCCAATTTATTCGAAGAGGCGGACACTACTTGCACAACAAATTCTATGGGCTCAGTGGCATGACAGCCATGACAACAGTCGCTTACCTGCAACACCTTTTCATCCTACAGGTATATATTATCAGAATTCATTGTATGCAAGACACACTCGCTATATGGCCCTTGTTGTGCAACCGAGCCCACAGTGTTGTATTCGTATTGCATTTGATTGTGCACGTACCCTTCATGAGCTACTAACATTGTCAGGGGACGTCGAGTTAAACCCAGGTCCAAGCACACATGCAAGCGAAACACAAATGTCCTCTGACATAAAGGCAGTACTAACTGAAATCCAATCTGGCTAAACTCCGCTGCTAAAAGAAATGAAATCCATGCAATGAAATCTGTCTCAGAGCGACAGCGCTATAAGAGAGATTAAAGACCGTTTTACCAAAATTGAAGAAGACTGCGCATCCTGGTAGTAATAAAGAAAGAAGTTAACGATATTCGGATGCTTGCCGATCAAAGCGCAAAAGATATTGCATTATTAGGACCACGTTGGATGACTCAAAAGACTGCGCATGACGCTAAAACATAGTCTTCTTTGGATTAACAGATCACAAACGGGAAACATGGGCTGAATCATAATTGCTAATAGAACTTTGCCGTAAAAAGTACATATAACTGTACAACCTATGGATATTAAACATGCCCACTAATTGGGCTAATTCAAAGTAAACAAAAACAGACCAATTACTGCTAAATTTTCACATTTCAATGTAAAAGAACAAATCCTTTCACATGGTAGGAAACTGAAGGGCACTGAATTTAGAATTTCAGAAGATTACTCTCCTAACACTCTAACAGCTAGAAGGCATTTATTCAAATTTGCCAAGACACAACCGAAGCCGTTCAAGCTCCGACACGACAAACTAACTGTTGGTAACAAGACTTACACGTTTGATTGTTACACCCAAAAGTTGTCCCTCGTCCTTTAAATGCCTAGGCCCTAGCAATGCTAACTTGAAGAATTTATTTTCGTTTATCTTCACTAAAAATAGAAACATCATATTGAAACTTGATGCTCTCAATAATCTTGCTGACACAACAGAGTCAGATCTAATCATAATTACAGACGTGGCATAACTCAACAATAGAAGACTCTGAAATTCTCCCATTTTTTCCTAACTTCAATATCTTTAGGCACGATCGAACTAACAAACATGGTCACGTCATATTCATTGGCGCACATAAATGTCTTCAGTACACTGAAATTAAGACATCCTCCTCCTTAGAAATCCTGTTTGTTCTGTGTTGTGCCTCTTACTCACCAACAGTAATTGCAGTCTGCTATTGCCCCCCTGGTAATGATTCGAACTTTGTAGCAGAATTTCATGGAACATTGCATTCGGCAACTGAATTACATCACCACTCTCCGATATTACTGTTCAGTGATTTTAACTTTTCCGCAATAAACTGAAATTGACATCAGCAACTTCGCAACACAGTACTGAAAGCGATTTTGTCAACTCATGCCTAGCCTTTGGACTGATGCAACTTGTCACTGAACCCACATGCGAAAGCTTTGATTCTTCTAAAATACTCAATCTCATTTTCACCTCTGATCGTAACAAAGTATATTCAATGACACATTTACACGGTCTAAGTGACCATTCCATAATCCATGCATCGTACTCCTGTCAGCTTACACAAATTACAAAAATAACCAAAGTAATCAGACTGTATGAAAAAGGGAATAACTTGGCAATTAACTTGGCAATCGCAGATATTGCTGCTTCATTTCATACTAATTTCTCAATGCATTCTGTCGACACTAACTAGGTCCTTTTCAAAAACACAATGCTCGATGTGTTCGAAAAATACGTAAGCGTTATCACCCTAACAGAAAAACATTCATCTCAGTAGTTTAACATCACGTTAAAACGTCTTAACAATAAAAAGAAAGGGCTTTTTCACTCGGCTAAACGGTCTAACAATGCATGCACATGCATTTAATATTACATTGCAGAAAAGGAATTCGAAATTCTAGCCACCAAAGAAAAACAAACATTTTTTAGCAAACACTGCCGACTATGTTAAAACATAACCCCCCAAATTCTGGAAGGTTATTAACCCTAATAACTCCCGGCCATTCGCTCTGTTTGATGAACAAAACCACCACAATCCCAATCACGAAACTGCCAAACAACTTAACCATGCTTTTTCTTCTGTCTTCACGATTGAACCTGATAACATATGACCTCCCTTCCCTTATTTTGATCATGTAGACATGCTTGACATTACCTTTTGTCCTTAGGGCATTGAGAAACTAATTGATTCATTAAAACTTATGTCATCGTCTGGTGCTGACGAAATAAACGCAAAAATGCTGAAAAACACCAATACTGTGAGTGCGATCTTATGTACTATTTTTCAGCAATCATTGTCATCAGGAGTGGTGCTGGAAGACTGAAGAGTAGGCAAGATTGTCCTAGTCCCCCAAAAAAGGTCCTCCATTGTTGTGCAGTAGCTACCATCCCATTTCACTCACAAGTGTTTGTTGCAAACTAATGGAACATGTTACTTACTCTTAGGTCATAAACTTTCTAGAATCCAATAACTTATTTCATCCTGCTCAACATGGCTTTCGTAAAAGTCTTTCATGCAACACTCAACTAGCTTTATTTTTTCATGATCTAAGAGCTAACCTTGATTTGAGCGTACCTACAGACGCCCTTTTCTTTAGACTTTGAAAAGGGATTTGACAAGGTTCCACACCAACGGCTACTCATAAAACTTTCCCGTCTCAACATTAATCTACTTGTACTAGACTGGATACGTAGCTTTCTCACTAACCTGCAGCAGTTTGTATTTGTTAACACACACTCATCAAAATGAATGGCTGATGACATTTAATACTAAAAAAACCTCACTAGTTTCTTTCTATCACAGACAGCATCACCAGCCAGGGAAATACACTATATATGGTTCCAAAATATCCGTTGAATCACGTCGGCATTAGCTTTTCAACTACCCTTACTTGGTCACGTCATGTCTTTAACATAGCCAATGCCGCGAATTGAACTCTCGGTTTTCTACGCCAGAACCTAAGACTTGCTCCCCCGTCAGCAAAATTATTAGCATACATCATATATGTCCGCCCTAAGTTAGAATATGCACGCTCTGTCTGGGATCCTCATCAACATGACCTATCTAATGCATTTGAATCAGTTGAAAATCGTGCAGCCCGGTTTATTTACTCTGAATATTCTTGTCATGCAAGCATTTCCTAAGCAAAAAACCCATGCTGGTCTTGCTAATCTAGAATCTCGACGTCACATTACGGACTGTGTCTTTTTCACAAATTCTATCATTTGCCACTTCAAATTACAGCTATATTACCAGCTCATCGCCAGTCCACCTGCATTAACCACAGAAAAGCCCTGTATCCTCCCCCTGCGCAGACTACCTTCCATCTACGCTCATTTTTTTGCGAAAACCGCAAGGGACTGGAATGGTCTGCCTGCCAACGTCACGCACCACTCCGACGCAGATCAATTCAAAGCTTTTCTCGAATCACTGTTTTGTTAAACTCAGCCCATCACTCATGTAACACCCCATCTCTGGGGTCTTTGAGGTATAATAAATAAATAAAATAAAATAAATAGATAAAGAAATTTCAACATTTACTTTGTTAATTAAGTCTCACTAATTACAATCTTACTTGTTAACATCAAAGCACATGTTACAATTGCTGAAACGAAGCGAGATAATAACAGAGTGATATATAGCTTGCAGAAATCCTGAAACTAGCACTAGTTTTGAAATGTCTACCCCCAAAATCTGCAAAAAAAAGTGCATTAGCACACTAGTTAGTTCCTGCACTGTGCAAATCAGAATTTTAGAAAACTATTAACTAGACTAACAATATCTTTCATGACACATTTTGGTAATGGATATCTCAAAACTGCTGGTAGTCAAGATTTTTGCTATGTGGATATGTCATTATCACTCGGCTTTGTTTTTGCAGTTGCAAACAGTATCTTCCAGCAAGCCACCTGATCAAGTCAAATCGCACTATTTGCCTGAGCCAACCTTTTTACATAAAATATCTGCTCAAATAAAAAAGAAACACAAGGTGCACAACCATAATGGGCAGAAAGAGCATACATGCAGAAAATTTTTGTATGAGCCCTGAGCACTTTCAGTTCATTTTATCATTATACAGGGTTTCCCAGCTAAATTTATCCAGAGTTTAAAAATATGTGAATGCCACGTAGCTGGACAGAACCAAGGTAATGTTGTTTGCCATGGCTTGGAGATACTCAAATTATTTTTTTTTTCATTCCGTCTAATTAGATAATTAATCTTAATTAGTTATTCAACTTCTCAAATATTATAATTAGAAGAAAAGGGTCAATGAGAAAATCGTTGAGCGCCATAAAAACTCCCGATACAGCTTTCTGTTGCTCAATACATGCTACATAAGAGTGCTTTTTCGAGCGTGAAAGAAGCCGGCAAATGCAAGCAAAATTGCTTGCACTTTGTGTGTATTTACAGGCTTCTTTTATGTAGCATGTACTGAGCAACAGAAAGCCGTATCAGGAGTTTTTCATGTCAGTCTACAATTTTCTCATTGACACTTTTCATCTAATTATAATATTTCAGAAGTTGGTTAATTAAGACTAACTATCTAATTAGGCAGAATGAACAAAATAATTTGAGTATCTCCAAGCAACTGCAAACAACGTCACCTTGGTTCTGTCCATCTACGTGGCATTCACATATTTTTAAACTCTGGCGAATGTTAACTGGTACACCCTGTATAACAAAGCCTTTTGTAAAACAAAAGCACTCAGGAGACACTCACATGTTCACCACCGAGATCTACTTCCACAGTGGTCTCCTTCCCTTCGGCATCCTTGGAAAGGCAAGCAAGGAAGTGGCGCACCACAAGCTCATACACTCTTTTAGCATTGCCCTATGGGACGAAGATGAAAGCATGAATGGTACAAAGGTCTCCTCAGTAGCACATGTCAACATATGGATACCACTGAAGTGCACACAACAATACCACGGCTGATATAATGAAAGGATTCCTTTCGCTCGATTCTATTCCTTTCTTATCATCCACCATCCACGTACAGCCAATCCCAGTGTTAACAAGTGTGTGCTTGGATCACAGACAATGCTCAAAAAGGAATGGCATCAGAACAGAATGGTTGCATTATCACAACCCACTACACTAGCAATTCGAATCATTTCCTAGTTGAGAAAACATCTTTTTACTTCAATTTCTGTCCTAAGTTTAAATCTACGCAAGCTAAATGAATATATATATATATGTATATATATATATATGTATATAAACTAGAAGAAAGAGGTCAACCGAGGGGCCCAATTTTTATTAATCATGCCAACAAACAGCAACACCAAGGACAACATAGGGGAAATTATTTGTACTTACTAATTGAATTAAAGAAATGATAAATTAATGGAAATGAAAGTGGATGAAAAAAACTACTTGCCGCAATGTGGGATCATTCACATAATACGAATGATCCCACATCTTTGCATTATGCATGTGATGCTCTACCAATACAGCTACCGAGGCGCCGTTCTCCCATACACTTTTTTGGGTATTTATGTTTCCTATTTTTATTTCCCCTATGTTGTCCTTGGTGTCACTGTTTGCTGGCTTCTTATATGACCAATAAAAATCGGGCCCTTTAGTTAGCCCCTTTCTTCTTGTTCATTACATAACGAGGGTCTCGAATCCGGCAACATTGATGCCTTCAGGTAGGATGTGTGGGTTTATTGACCAGTTGTTTTCACACAAAAAAGATCACATGCTTGTGATGCCTGCGGCAGATACAGTAAAACCTCGTTAAACCGTACCCGTTTAAACAGTAGTTTCGGTTTAAAAGTAGTAAAGTCAATTCCCCGACTCAGCGGCCATTGAACATAACGTATTTTGTATCCGCATAAACCGTACCAGCTTATTGCGTACGCATCGGTTAAAACGTAGCGTTTCCCCTTCTCGTCGCGCAAACACGGCGGTGCGTCGTCTCCATCGGGTGGCCCGGCAGAACAACATGCCTCAGAGATCGGTACAACGGCCTCCAAGCGCCCTGTGCGTTTGCACATGAAGCCGCATCAACATCAACATTTCGACGCCGCATGGACCATCGCTACTAGATACTTTTCAGTTGTAAAACTCCGCCTGGGCACGTCGCGTAAACGTGACCCTCTCCCGTCTCCTCTCGCGAGGTGGCGCTGCCGCCACGGTTGGCCCGGTTGGCTACGGAAGCTTCCCAAGGCAGCAGCGCACCGCCGACTCAATGCCAGTTTTTTTTTTTTTCTGCTCTTCGTGGCGCTAAATATTCAAAGAATAGCCTTTTTACATTGCGCACTCTGTAAAAAGCAGCCAATAGCTGAATGAAGAGGAGAGTGAAGCCTTTCGTTTGTGGCATGCTGTTTTATGTACACATGAAAAAAAGAATAGTGCCGGTAAAATGCCGGATTGATGAATCTAAGCATGCTGCATCGATATTCATAAAAGATGCGCTTACTTGGTTGCTACGGCTACCTTGTGACTGCTTTCTAGTTGACAGTTTGTATCCCTGGAGTAAAAATGCATCCTCATAACAATGAAGAAATTCAGTACTTCGCACGTGAACGCGAACATATGCTCTGGACAACCAAGAAGAGGGAGGCAGCACCCCTCTAGATCATCTAAAACCTCCCAAAATATCTCTCCGTAAAGGCCTGCCTCATCCAGGAAAGCCGACACACTTTTGTTAGCAGTCTTCATAATGCCCAGCATCTTCGGCGTCGGGTGCTTTAAGGAACCTTGCTTGAGACTTCTGTACTCAATTAAGGAACTGTCGCAGCCAACTGCTGGGATTTCAGAGCTTATGTCCGCTATGCATAGATCACATGGTGCGCCCTTCCTGACTTTATCAATGACATATCCACACAGATAATAACCAACATTGTCCTCTATGTTTCCTCGAGCATAAGTGTGCTCATTGCGAGCCCATTCTGGTGAGCTGCTTGGCTCCACGCAACTTTTCAACGTCACTTCAATGGCATTGCAAAGACTATGTTTTGACTTGCAGGCTTCTCTGAGCTGCTTGAATGTGTCGTTGACGCCGACATGCACAGGGTTCGGCACACCTTCCACACTCCCACGTAGCGCCGTTTTAACAGGTGTATACAGGCTTAGAAGGCGGAATTGCGTGAAGTTGATTATAGCTGGACGGGACTCATCTCCACCGAAGGAACGCACCAGTCCAAAGTGTCGCTGAAAAAACACGAGTGAGTGAATTTCCTAGCAAACAGGGCAATGTGAATGCAGTCACAACAAATGTGAACAGTGTGCATTACCTCCAATGGATCTTGATTTAACTTGGCTGTCAAAACATAGAGCGCACCTTGACGCAGCAGAATATTGACAATGTTTAATGTCGACATCAGAGTTACTCACAGCGACTCTGTCGTTTATGATGTAAAAAGCTTCAGGTTCTTTTGAATTGCATTCTGTTCTCTCAAGTTTAGCGGTTCCAAAAAATCTTTGATGGCCTGAAATGATTAGTGTAACAAGTTTATAGACCTTAGGAAAGGCTCGCGAAGTTCAAAGGTGGTGGTCTGGTACACTATTTCGTCGTAGAATGCTTGCAAGGTTTTATTAACACAAACAAAGAAACAGGAGTAAAAACAGACAAAGTGATAGTTAGGAAGGGCGCTGCACCCTCCCTAGCTATCACTTTGTCTGTTTCTCGTGGTTTTTATCGTTTCATTGTTTCATTGCAGGCACGTTAGCTCACAAGGCGAGCAGCATTTTCCTGGCACATAAATAAGAAACACGAGCAAAACGTGGCACGCTGCTGCGCGCATCGGCGTCTCTGTCCGCCCGCAAAACGTTTCTCGCACCGCCCGCCGTTGGGCCGACAGTGTCGCGCGCGCCGCCCTGCGGGCGCGACAGAAAGGGGACAGGTGCCGCGGCGGAGTTTGACAACTGAAAATAATCTAGTAACGTTGGCATGGACGCCGTGCCGGAGAGCGTTGTGACGTCGTGCGAGCGAGGACTCGCGTCATGCCGATGCTAAGATAAAAAAAGACGCCGGGTGCTCAGCATAGAAGAAAAATTAGACATCGTCTGTGCTACCGAACGTGACACGAAGAAGTCGGCGCTGGCCCGCGATATGGATCTGCTGTTGACTACAGTGTGTGGCATTTGGAATGCGAAGTTGCTCGGCAGCGCTGCTGCGACCGCGAAGAGATGTCGGCTACGAGGTTCGACTTTTCACCATCGTTGCCGCTGTTGTTGCCGCAGTGTCAACTAGCGACAGTGATGAGGACGACACGGAAAGCGACAGCACGGGCTATTCAGGCCCGACAGTGGCAGAAGCTGCGTGTTACGTCAGTCTCATGAATGCGATCATCGCAAGGAGAACAGGGGCGCGATAACGTAACTATTCCATACGAAAAGGTTTCCGAACTCCGGCACCCGGCAATGTAAAAGGCGCCCCGGGACTTATGCAGCACTACTGCGCGCCTGCACGGAGAATAGGTAACGCCAACGAGGAATCTGCCCTGCGAGTGTTTGCCGAGAGGAGGGGGGCTGGCTGAGAAGCTGGCACGCAGCTTCAGTAAGTTTGAGACCGCTGTCGTTGTGCTAGGCCGCTGTGATATCAAACGAAAATAACATTTACGTCCCGCGAAGTGAGTAAATACTGCATGTTTTCCCCCTTTCATAGCACTCTCTCTGAGTTCCGTTTTCGACAGATAAGTGGGCGATCTCGTGCTATTTCGCTTAAACAGTACTACTGTTTAGTACGTACTTTTTCCGAGCTCCGGCCGACTACGGTTTAACGAGGTTTCACTGTAGAATGTTTTACATTCACCACTAAGGTTTGTGAGTGGTGGCGCAGGCTAATACTTCCAGGGTTACTTCTAGCAGAAAAACATAAGTACAAAAGAAAATAGATGGGAGAAAGGCACCACAGTAGCTCAATTGGTAGAGCACCGCGCACGTAATGCGAAGACGTGGGATCATTCCCCACCTGCGGCAAGTTGTTTTTTCATCCACTTTCGTTTGGATTAATTTATCATTTCTTTAATTAAATTAGTAAGTACAAGTAATTTTCCCTATGTTGTCCTTTGTGTCTCTGTTTGCTGGCTTCTTATGATATGATTATTAAATATCGGGCCCCTCAGTTAATCCCTTTCTTCTCATTCATTAAATAATGAAGGTCTTGAATCCGGCAACATTGATGCCTTCAGGTAGCATGTGTGGGTTTATTGACCAGTTGCCTTCACACAAAAAAGATCACGTGCTCGTAATGCCTGCGGCAGATAGAATGTTCCACATCCGCTGCCAAGGTTTGCGAGTGGTGGCACTGGCTAACATTCCCAGTGTTAGTTCTAGTAGTAAAACATAAATACCCAAGAAAGTAGATGGGAGAACAGCGCCGCGGTAGCTCAATTGGTAGAGCATTGCACGCGGAATGCAAAGACGTGGGATCGTTCCCCCTGTGGCAAGTTGTTTTTTCGTCCACTTTCATTTCCATTAATTTATCATTTCTTTAATGCAATTAGTAAGTACAAGTAATTTCCCCTTTGTTGTCCTTGGTGTGACTGTTTGTTGGCTTCCTATATATATATATATATATAAACGAGAAGAAAGGGGGTTAACCGAGGGACCCGATATTTATTAGTCATATAATGAGAAGCCAACAAACACTGACACCAAGTCAAGCCAAGGTCTGTGTGTGGGGGCGCTGGCTAACACTCCCAGGGTTCTACTAGTACACATAAATACCCAAGAAAGTGGATGGGGAAACGCCGCCGCGGTAGCTCAATTGGTAGAGCATCGCACGCGACATGCGAAGGTTATATATATATATATATATATATATATATATATATATATATATATATATATATATAATGTTTCAGCTAACTTCAGCCAGAGTTTTAAAATATGCCGATGCACTCGAGACAACGCGACCAAATGCATGTTGCTCACTTTTGTATGTAGTGTGTCATGCTATCTTTTGTATTTTGCTTAATTAGATAATTAGTCAAGAGATTAACCAACTTCTGAAACAATGAAGTTTGGCAAAAATTCCAATGAGAAAGTTGTAGAGTGCTTTGTAAAACGTCCTATTAGACAGATTATAACTTTCTATCTATTACATATCAGTGTTTTTCAGCTTACTACGGATGCCCGCAAAATACAAAAGAATACCACTTGACATACCCACTTGCATGCCGTGATTGCAGCACTCCCTAACTGTCTGCGTACAAATGAACATAGCATCTAGCAGGGTGTGCTGCCGCTTAAAAGGCGACAGGGCAATGACGCAGGCATTGGCTGTGCAATTCACGCCACCATGTGCTTCCCTCATGGCGGTTCATGATAGCGATAAGCAGACGCAGCGGCAGCACAGCCGACTAAATATTACGTTCGTTAATGCATGGGATGCTTGGGAGCAGGGCAATCATGATGCGCAAGTGGGCATGTCACATGGTATTTTTTTTTGTATTACGAGGGCATCCGCAGTAAGCTGGAAAACACTAATACTTAATAGATAAAGATAGAAACTGTTCATTCAGATATTTTACAATCTGCACTGCAACCTTCTAATAGGAATTTTTTCCTAGCTTCGTTTCTTGAGAAGTTGGTTAATTAACCTTGACTAATTATCTAATTAAGCAAAATACAAAATATAGCGTGACACACTGCAAACAAAAGTGAGCAGCATACATTTGGCCACATTCTCTTACGGTGCATCACCATATTTTTAAACTCTTGCTAAAATTAGCTGAAACACCCTTACATCTAAGAAAACAAAACCCCTCAACTACTGACAATGAGTTAACTTGTCATGACAAAGGTTGCACTACCATGTCATTTTGACAGATAAGTAAACAACACACACTGTCCTTTCCTATTAAAGGGACCCTGAAATGATTTTGACGATTTTCTACAAACCTACTGAGTCGTTAGAGTAGGTCCTTCTGATCATTAATTGACACATCTAAGTGCTCTGCGTAAAGCATGTAATTTATTATAAGGTTTTAAAAATGCACATCGCTGCCGATCGCAGAACACTGCTCGGCGGAATTTTAAGCCGCCCCTACCCATATGACGGAAATCGCCCATATGACGTCAGTGGGGCGAGCTATTGAATTGGCTGACCAGGGCGTGATCGATAATTTTTCCAACTTTATGCTAAACAAATGATGTTTGTAATAGTTGGAATGTTAGTTAATTTGTTTTTGTAAAAAGAAGGTAACATAAAGAGAATGCTGAATAACAATTTTTCAGTACACTTAAGCACTTCCGGCACACAGCAAGTGTCGTCTGCTTGTGTTACAACGTGCTCCGTTTCTGACGAGAGCTCCACAGTCAGTGTTGGTCTGCCTTTTCGCGAGCGCTATGATTCGACTTTGTTGCGTTGTGGACTACAAACTTAGCGACTGGCAATAGGTCAAGCTGCGACATCGTGTCCTTCTGCAAGCCAGCAGACGAGCGGACTGGCTGCAGCGCATTGGACAGCCGCTATCCGATGGGCACCATGATTTGCGTGATTGCAGCCGTCACTTTACACCGGAAGATTAGTAAAGCAATAGCGTTTCGTGAGTCCGGTATTAGGGTAAACGCAAGCGCAAGGGGACAGGGCCTGACCATGTCCCCTTGCGTGTTGTTTCAGGGGATGAACAGAAGCGCAAATGTGAATGGTGCAGCCACCTGGTGGCATAGAGCTCAACCACACACAGTAGCAGTAACAAAATGTATTCTTCTTTGCTGCTGGTGTAAATTTTTCGCAGGAGTGTAATCGTTAACACGTTGTTTTTGTAAATGTTTAAAATGTTTTACACTTGGTTAGAGCAATATTAGCTCTTTGGCTGGTTAAGCTCTGTGCCAACAGGTGGCTGGACCGTGGAGACCGATCAGGCAGCTCACGTATGTCTACGCTAAAGTTTCTTCATCAGCTTGAGTTTATGCCTTCACCGTTCCGTCGAAACGTTCTGCTAGTGTGTGATTACCGGAATACGAGACACGTTCGGCACTGCGAAAGAATGCTCGCAACGCACGCTGCTTCGATAGCTCTCACTTAGGGTTGACGGCCAAGCCACTAGTGGAGACGTTTCGCGCGAGCGGGGGCGGGCTCCAAAACAACCGGAAGTGGATGATGTGACGTCGCATCGTGACGCAGAATCAGTGAAGGCAGAGCTTAGCCCCGATCGCTCGGCGAACGAGTTGAGGAGCAAAAGCAGGGCTAGGGAGGAGGGTAACTTGTAGTCGCTTGTAGCTCCATTAATACGTAACGCTTCACTTAAATTGTGGTGCGAATGTTCTACTTAAGCTGTACCCTACGCATCTACAAAATTTGTCCGAACCGTTTCAGGGGCCCTTTAATATTTTCATATAATATTTTTTTTAGAAAAGAATGATAAAATTTATCTAAACTTATCATGGCAGTGAAGGGGTAAAGTACTGACATGATATTTTTGACTATTCATTTTTTTTTGGTTAAATGAAGGCCTTAGGCTTTTAAAGCCTAGAAAGAATACTGGCAAGCCTCATATCACCATAAACAATTTAACGTAATAGCTTTTCTATAGCCAGTTTCGCTTTCTTTTCTTAGGAGGTTTCTGTGTCGTGATGTCATGACACAGAATGAGGTCACAATGACGCAGGACATTTCAACATTTTGACACTTGCTCCAGCTTTAATGCGGTCATCTCCTGCACTGCTCTTTTTAATGCGTTCAGCTCCGGTGCTGCTACTTATTATGAGGGCCGATGTAGCAGCATAGCAGACAACCGAGAGATGATGAGTGAGTGTCAGTCTCGTGTTGTCCTGCTCCCATGTGACCACCTTCTGTATCAGAACATCCAGACACAGTAGAAACGAAACAGAAACTGGCTGTGGAAAAGCTATTATATTAAATTATTTAGGGCGCTCTGAGGCTTGCCAGCACTTTTTCTAAGCTTTTGAGGTCCTGGACCTTCATTTCATGCAAAAAATAGAGTAAAAAGATATAATGTCAGTACTCCTTTAGAATACAAGATAGAGAGAAAAAATGTAAGTAAACTTCTAAAATACTGCTTATTTCTACCTAGCTGAAGTAAAAACCTAAAATAAATAAGAATCACAGCTCTGCTCTTAATGAACAACTCATACTTGCAAACATACAAATCACACTTTGCTAAGTAAAATGACGTGTACAGCTTTGGTTAGGCTATGGCAAATTTGCTAAAGCAAATTTGCCAAATACTGTTGCTATGATTAATGCAACAGTATTGAGGGGCAGATCATTTTGTAATAGAAGGCATCTTTTCTTGTAAAATTAAGTATTCCCATTATTACAGTAGCTCTTAATTGACCATGCTGTTACATGGCTGTGCAGTCTTTAATGAAAGAAACAAAAAATAATATGGTATGTTTTTCAAAAATGGCCATTAACAGTCATAATGAGGAGAAAGGCAGGCCGACCCACCTCCAGGTTAAGGGCGCTTTTGACTGGATGAATAGGTGGGTGAGCCTGGTCTGTTTTGTAGCCCTGCCGTGGAGTCAAACCATCTTGCAAAAGGCGACGTGCAAAATCTGTAAAGATAATTCCAGTTGGTTTGTACAAGTACAGCCAAAATTCAATGATATCAATAAAAAGTTCCAGAATAGGAACTTAGCATGCCAGTTTTTGTTCCTCGCATTGCAATCACAGCACAGCTAATTTGGATTTGGATTGCTTGTATAAACCTCAAATTGCCACATCTACCTCTCCACCTGATTTTGGGCATCTACATCGACATTTAGCAAGAAAGTGTGCTTACTGAATAAAATTACTACTTTTCCAGACTACTTTTACTACACGTGGAGATACAGTAGACTTCTATTAATTCGACTCAGGTTCAATTGATTTTTTGGTTAATTCAATCCTGAACGAAGGTCTCAGCCGGTGCCCATGCATTTCTATGAGCCTAAACTTGCATTATTTCTATCCTAATATTAGAATAGTGCAAATACTGCTAAATGAACCAGTGGTGTGTTTTGACATTTTTTCTCGATCTTGCTTAATTCGATCCGCCAAATAATTTGATCAATTTAGTCGGTCCCGTAGGGTCCAATTAATGGAAGTTGACTCTAATAAGGCATCAGCCTGATCCAGAATTTAGGTTTCATATAGCTACTAATATTTAAAAGACAGCATATTTTTTCTAACTGCTATGAATGAGACAGCAACGTGTTTCATAAGATGATACTAATGATATATGTTGTCTTCGCCTTTGCATTGACTCATCATTCAGGGAACTCGGATCTGACACTCATATAAAACAGAAAAGACACAAGAAAATAGGAATAAATAATTCATCTTATGGTCACATCA
This sequence comes from Dermacentor albipictus, assembly GCF_038994185.2. Lineage (NCBI taxonomy): Eukaryota > Metazoa > Arthropoda > Arachnida > Ixodida > Ixodidae > Dermacentor > Dermacentor albipictus. The sequence goes on along the minus strand of NC_091821.1, from coordinate 156,878,549 downwards.
TTTATGTAAGAAAGCAACATTGTTTGCTACTGTAACACAACGTTTGTCACAGAACCTAGCACTTAGGCTGAGTAATTAATTTATGCTTGTTTATTCAGCCAACATGTAGACAGTGTTAGTCTTTTCACAAAGGTAAACACAGAGGCAACAAAAAGAAAGCAAATCTGTTCTAAAATATGCCTAACTGCTGATAACAGTGTATATGAACATGACAACTTCAAAAGCTTCAGTAGAGTGTTGAATTGGGCAGGTTGCTACATTACTAAACTTGAAGGAAACATCACTAAAGACAGGATAATGAAGAGAGGAGACAAACAGGGTGCCATGTCTGTCTCCTATCATCCCTGTCCTGTTTCTAGCACTGTTTCCTTCACGCTCAAATGCTTCAAATCAGACACTACAAATGGGGTGCACACTATCATTTGGTTGAAAAGCATTACATAGCAAATTTACCCTGGAATACTTTCTCGCATAGCCTTCCGATAAGACATTTTATTATCTGGCAACTAATATTTCAGAAGGGTCGTTTGCAGGGAGAGTTGGTAATATTTCACTTTATTTGTTCTCATTGATGCTTGGAATTAATTTATTAATGGAGTTTTCTCGCAGTCATATGTTGCTTGACTTTCAACTCTAACCCCCCCCCAAAAGAAAAAAAAAACAAAAAACTTTTTAGGCATGTTAGCATGGTACTACTTGAAAGCATTATTTGCTCATATGTTGGCTGCATGTTATGTTTTTCTTGTTACAGGAATCTCTTTTTAGTGTTTTCTGTGGCAATGCAAGGATACAAATTTGTCAAGTAGCCTCAGCTCCATCTCTTTCCCACAAATCTTGCATTCCTTCATGGCATTAAATTCTTTTATAAACATTTTTGTGAACGCAACTGCATGCATAACATAAAGGGCCCTGATGTGGTGTGACAGCATCAGCAGTAGTGCACCTCCCCAACGTGGGTCCTGTGTTTGGGCTTCCACGAGAGGGCTCAGGTTGAGGTCAGCTGGAAACTTGGTGGTTTCAGTTCGTGGGTAGCTAATGAAGCCATCAGTATAGAGCTTTTCCGCCACTTGCATAGTGTCCTTGGCTGTCATACGCAGTTTCCTGGATGCCAGTTTCTCCAGCTCCTGTGGCCATTGTCAAAAACATATACACAAATAATGTATGGTTTTGTGCTGCAGTCAATGGAAATGGTAAGAGACGTGGACATTTGACAGGTAAAATTTTTTCTCGTGCCTCTGTTAAGCAACACAGGCTTTTCAAGAGTACTATGCCTAACATAAAAACAAGGACTCGACATTGTGAATGTTAAGCAGGCGAAAATTAAATTCAAGGAGAAAAATGCTTCAGCATTACCACAAAGGCAGAATCTCTGGCAATGAAATATGAGAACAAAAATTGGTGCTTGCCTTTTTACACAATGTAAGAAACAATGAGCAACAATTAAAACAGCTGGATAAACTTTTACAAGTTTGACAAAACGCATCAGAAAAGATATAAACAGGCATTGTGAAATTGGTTCAACACTTACCACAGTGTCCATAGGTTGTGGTCGCCATTTTGACTTTGGTTTACTTTTGACTTCAATCACTTTTGCTTGAGGCGGCTGCAAAATAAAGCAGAAAAGAGCAATTTCTTTTTCTCGCACTGCATTTGCTTCAAACGGTTGTATGCAAATGACAGCAGAAAGAGCTTACATTCCCATGTAGGCACCGCTCATACAGCAGGAAACAGACGTGGTAGTCAAACAACCGATGCCGTTTCCACAAAAACTCTGCTTTTATACCATCCTTCGCGTGACACACTAAATGACAAAAAAACAGTGTGACCAAAAATTTTCTAGCATCAAATGTTGTGACACAAGCTAGCAATTTTTGAAAAACACCTTACAACAAAACAAATGTTTTTTATTATGTAATCAGGATACCTATATTACATGACTAAACTGCCATAGTTATGAACCATGGACCTTTGACACTACCACATTGCCAGTGTGCTTGTTTGCCTGTATAGAGATAATCTGTATTTCTGCCTTGCAAAGAGGACTGACTCTTATACCAGTGGTAGCAAACAAACAAATTGTGCAAATCATCAAGTGTATTAACTTGTATTTCATTAATGAGCATCACAAACCCATTCGAAAGCTTTACTATGCTAAACACGTAACAAATGTAATATTCATGACAAAAGCAACTAAACCAAAAGCCTCCCCAGCTTGCCATTTCAGTTCACTGAAGTCATTACAGTCTGGCCGCAACATAACTTTAAAGTGAAGCAGGCATGAGGTTCAAACCACAATGAAAGGAATTGCTAGGAAGGCTGTCCTCAGTGTCAATAACAAAAGTAGTTTGACAAACTGTTTACATCAAATTAAATATCTAACTGTTATTGGGGGCACAAACACAAATACATCAGGCAGGCATCATATCATATTTCAATGTATTTACTGATTTAATCACAGCCCTACATTCACACCGAGGGCACTACTGTAGGAAGGGGTGTACACAGAAAGGTACAAGAAATCTGACATTAAAATTGGGCATTGCTCAGAAGGCTAAAATATTAGGAAAAACAAACAAACAAATTCAATAGCAGGTGTTTTGAATGAGTCACTAAATTCCAGAAGTAGCAATATGTTGTATGGTACAAGTAAAACGATACAAAGAAACAATGACAAAGTGTCTAAAAGAAACGACGACGACGACGACGATAATAATAATAATAATAATAATAATAATAATAATAATAATAATAAAAATAAATGCGACCCATTAAACAGTAGCCTACATTTCAAAGTCTGAGCAATTACTATTATATTTTCAGGTTTTGCAGTAGGAAAACAGCTCTGCACACAAGGCAAATAACTTACTTTCAATTTTCCAGAAAGGCTCTGGAACAAAGTTGAGGATGGCTCGATATCTCTCAACTACAAATCCAAGTGTAGGAAACTGACAGCTACCATAGCTGACAAGACGGTCGCCTAGCTCTTGTGGAAACTCTCGCTTCAGCCGAAGAGTTTGCAGCCGAGTGAATGCAGCACCTGGTGTGTCCAGTGAATTGTGAAAAACAGTTGTCATCAAAGGCATGCAACGGCACCCACTTCAATTAGAAGAGACACAATGACAACGGTGGGCTATTAGACTGGAGTTGCAATAGCTAAAAAATGCTGCAAGTATGCCATACCTATCCTGAGATCAAGCTCTCTGCGCACACAAACCGCTGCATTGAGCCTTGCATCAGGGTCAGTTAAGTTGGCAACCGCACGTGTCACTGCAGCAGGTGTGATTTCAGAGAACCGAGCTCTGTATACTCTCAGATTTGGCTTCACTGCAATGCAAGCAGAAATGAAGATGAGCTTGTTTGAATGTGCAGCAAAAGGGTGCAATTGCTCAAGTGCTACCAGTGTCTGCAAGCATGAGGAGAAAGTGCTAACCTTTCCGGCAGACGCCAATGATCTCAAAACCAATGTTCTCGCCTTCTCGGTCACAGTCCGTCCAAATAATAAGTGTGTCACAGTACCTTACTTCTCTCTCCAGTGTTTGCTTAATAAGCTCATATTTTTGGTCGGGGCACATCTCTGCAACTGGGGCATCAAAGAGCTCTGATGGAGCACATGAATGCCTGAAATGATCAAAGAACCAATGAAATGCAGGAATTTTTGTGGTCACTTGACAGCAAAATGGATGAGATTCTCACATTGCACAGTACAGCAACACTACAAGCAACCTCACAGATTTCTGCAGCACATCATGCCATGCTTCGTACTGGATGACGGTTGTCTACCTTCATTTAATGAAGAACTTAACCTATGCAAAATGCACAGTATTGAGTCAGTCAATGAATTATAGCAACAAAAACAATTTGTCACAAAGTTGTAGGGGTGCGCGAATAGTGATTTTTGAGACGAAATTGAATAGTGCCAGAAGTAAATCGAATTGAATATTGAATAGTTGTTTAATAATGAACAGCCATTATCACAACTGATATATGATGTAATGCCCCCCAATAAAGGGGCCCTTAAGGAATAAAACTGAACTGATATAAAATGATGTTCACATCCTAGTATTCTTAAAGTTAGTAAGTTTCTGTCATTACATAGCACATTATGAAGCATTGTTTATTAAAAATGCAAATAGGGCATTAGGAGCAAACAAGTAGTTTCTTCACATGCACAGGACTCTTAACAGGATGCGAATGATCGCTGTATATACAGCCTGTAAAGTATGGCTACATAAGCGATGTAGCCGAAGGGGTGCGGAGGTATCCTGTAAGTCACTTAGCGGACATATCCGTTTCTTCTGCTCTGATTGGTCGAGCTGTATTACGCATCAGGAGACAGACACCCCCAGCCAATCGGCACTTCAGCAGCAGACGAAATGGACATGTCCACTAGGTGGACACTTACAGAATGCCCCCCTGCTCCACTACACAAGTCCTCATGTTTTGTATCTGAACTATGTCTGCAGGAGCGAAAGTTAACTGTACGTTTGCTCCAATTTTATGTTTAATTGGGTGCAGTTGACATTTTGAAATATTCGAAAAGTAATTGAAAAATATTTACGTTTACTAATAGCGACTATTCGATAAAGACTGAATCAAATAGTATACTATTCGATTCGTTATTTGAAAGTTTCGAAAATCTGCACACCCTACAACGTTCCTGTGTGGAATCGTATCACAGGCCTTACTGCATGACAGCTTTTACAAATGCCGATCACCTTTAATTTTATTTTCTATCACTTCATATTTAGTGTTAATTGCTGCTGTCATTTAATTTCCTTCCATGTTCCGTTTAAATTTTAATTCATATGCTACGAAAGTATGTCGTTTCACTTATGCTTTAGATAATGCTGTTTTCCCTTTCAGTAAAACAAAACGAGTCTCATGCACTTGTCAACACTCACTCGCATTCATATTCACTTCCATTCACTTACTGGCACTTACTCTTCGACTCACTGCCACTCACTGACATACATACTCACACTCACCGGCAGTCACTCACGTTCATACTCATTACTTTCACTCATACTCACATTAAAAGGGATTCACTCTCGTTCATACCCACATCGATTCTCACCATTTGTCACTCACTAATGCTCTATCTCACGCCTGTGAAATCAGTGTGGCGCAAGTATGAATCAATGTATTCAAGAGTGAGTTTGCTGACCTATGGTTTCATGGTTATCAGTCACTACAGGGATGTGATCTTGCAGCGATTCCTTTTCTGATACTATTAATTTTCGGGCTTCATCAGCGGCCAAAGCGACACTCAGCCTGTGTTATCAATGGGATCAGCTGGCCATTAACAGTGCATGATAAGAGTGAAATAGAAACCAGCAGAAGGCATCACTCTAAAATTGCGGCCCTGGTGGTTCAAATACATGAGAGAAAAACTGCAAAGACTTATTCCAGATTAAAACGAGATTATTGCACTTTTTAGTTCAAGATTAGTGACTCAAAAGCCAAGGTTAGTGTTAAATAGGCACACACAATGAAAACAAGAAAGGCACAGACACTGCCACAGTGCTGTAGTTGCCCTGCCTGTCAACGACACACTATGAACCAGCATATAAACTCCCCAAGGTCATCATGCATATAAAACGCTAACAGGAAACATCAAATCTAAGCCTGGATTGTGATGATGTTTAGTAAGCTGAAGGTTGTGTTGTTCATGATAGACGTGCAACCAAATATAATGGAAGCAGCAACACACACACACATATAGGGGGGAGGGGGAAGAATAGCAAATTAAAGAAATAAGAATAAGGCATTGAACAATGTCAACCATGTACAACAAAATACATAACCCCTGTATGCCCCGAGGCATACACCCTCGCATTAAAAAAAAAAAAAAACATGAACTACGCCATTCCTGTAGCATTAACACAACAAAAAGCTGAATAGGGACAGAAAGGCTCAATATCAGAAACATGCCTATATAGCACACAGGTGGAACAAACAAAACATTGTTTTCTCCTGTTATCTGCAGTCTTTGTATGCTTACTGACTTAAATTCTCTTACTCTCAACATATGCTTTTGAAAACGATAATAAACATGACTGCTGTGTACTTCCAGAATATGGCCGAGTACAGCCTTCCTGTACATAGGTATGGCCAGAGCACTGTTGTGCAGCACAAAAAATACACGGGCAGATCATTTGTGGGAGCTTGAAATGCCAGTTTCTGAGTTGCAATCATGAAGACTCCAGTACAGACGGCGTACAAAACGCATCGCCCACGCCGCATGGTTGATACTTATTGCACCGATTTGCAGGATGAGTTCATCACTATAAAACTGAGATTCTCCCAATTTTCTGGGTAACACAGGAAAGCTCGCAAGCATGAAAATGTCACATCACGTCAAACCGAAACATCGTTAGAAGCAAGGAAGGACGGAAGGGGACAAGGGGAGCGCCAAAGAAATGTAATCCAGAAGTACACGTTGCTGGGCTAGTCGGTTCATATTGCCTAGTAGACCACAAATATGATCGCTTAGCGCAAACAAGGAAAGACGGAAGAAAACAAGGGAAGCGATAAGAAAGAAGCAGTCGCCGCTATTAAACTCGACCTGCCATCGGCAAATGAGAATGGAAATGGCATATTCAGCGGAACTTTGCTGCGATGTCACATGCAACGTTACAGGCGATCGACTGACAGCAACCCACCATTTCCTGTAGCTACTCACAAAATCCAGGTTCAACAAATGTCCCGACACAGACGTCATGACCATTCTACAAGTGCTGTTGAAAATTCTGTAATCAAACTCGTAGATCTTGTTGTATTTCGACAGTCCTTCGCGTCGCTGATGCCGCCCTTGCGACAAGAGTTCTGCAATATTCTTGGCAGCATCATTTTTTTCGGCCACATTCAAGACTCGCATCCTTGGGTCAGGAACTTTAGAAGTAATGATTACGCGAGATAAACTAAAGCCATGACAGCAGGGGAGCGCGGGATTTGCGCGAATTGAACTTCGGCGCCGTAAGAAAACACGCAGGCAAGTCAACATCAACGCAAAACACGCCACCACATGCACCACCACGAGACCTACTAAAATGCACCGATACACTACGCGCTAAACCGCCGTGCGTGCACTTTGTTTTGGTTATGGCAATATAAGGATTTTCATGGTTTCATGAGTTGCTTATAGGTATTATCTGGTTGGACTGGTCTCACAATCATGCCAAGATGCTGCGAGGTTATGCTAGCATGGGACTGAACCTGAAGGACTGAACCAACGTAACGCAGGAAGTAAAGGTTGTGGTCAGAAATGTCACAAGCATGGTCACGCGCATAGGTGATGTCTGTCGTCGTACGTCGCTTAGTTTTATTAACGCGCGTGCAAGTGAAATGCACTAAACTTAATTAATTCGCTGCCATAAATGCGTTAAAGGCTAAAGATATAGCTTTTTTTTTCATCAAAAGCCGCATGAACAGCCACTAAAGTACACCACTCATCAAATCCGTACAGCTCCGCGCCACGAGAGGATTTCAGTGATGCCACGGCTGCTGATTTATCAGTAGATCTACTGATTTTTACAATTTTCTGCTGATTCAGTGATAAAGCGCTTGAATCTGCTGATTTCCTTGCTTTTCTACTGAAACGAAAGCGAAATCTGCAACTTTTTCAGTACGGGGGATGGATGGATGGTTATAGAGGTTATATTAATGTAATGCCACCTAGCAAGAGAAAGGAAAACATGGTTGGCTCCGAGGTTAACATACACTCCTGCGTTTCCAGACTCTCAAACGTGGCGCTACCTCTGTCTTTGAGCAAAGTGGGGAAAAGGCGTAGATTTTCTGTGCTCTGTGGGAAACGGTGAGGCGGTGAATTTGTGAAAGTGGGTGCACTACCGAACTCCACAACTACGAAACGACCATTATCATCATCATCATGACCAACCTATTTTTATGTGCACTGCAGCACGGAGGCCACTATGGAGGCCTCTCCCAGCGATGTCCAATTACCTCTGTCTGGAAGATACTATAGTCTAAACCTTTCAGGTGCTAACTAACATCTGACGCCTTTGAATGGGCCATCGGAGGGCTTCACTGTTTTTCAATTCGTGCTTGACAATGGCTCTCTGGATCCCCGGGTTTTTCAAAAGTATCGCTAAGAATCTCGGGGTCAACTTTTGTACTATTTCCTAGAAGCTACAATACTTCAACCATAGAGTTTCTCACCACATTACCTAGAGGGAAATCTGGCGTAGTGCGCTGTGGTATGCATGGGAATGCCGGTATATTGTGGATTAGGATTGGCATCGTTCTCGTAGAGACAGGACACCTTGAAGACGCGCCTGGCAAGTACCGTTCCGTCTGTCACAATGATTCATTTTCTACTAGAACAGCACGTGAAAAGCTGTTTTAGCTTTATTATTACGCGAAAATATTTTTTTTCAACTATGAGAACTTGTTATTGTGTGTACGACTACATGTTACGTAAAAAGTATCAGTGGACCGCTAAAGTTGGAGGACAGAAGACAAGGTTCGCGCTCGTTTTGAAACAGTTGGTCCTCTGTTCTTGCTTTTCTTCGCTTGGTCATGCATCGTGGGTGAGTAAAGATGTAATATGCTAGAATGGAAACATTTTATGAAGATTTTATTTTGAGAACGCGTTATTTATGTAGCCTTATCCATGTTTCAGACGAAGCCTTTTACAACACCAGCCAACACGAGCCTCGTAGACACATATACCGTCATTCCCATGATGGCACGGTGCCCCCTTAAGAAACTCCCATAGACGGTGGCGCCAGATTACCCTCTAGGTATTATAGTGAGAAACTCTATGACTTCAACAGAGTACTAATATAAGCGCTGAATTCGTGGGCTCATAAACTGAGTGCAAAAATTGAAACTAAAAATCTACTGATTTCTACTGATTTTTCGCAAAAAAAATCTACTACTATTTTTTAATGTGTCGTGGCAACACTGGAGGATTTGCGGGATCGCAGCCGTTTGTGTGCAGGCGCGGGCATGGCGCGGGTGTGAGCGGGCGCGAGAGAGGAGATCGTGGAGATCCTGGAGGCTTTTGCATCCCTTTGCTCCATGACTCCAGTTGGTTCTTTATTCTACGATGCGCTATGATGACTCTGCCGACTCCGCCTAGGGGTTGAGTTTGTTTACGCTCCGACGCTGGCTGCCGGCACGGTAAAATGGTTAAGTAGCAGGCACTGACGCCCGATTTGGCGACCGCTGTGTCGGACAGACTGTCTCGCATCGGATCATAGCTTTCTCGCGCCTTACGGCGATGTACCCTGTAAGTAACATCACAGCTTAAAGTACTGAGTGACCTGTCTGATACCATGGAGACAATAGACGCCGATATCTTATTCGTAGGTGGTGACTTTAACTTACCTGAAATTGATTGGTCCCGACAAAGCATTACAGGTAACTTGGGAAATGCGTCGAGTAAAGAAATGATAAGGATATGCCACTCCTTCGCATTATCTCAAATGGTGCTAGAGCCTACTCGAGGAAATAATATATTAGATTTGCTGTTCACTAACCTTCCCACGGTAGTGCACTCTACAATTACCTGGAATAGGGGATCATAACGCTGTCGTTTGTAACATGCACCTCACATACGCCAAAATTGTTAACTGCGGCCAGCGACGCATATATGCTTACAAAAAAGCCCGTACACTTGACATATGTCGAGCACTAGACGCATATTACGATGTCTTTGAAACCTTATCAGAATCTAATGACGTGCATGAACTGTGGCGCATATTTAAAAGCAAAATTTGAATTGCGGGAACGATACGTTCCATCGTGGTTGATGACGTCACGGCGTGGCAAAAGTAAGCCATGGTATACGAAGGAAGTACGCAAAATCGCCAAGCGAAGGCAGTATGCTTACGCTAGCTACAAAATGAACCAGTCGGCCACAAGAAAAGTTAAATTGCATCACCTTACAAAAGAAATGAAAATTGCAGTGAAACAGGCCAAGGAAAAGTTTTTCGGCTCTTTCCCCTCGCGAATTAAAAACCAGCCTAAAGTATTCTGGAAGCTTATCAAAATGAATAGAAAGGACGACTTATCAATTCCCCCCTTAGACGATGCTGGCATCGTTGTTCACGAAAATCTGGCTAAAGCAAAATGCTTCAATTCATTCTTTGCTTCGGTGTTCTCTGCACGTGGAAACAGCAGCAAAATGAATACGAATTTTGGCAAAATGGGTGGTGAACCAATGGAAGACATTTTGATTGATCAGAGGGGAATTGAACTGGTACTAAAGCGGCTGGACGTTGGTAAGGCTTGCGGTCCTGATGGCTTACCTGTTGCCTTACTATCCTCGTGTGCTCACTCTGTCTCAAAATATCTTCGCGTTATTTTTGAGAAATCATTACAAGAAAGTGCCTTACCTGATGATTGGAAATCTGCAAATGTTATCCCTGTGCACAAGTCTGGACCCCGTAACAGTGTATTCAATTATCGACCCATATCTTTGACATGTATTGTTTGCAAAGTGTTTGAACATATCCTTTTTACTAGCATTATAAACCACTTAAACAGATACTCACTGCTAAGTCCTCAGCAACACGGATTTCGTACAGGTTTTTCCTGCGTTATCCAGCTAACAGAACTAACACATGATATAGCAAGTGCATTAGATAACGGCTGCTCTGTTGATTCGGTTTTTCTTGATTTTGAAAAAGCTTTTGATGTTGTTCCCCACGATTTATTAGTAGAGAAGTTATCATGGTATAATTTAAACACATCAGTTATTGCTTGGATTAAGGAATATTTAAGCTCAAGGCACCAGAAAGTAGTTTTAAACAGCCAACACTCGGATGACATTGAGGTAACATCAGGAGTGCCACAGGGATCCGTCCTGGGCCCTCTGCTATTTTTAATCTACATGAATGACATATGTGTTGATATTTCATCTCCTATACGTTTATTCGCAGATGATTGTGTGTTGTATAGAGTTATTCATAATGAAAATGATTGTCTTGCCTTGCAAGAGGACCTGAACAAGGTTACGGATTGGAGCAAAAATTGGGACATGCGTATAAATTTGCAGAAAACTGTTCACCTGTCTTTTACAAGAAAACGTACTCCTCATCAATTTAAATACAAAATAAGCACTCAACAGCTGTCATCTGTATCCGAGTTCAAATATCTTGGTGTTTTTTTTACCTCCAATCTGTCATGGCACCGACATATTGAATACGCTTCAGCCAAGGCGTGTAGGGTACTAGGTTTCTTGCGACGAAATGCAAAACATTTTCCTTCGGAAACTAAGCAATTCCTGTATCATACGAATGTTAGATCTGTCCTCGATTATGCTTGCACTGTATGGGACCCTTGGCTAAAGGTTGACATACAAAAGTTAGAACGAGTGCAAAATTTAGCAACTCGTTTTGTGTTCGGTAATTACTCTAGGCATTTCAGCGTATCACGTGCGAAAGAGAATCTTGGCTGGGAACTATTAGAGGAACGAAGAAAATCACTTAGGTTAAAGTTCTTTCATAACATATTTCATTCTAGAACTGGTATTGAACGCGATAAGTACACACTTAGGCCTGATTATGTATCTTTACGTCTAGATCATGTGAATAAGGCAAGAGAAATAAAATGCAAAACCGAAATGCTAAGAATGTCTTTTTTCCCCAGGACGATTTCGAACTGGAACAGGTTACCGCAGGACTCTGTAACAATTCTGTCGAACGATGCATTCTTTTCTTCCTTGTTATAACATATTATTTTGATGATGAAGTTGTGCTCTATGACCAATGCTATCTGAAGATGTACCTTTCTTTTTCTTCATTAAGATATATTCTGTTATTGACTGAAGTTGTGTTTCTCAGGATGTATATGTTGTACTGTAAATTATCTTGCATTTATTGTGAAATGACTTGTACTGTTTGTTGTATATACTATATAACCCCCCCCCCCCCCCCCACTGTAATGCCACACTGGCGCTGTGGGTTCTGTAATAAATAAATAAATAGATGTTTCTGTGGGAGCAGTAGCGACCGTAGTAGAGACTGGGCCGCGCATATTGAAAATCTACAAGGCACATCTTTAGCAACCGCGGTTGAACGCAAATGGGTCAAAGGCCGCCGGTGACGACTCAGCACCAGCGCCGAAGGCGCTAGAAAGTCTGTCCGAAGTATTCAGACGCAAAGTTCTGACTGGTGTTGCAGAAGTCGCGGGGCGAGGTAGTGCTGAACTTATCGTCACAAGTTGGCGGCTGGAAGTAATAATATTTATTAAATCGTGTTTTTTTACTACTATTAACAACCTGTCATTACTTCGCATTATTGGCGGCGCCTCCAGGACACCAAAGCTAGAACCCGGACTGGTGCGTGGGTAGGGGCTCGTCGAGGCTTGCGCGTGCCAGGGCTGTATAAGATCAGCTGTCCGCTATCGCGGACAGCTAATCTTTGATGCGAACACCCCCTGGCACGCTTCGGGCTCCGCGACCCCAACCCATGGGCTGCCCTGCTTCCAGCTTTGATCCCCCCACTACCCGTTGGGTGCCCTGGAGACCCTGCGCTGCCCGCTTTATTATAACCTCAGGTGCTCTCATGAGGCCTCCGTTTGTCGGTTACATGTGCCGTCCTGGAGCAGTGCTTGTAAAAAATCTAATCTATCGTCGCGACGAAAAAAAGCGACCCGCGACTTATACACCAGTCAGAACCTTGCCCCTTCGGACACAGCGATCACCAAATGGGGCATGCGTGCCCACTGCCTCACCACGCGGGCAGCGAGCGGCGGAGCGTAAACAAACTCGACCGCACTCCGCAATGCCGGCGTGTCTAGGGGAAAAGAGAAAATCTGGGGGCTTTTGCTCCTTTTAGTGCATGTTGCAAGGTCATGTTGTATGCGTTTGTCCTTAGGCGTGCCGGCATAGCGAAGTGGGGTCGAGTTTGTTTACGCTCGGATGCTAGCTGCCGGCGTGGCGAAGCAGCGGGCACTGAAGCCCCATTCGACGACTGCTGTGTTGAGCAGACTGTCTCGCACCTGTGGTGCTCATGCTAAGTCTGTCGTGCTGGATCGTAGCTTTCTCGCGATGTACCTTGAAAATAACAGCACACAGATGTTTCTGTGGGAGCAGTAGCGACCGTAGTAGAGGCGGGCTGAACATATTGAAAATCGATGAGTCGGAGCCGCCTTAGCAACCGTGGTTGAACACAAGTGGCCGATAGGCTGCCAGTGACGCTCGATGCGCCTGCAACCACTATGAGAATACGTTGCTAAGCTAACTTAACCTAACGTTAACCTAACCAAACGTAGCCAAGACGAAAAGACAATAATCCTGACAGCGTAAGCGGCGAGAATACGGCGCGCTACCCTAACGCCTACAAAGTAAATGCCCGGCCACAGTGCTGGAACAGACAATAGCATGATTTTTCCTTTCCCAGGATCTCATTGTTAGGCATTAGAGACCATTTGCTTGTATTTATACGGCACAGTGCGTTCATCTAGTCACAATGTATGATCACTGTACGGAAGCTTTGGATGTGCAAGAGATGTCCAAATCACAAAGACATTTGACATCTTTTGGATGACCCTCGACTGCCATGTACTAGTAGAACATATTATAGATGTGAACTAGAGGTCATTAAATGTCTTGGATATTTGGTCTCTTGTGATATGTCCAATGGATATTTGTGGTTTGCTGGTGTACGTGAATATTTGTCCTCTGAGAAGTTTAAATGTGTTTTAGTTTCCTCATAACAGAATTATGTTCTCTTGCATGTTTGAATTACAGTTCGAAGACATCCATGTCTGCAGCTCATGTGTACGCACATCTTACGCACTTTGCAAATTTTCTGATGCAATTTACTTTGAACAGTTTAGTTAGTTCTCTGAGGGGTGGAAGATTTGAATGAGGAGTATACTGCTCTTCTGCTCCCGTGCATGACCTGCGTACATGATGTATCTGTTCTTGATGCCTGGATGCATGCACGTTTTGCCCATTGCAACTTTCACACAGTGTACATGTGCTGTGAACATAATAGACATTCACAAACACAATACAAAAAGCTCCGACATAGTATATGCCCGTCAAATGTGCACAGCATGTGCCCATGATGTCCCTCATGGATATGCAATATTGATGCGGCCAAGCGATCGTGTGAAGGACATCTGCAAGACAGCTTTTGACACATCCCTTGGATGCAACGTAACAGTTCAGCAGAAACCGGCAAGGTGGAGAGAAGTAATTAATGAAGGGAAAATAAGACATTCACCCAATTGTAGCAATTGCTACAAAGCAACCTTTGCTTTGAGTTATTGATGGTTCAACTTCGCGCTGCCGTCTGCTAGCCGCTTGGTTAGCTCAGATGGTAGTGTGGCTGCCCTAGAAAGGCGGTTATCCCAGGTTCGAGTCCCAGACCAAAATGAATTCTTCTTCAACTGCGATGCTTTCAAGAAATCCGTATAGGTTTCCTTTATAGCAACTGCCACAATTGGGTGGTTGTCTAATTTTCCCTTTATTAATCCCTAGGATAACCATGTCCTTTCACTGGATGCCCAGATGATATCCATAGGACGTCACTGTTATCACTGGCACGTGTCGTCTGCTTGTTACACCTTGCTCTGCGCTGATGCAAACTGCGCAGTGTTGGTCTCGAGGTTTTTTTTTCGCGATGATCATAAACAGTCGTTGTCGGGCTGCAAACCTAGCGATCGGCAATATGTGAAGCTGCGGCATCGTGTCCCTCTGCAAGACAGCAGACCAGCGCAGTGGCTGAAGCACATCGGACTGTCGGTATCCGATCCACGCCATGATCTACGCATTTGCTGTCATCACTTCACGACGGAGGATTACTACCACAATAGAGAGCTTTGGCGTGGCCTGTACTCCGGTAAACGCTGACGGACCGGGTGTTTTGCCGGATGAGCAGAGACGCAAACGTAGCAGCTTGCAGGGTGCAGTCACTTGGTGGCGCAGAGCTCAACCAGACAAACACAGAGCTAACATTGCAGTAACCAAGTTTATTCTACTTTGCTGCTGGTGTAAATTTTTGGCAGCAGTGTAATCATGAATACATCTTTTTAAATGTTTAAAATGTTTTACACTTGTGCTTACAGCAATATTATCTGCGTTTGGCTGGTTGAGCTCTGCAGCACCAGGTGGTTGCACAGTGCAGGCCGCACTTAACGCTATCGTTTGCGCCATAGGCCCATCCTTCAAGATGCCCAGCTCGCCTGCGTTTACTGGAATACCGGACATGCTCATCACTGCAACAGAATGCTCGCAATACACACTGCTTGGATGGCCCTTACTGGAGATCGACCACCAGGCGACTAGCGGAGAGTGTGGAGAGGCTTTGCGTGCTGGCTCCAAGACACTGAAAGTAGACGACATGACATTGCATCATGACGCAGAGCCAGTGTAGGCAGCTTGTACCAATCGCTTGGCGAACAAGTTGAGACAAAGTATGGCTAGGAAGATGCAATCGTCTGTAGCTCTCTTAATATGAGATGTTTCATGTAAATTCTGGTGTGAATGTTTCAGTGTAGCTGTACCCTGTGTGTCTACAAAATTTGTCCAACTGTTTCAGGGATCCTGTAACGACACCTTGTACCAGCTAATTTCGTCTTATTCTCTTGGTTTGTGTTGTCTATCTACCGATTCCCTGCGACGCAACCATACGGACTTACCTTTCCATTACAGCCATGGTTATGCTGCCACAATTCGTGGGTGTAGAAGCAGCTTTCCAAGAGGAGCTCCAAATTGCTGCAGTCTCAACAATAGTACCATCAATATGACTAGTGCAAAACCAGTGCTATTATTTTAGAAAAAAAACAATGTATTGAATCAGCCAGTGGTTGATGAGCTGTCTAAAGTATTTAAATGTGCCCTGACAGATGAATTCCTACTCTATTCTTTAATATGAATATAAAGCCAACAGACAATGAAGCCAAGAAAAGCACCTAGGAAATTGGCTGTAGATGAAATTGAAATGTAGAAAATAATGAAGGGGAAAAGGGAAATTAAAGCGGACAGAAAGATCACTGGTTGCCAGTGGGAGCCGAACCCACAACCACCACATTACACATGCGTTTATACTGCCAATTCTGCTACAGCGACTGCTGTCAATCCATCCACTAACTTAGGTATTTATGTTTACTAGGAGTGTTAGCCAGTGCGACTCAGAGCCATGGCAGGCCCTTCATGACTCTGGTCCGATGAAACAATGAATTAACACAAGCTAGCTGTACCAGAGAACACATACAGTTAAATATCGATACAATGACTTCTAACATCAGCACTATAAGTAATCACCGACACATATTTCTAACATGGAAGGGGCCATAAAATTTTCCAAATTATTGGGCGATCCAAAAAAACTACTTCCAACGAGAAAAGACAGTAAGGAAAGAAAAAACTAAAGTTGTGCTTCATTGTTAACAGGTGCTCTCTCTGGCCCAAAACAAGCAATGGCGTCCGGTCTACAAGGTGCCTTTTGGACGCCAAGCCTCATCGGCGTTAGTAGATGCAGAAAGCGAAGTTTATATAGATGTCCTTTAACTGCGCGCCGGGCTCAAGTGACTTGGGAGTTGGAAGCGCGCGACTACTGCGTAGTTTGGATGGTCGCTTCGCTGGGCACGACATACCGGCCGTCTCCCAGTTCTGGACCATTAAAAGTGGTAATAGATGAGTTCAGTTCTAGTTCGTATCACTATCGAACATGGTGTCAGAAGTTTGGGAAGCACAACCTCAGATTACCAAGCGACTCCTCATCAGAACTCCAACCATGGCTGAGCCGGGAACTCTGAGTGATCAGCACATCCAGCTCCAGCCCCCTCAAGCCTTCAGCTTCATTGCCAAGCAATGGAGCGCCTGGAAATGAAGGTGCAAGCGTTTTTGAATCGCCAGTCGTCTTCACCACCAAGCGGACACTCATATCAACTCACTTATCTACATTATGGGTGAAAAAGCTGAAGACGTCTTCACAGCACTTTGCCTGACATCAGTCAACGTGAAGAAGTATGCTAAAGTCATTGAAGCCTTCGACAGTCACTTCGTTGTCAAGAAAAACATCTATGAGAGAGCACTCATCAATCGCTGCATACAAGACAAAGGTGAACAAATGACACTTCATTAAAGCTCTGCACTCTTTAGCTGAGCGGTGTGACTATGGCAACTTAAAGGACCAATTAATCTGTGACAGGATTGTCAGCATGCGAGATCAAAAGTTGTCGACAAAACTGCAGCTTGAACAAGACCTCACATTGGAGAAAGCAGTGCTTTGCACCAAGCAGTTTAAGGAAGTCCTTAAGCAGCAACCACCTATTCATGCTGCCGGCTCATCGTAAACAACAGCAGTCATTGATCGTCTGTATACAACTCGCCAAACACGACGTGCCGGCAACAAATGCAAACCAGCTGAGCAACCTCTGACTCAGCATTCCTATGACTGGTGTGGTAGACAAGGAACACGCTCAAGAAAAGAGTGTCCAGCATCAAAATCGTACTGCAAGAAGTTCTGCCAAAAGGGAAATTTCGCCACTGTATGCCGATCATCACAAATGCTTCATCTGCAATCAAGCATGCCTCCGGAAAGCATGAGCTTCCTGGGAGCAATCAGAGGTAGTGCAACAACTTCATGGAGAACGCATTTGTCATCAATAGACATCAGGTGCAGTTCCGACGGGACACTGGTGCCCTACTGGAAGTTATTTATATGCAACTCGGCTCATCAATGCTTCTGCGCGGGTCTGACAAATCCCTCATCAAGCCCTCTAACTAACAGTTAAATGTGCTGGGAATGATGGACACGGCTGTGATTTACAAGGAAGCGACCACTTTGGAGAGGTTTTATGTTGCACGAAATCTCAGCGAACCACTTCTGGGCTTAGGCCTCACAAAGAAGCTTGACGTACTAAGAAGATAATATAATAATAATATTTGGGGTTTTACGTGCCAAAACCACTTTCTGATTATGAGGCACGCCGTAGTGGAGGACTCCGGAAATTTTGACCACCTGGGGTTCTTTAACGTGCACCTAAATCTAAGTACACGGGTGTTTTCGCATTTCGCCCCCATCGAAATGCGGCCGCCATGGCCGGGATTCGATCCCGCGAGACGTACTAAGAAGAGTGAGTGATCTCTCAGTCAAACATAACCCTGACACTCTGCTCTTCTCTGGCCTTGGTGAAATCGAGCACTCCTTCACCTTAACTAAAGCCAGACACTGTACCCTTTGCAATAACCTCTCAAGGCACATTCCATTCCGCTATACAATGCTGTTAAGTCTGAGCTGAAGAAGCTGGAGAGTCGGGGAGTGGCAACGAAAGTTCAAGCTCCATCTCCAAGGTACACGCCAATAGTCATTATTCCAAAGAAGAATGACGGGGTCAGGCATTGCATGGACTACATCATGCTTAACAAAGGAATACTCGGGGAGCATCACCCAATTCCTAGTGTGGACCATACATTGGGACTCTTCGGAGGAGTGAAGTATTTCTCCAAACTCGATGCGTACTCCGGATCTTACCCAATTAAATTGGAACGAAAGTCATCCGAACTGATGACCTTCATCCCTCCTTTTGGGAGATATAAGTTTAACAGAATGCCCTTTGGAATCTCATCAGCTCCTGAGCATTACCAGAGGATGATGAGTCACATACTCGAGGGCTTGCGAGGAGTCATGTCCCACATAGACGACATACTAATGTGGGGAGAGACCAAGCAGTCCCACGACGAGCGTCTTGCTCAAGTCCTCGAGTGGTTACTGAAGGCAGGTGTGTCACTCAACAAATAGAAGTGCTTGTTCTACCAAACCAGTGCGAGCTTTCTTGGTCACATCACCATCAAAACGGCATGCGACCAGACAAGGGCATGACAGAACCCATCGTTAAAATGAAGGCGCCGACCACCATGACAGAGCTCAAGCGCTTCCTGGGGACGATCACCTTTTAATCTTGGTTCATTCTGAACTTCTGTGACATTGCATACCCACTGATGGAGCTCTTGCGCAAGTCTAACCATTTTGTTTGGGACGCCACTCAACAGCAGGTTTTTCAACAAATTAGGAAAGCCATAACTTCACAACCTGTCCGAGCTCTCTATTACCCAAGGTGTCAACTCATAGTCTCATCAGATGCCTCGAGCTACAGTCTAAGAGCAGTTCTATTCCGAGAAGACTCGCATGGTGATTGTTGGACAGTGGCGTATGCTTCAAAAACGCTGACCACAGCCAAAGCAGGCTACTCTGATTGAGAAGGAAGCTCTCTGAACAACCTGGGCAGGTGAGAAATTCTGGGACTACCTTATTGGGCTTCATTTAAGATAGAAACTGATAACAAGCCTCGGGTGCCCATTATTTCTACTAAATCCATCGATAGTCTCATGCCCCGACTTCAGCGTCTTTGGCTATGCATGATGCAATATGACTACAAGACCACGTATACACCAAGCAAGCAGCTTATCGCAGCCGATGCTCTCTCTTGTCAGCCACTTGCAGAACAGAACTCTGGAGACGTCTCAAGTGGAAGTCTCAAGCTACGCAAGCGTTGTAGTGGGCCTTTTGTCATCTGAGGTGGCAAGCCTCGAGAAAGTTGCCATGATGCAGAAGAGAAATTCGTTATGTAAAGCTATAGAAGCCTTTATGACGAATGGGCAGCCAGCCTACAAAAGCAAGACTCGGATAGGCTGCTGCAAGTACTGCAATTCAAGTATGAGCTCACAGTACACGATGGCGTCCTATTAAGAGGAAGCTTTAGCTCGGGCCCAACTCCGACGCGGCCTGTTTGTAAAACTATTTACCATTTGTGAACATGTAAAACGCAAAAACATTTTTCTGAGATAACCCCTGGACCGATTTTAATGAAGTTTGTTGCATTTGAGAAAAAGTTAAATTGTAGTGACTGTTGAAAGCGTAATTTCGATTTAGGTCCTGGATCTTGTTAAAAGAATTTTCAAAAATTCGAAGTTCGAAAAAAATAGAAGAACGAAGTTTACAAATTCATAACTCTGGATCAAAAACAAATATCGCGATTCTGTGAACGGCATCCATTAGACCATTGAAAGCGGACAAATTTCATATGTTATTTTATATCTTGCGTGAATTTGTTACGTTGTTTACAAAGGTTCTGCAAAAGCTGTATATCCATATTACTGAATTTTTTTAGATTCATGTATAGCATATCAACTTTGCCCTCTTTAGATGTACTATTAGATGCAATTCAAAGAATTGTATTATCGTTTTTTGTTTTAGAGTTACGGAGTTGTAAACTTGATAGTTTCTTTTTTTGAAAATTTGCGATATTTGTGAAATTTTAATAAAAAATTAAGGACCTAAATAAAAAATTCGAAACCAACAGTTACTAGATCTTAAGCTTTTCTTTTAAAAGCAACAAACCTCGTCAAATTTGGTGGAGTGGTTGCCGAGAAAAACGAATTCTTCTTTTACATGTATTTAAATAGGAGCACCCGAGCTAAAGCTTCCTCTTAAAGAGCAACCAGCTTGTTACTCCTAAGTCTTTAAGGAAGGCAACATTGAACACCTTGCATGAGGGAAAGGTCAAGTGCTTGAGACTTGCCCAACAAACGTGCCTGGGATGAGTAGGGACATCAAAAATTTGATAGAAAAGTGCCCCAACTGCATTGAACATCAATAACAAAGGAGTGAGCCGCTAATGTCAACGGCACTCCAAGGCCAACTCTGGCAGCGGCTCGGTGTCGATCTCTACTGCACGAAAGGTTCCACGTGTCTCTCTATGGCCAACTACAACTCTCACTACTTCCAAGATTGCACTCCACGAAGATGAGTGACCTAGAACAAGCATACAGAAGATGAAATTAATCCTCGCCCGCCACGGCATCCCAGATACTGTTGTAACTGACAATGGGCCATAGTTTCACCCCTGTAAAACCTCAGGAGTTTTAGAAATTTGCGAGAGAATGAAGATTCAAGCACATAACTTCAAGCCCAAAGTACCCACAAAGCAACAGATTTGATGAGTTGGCAGTGAAAATTGCCAAATAGAAGATAGCCAAGGCAACTGACCCCTACAAGGCTCTCCTGGCATACCGTTCATAGAGAATAGCTATAGTCCAGCAGAGCTACTTCATGGCCAGCGTGTTCGCACCACAGTTCGCGTTTCTACACACATGTTGAAGCAAACACTTGTGGAGAGTCAACGGCTTCAATACATTGATCAAGAGATAAAGCACAGCCATAAAAGAACTACAATCATCATTGCGGTGTCCGCTCTTGAATCTAGGGCAGAGTGTGTAAATAAAGGACCTCAAACACAGAGATACCGTGCTAAGACAAGCTGACTTGCCACGCTCATGCTGGATCCAGTGCGACACAAGCAGAGCCTGCTGCAACAGAAGATGCCTTGTTAAAGACAGTGCAAGCATGGCACTGGACAATCAGTTATCGCTGGACATGCCATCTTGCTCGCTCGCTCCAGTTCCCATGCGCGAAGCAACCAGCGACAACGCAGTCGGCACTGAACATTCCATCACCCTACGTTACTGCTCACAGAACTGTGCGCCCTCCTGCACAGGTCTGTTACTGAAGAGAGGAGATGTAGTGTTGTGCTTCAGTGTTAACAGGCGCCCTCTGGCCCAAGACAAGCAACGGCCTCCAAGATGCCTTTTGGATGCCAAGGGTCATCGGCGTCAGTAGATGCAGAGTGTGAAGTTTATATAGCTGTTCTGTGACTGCGCGCTGGGCTCAAGTGACTCGGGAGTTGGAAGCACAGGACTACTGCATTGTTTGGACGCTCGCTTCACTGGGCATGACGCACTGGGCATCTCCCAGTTCTGTACCTAAAAACTGGTAATAAATGAGTTCAGTTCTAGTTCACATTACCATCGAACAAAAACCATTTTGCTGAATTTGAGACTTGGGAACTAAAGATACGGTTTCATGCAGTGTCGACAATATCTTCACATCTGCGGTACAATGCAAAGCTTTTGCATCCACACCGCTGCATCCGTGGCCGATACTGTCGCCTGCAGAGGGACGACGCTATCAGTGGACTTATCAAGTATCAGTGGTCGACTGATAGCACAAACACACTGCATGAAGAGGCCCATAATTTCATTGATTCCTTCAATACAATAAGCTCATTCTGCCATGCAGTTGGCTATATTCAGGCACATGCTACATGTGCAACAAGGATGACAACTAAACAAAGTATTTTTGGCAACTACTGTACATGCAATGACTAAATTTGTCACACCATTTGTTACCAAGATAATGTTTATTTTCAATGAATGTTCAATGTACATATATGGTTAATTTTGGCAAATGAGAATATGGTGTCAGGGGCAGTGTACAAAGCAGAGGTGCAAACTTTGGAGACAAGAACATTAAGTAGAAAAAGATGTTAAATCTTCAGATGTCACTGCTACACACAGAAGGTACATGGAAGTTTGCCTAAATAGTTGGACAGCCTCTTCCTTAAACTTCATGATCTTGTAATGTTCAGGGAACGCAAACAGCCAAAACATCATCAAAAGTCCAAAAAAAATAATTTTCAGCCCCAATGGTTTGGCCTACATGCCAAGAAATCATCAAGGGTAGGTGGTTGCATAGATCTGCTTGAACTGCTGTTAAAAGACGAAAATTGTTTGACAATCATATCTTTGTATGCAAACGGCTCTGGAAGCTTCTCCTGAGTTTTGAGGTGTTTATCAGTCCACTCTATCACAGTTACATCTGCAGGAAGGGGCATAGAAAGACGTAGTTTAGCATGATGCTTTTCAGCTTCTGCACGCGCTGCCAACTCGGCTAATTCACCAGGACTCAGGTGTGAAAACTTGCATGCGGTGCCATAATCGCATTCTCCCACTTGCTGAAACCTTCGGCACGGCTTCTTGACTGACTCGACCTGCGCCAAGAAAAATGCATTTCATGACAAGAACTCCAAAAGGTACACCAGAACCCAAGGGCCTATCGAATGATAGTACAGAAAGAGAAATGTGCATGCTTTCTTGCAGTGCCTTTTAACATGAGCATCTAATGTTGTGCAAAAGTTAAGCTGTGCTGCCATATGGGTAACATAATTAGGGTCCTTAATTTTCAGGTAAAACCTCACTATACCCGATTGTTGTGGTACACAAGTGGGTTCTGTACAAACCCAGCATCACCGGACTAGTTTGATGGTATATTTGGGTTTCTTTTAGGGTTTCAAGGAGCAAACTTGCACAATAAATTACCTTCAAGTATGTAGTCCGAACAATAATTCCTGATCCAGGCTTGGGGTTGTGTGGCAGATGTCATTGTGCCTTCTCTACACTATTATTGTGTCTGCCCCTAGCCCCTGTGCCCAGACTCTCGTGCTTCAGAATACCACCTACCCTGTTGTTGCACAGCTTAAAGTGACCACGAAATGATCCTCACAGTTTTGCATGGACATATTAACATAGTAGAGGAGGTCCTTTTGAATATTAGGCCAACTTTAAATGCTCTTTGCAAGTTGCGTTATTAATAAATGTATTTTGAAGATCTAGCACCTCTATTGATCAAAGTGATGCCTCTCCATGTGTTTCTTCTCAACCTTGTCTATTCTATGTGGAATGGACAAGTGACATAACTTGGGCAAGTGATCTCATTAGTCTCCCATGCAACATCAGCAGCAATACTTTAAGAAGCATGCTGTTGCACTAATCTCTTTAATAGTATGTGGGTAGATAATGTGCCTACTTGTAAAAAATGCAATAAAAAATGTACAATCCTTCAAAGCAGTGGCACATGTTGACCTGAGAAGGAAGACAGTTTGCGGCCAGCTGCCGTCTACACGTGTGCATTTGTATGCATATTTGAGGAGAGGACTGGAATAAAGGAATTTTCAAAAAGCTGGGATCTGTAGACCTGTGGGCTACATTGAAGAAGGAGTGATATAGACAAGAATAAGAAAAGGTAACAACAGCGCAGTGGCAAAGTCTGCAAAAGGGATGTGCGAGGAATGTCTTTACATGAACTTGTGATGTGTTCCTTTACAAAAAACGTTGTGCAGAAATGGGTTCTCTTGGTGGGGAGAAGAAACATTCCTGAGGCTCGCATGCATATGCCACCCTGTATCTTGCCAGAGCTGTACTCTTATTTCTGCCTCAAAGATACAAGTGAACCATCAACTGTATTTTTGCGCTAAAGCTGTGTTCAGGAAATGTACTGCAGTGGATGAATGCTGCAGACAACACGAGCCCATAAACTTCATTTGAGGGCACTAGAATGTCTGCAACAAACAATAAAATTACTGAAGAAGAAATTCGGCCTTCTGGCACCTATTTCGAAAAAAATTCCATCACCATTTCTTCAAATGCTGCTCCTTGAAGCGAGTTCACTTCAAACTCTCTCTGGAAAGTGTTAGACAGTAGCGTCTCGAACACTTGACTCATATAACCACGTTACCCTGCATAACAGCAACACAGAGCAAGTTCTACCAAATAAGAAAATCGGCGGGTGAAGCCTCAAACAGAAATTCTGTAATGCTAAACAGTCAAGCACACAAGTAACACTAAATGACTAAAAACTGCACAGTAGGAAACTCTCCAAGGTGAAACTTTTAGCGACTCATTTGTGAAAATATGGCACACTATGCTTGGAAGAGTATTCGCGCTTCCTATTGTGAGTGAAAGATAAAATAACCAAGGCCGCCCAGCATTCTTGAACGCATGAATGAAAAAAAAAAGGGGGGGGGGGAGCATGCAATTTTAGGAGCTTCCCGGCCTCTTCGAATATAGTAATGCGCAAATGACGAACTACTACGTCCCAACAACAATGTCGCGCCAGATCCCTCTCGGGAAATGGGGTGAGTGGTGTACTACATAGATGCCAATAAAATTCTGTAGCAAGAGGGATCACAAGCTTCAGCACGCTACACTATCGTAGCGACACTTTTGACCCATAACACTTGAGAGGATAACCACAAACCTTGAAGACAGTTTCAGCGTCACGAAATGCGTCGTAGTGAAGTCTCTTCATCCGCGTGTGAAAAGTGCCTTGCAGATGTTTCTTGCGGTTGTTCGCACTGTCAGGAAATGTCTTATTGCAGTAGTCACAATGGTAACGTTTGCCCATATTTGTTACCGTATTTACGGGACTTAAGGATAAACGCAACAGTTATGAACACGATTCCTGCAGACGCAGCATAGCCGCAGGCCACAGAACGAATCAAACGGCTACGCCGGCTCCATAGTTACGGCACACACAGCCTCTGACAAAAACGACAAAAGGCGTTGGAGTAACCAGAGGCGCTGGTGTAACATTACAAAATAAGCTTTTATTTTCTTGTTGAAACAATTCGCTGTCGGTGTTAAATACAAGCAACGTTAAACGTTTTGTTACATTTTTAGCGTTTTTATCCAGTTCGAAATTTGTGTTGCATGTAGAGAATTACTTTTTGATATAGAGTAGTTGTGGTGTTTTAGGCGTTGAGAATAAGTTACTGGTATTTATGGTCACTGTATCACCTGTCGCACCGCCATCATCATCATCATCATGTTCTTATGGTGGTGCGTGGGCGCGTGTACATAAAAACTTTATTCTATGATAAAAATATAAAATCTTAAAACCATAGAGTTTCTCACTATAAAACTATGCTTAAAACCACTGCACATGGCATGGAGGAAGGAAACTGACATTACATGGCGTTCTGCCTGAAACGCAAAGAAACTTCGTTGTCATCTAGTGTACAGCAACGTTTATACCACGACCTACTGAACTACAGACCTGCACAGATCTCCCTCCTCCAGCACGCCTGGTCTAGTTCGCCTCTTTTGCCGCTAGGGAAAGAACGTACGAGCAGAGTGGCGCTAGTCATAACCTGTTCGCTGTCGTCTGCTTCTGCGATCTGTTCAGCGCTTGTCTTGCCATTTCGGCAGGCACAAAGTGCTTGTTTGGGCGGTAAATGAATAAATTCACAAATATACAAAAGAAGACATATTTGCGAATGCTTTGCGTTTGAATAGTGAAACTAGAAGAGGATGAGCGGTGCAAGAAATGTAAACAACGAGCATAGGTGGCCGCTGCAATGCTAGATCAACGGCATAAATTTCCCTTTCCTAGCCTCCTTAAGAGACTGAAAAAATTGTTTAAAAAGATTCATAGGATAATCTAGCTTTCTTTAGTTGATTACAGGCAGCCTAATGTCGTAGATGACATTAGGATTTACTACTGTGTGCCGTAGTGAAAGGAAGATGATCTGGTAAAAGTATAGTAAAAGTATTCACTAGTAAGTGCTCCACCCGATATGTGCAATAGTCTGATCGATTCTGTTTTAAGGGAAGGTGAGCATATCTTGTTTTTAATATCGTTGGATGTCTAGCTCAGTAGAAAGCTTGCAAAAAATTAAGCGACCCCAGTGCTTTAAAACGTGCTGCAGTGCAGGCCTTAAAAATCGTGTCACGGAACTCTTTTCAAACTGTAAAGCTAGCTTTTCCGCGTAGTACGCGGCAGCATAACGGTGGTGCTGAAGATACGTACGCGGTGCAGCTGTGTGCGTAATTCACTTTTTGAACTCGTGACGCATTCACGGACAACTTTTAAGAGTTAAAATGAGTGGTAATCGTTCTGTCGTCGAACATTACGGTGGCTTCAAGTTTCTAAAGAGCGCAGACGCGAATTTTACAACGTGTACAATGAAACTGTTGGGTACGTTGCGAACTCTACACACAATGCGATTTATAATAATCTCCTTGAAAAAGGAAGTGGGAGCGGCTATTTGACGCTATTTTAGAGAGCAGCGGACTACACGCTCCGACATTTTTTAGGTTCGGGGAGTCAACTTTTGGAGCCAAGTGACCGATCAAAGCCTTGTGACATCTCTGTCACTGTGTTAGCAAAAATCGTCAACTACAGAAGCAGTTCGTCGCAACACAACAGCTGCCGTACTACTTACAACGCCGCACAACCGCCCACCGCGTAGCAGACGAACAGGTTATAAAAGCGCCACCTACGGCAGTCGGTTGAACGAAAGTGGGCGCAAGCTGCTCCCATAGAAGCCGGATATCTGTGCAGGTCTGGAGTTCCAGTAGGTCGTGGTTTATACCTTGGTGCAAACGCCATGCCTCACATAGACGACTTCGCAGAAACGGTCACTTCAGTTTGTTACCGAACATATGATGACCTTCCAAAAACCGGAAAGCCTTCCAGAGGTTGCGAGTGGACTTTGCTGTCTGCGGTATTATTGCAGGATGTCAACCAAGGCACGTAGCGGGCTCTTCAAAGTGGCAGTTTGTGGAAATGCTGCGGGTTTTCTTTTCTCTCGCTCTTAAATTAGTGCCGAAGAAAATACTGGATTTAATAATGTAACTGCACATTTTGAAATGTCAGTGGTGACAGTTGTGGTTATTTCGTTAACGTTTTAGAATCGGCGTCCGTAAGCAGGTTAACATACCCAAACACCTAATTCGTGCATTTTCATTTCATTTGATTAATACTGTCAGCCTCATTCAGGGGCTGTAACAGGAATGGAAAAAACGAAACTGAACAGCAAAATAAGCAGTACAGGACATATTGAAAACCATAGTTATACATTAGTTAAAGAAAAAAAAATCATCTCGTGAAATGCACACATAAACAAAACAAAAATGCATCACTCAGAAATCAGAACAGCCATCTTATGCAGCAGCAATCTGACCTCATCGCCCTGTGCTAGTGCCATATATGAAATTATCTAAGTGGCGTAGAAATTCAGCTAATGATGTCGACCGAACACCAGAGGCAATGGGAATAATGTTGGACTGACAACCTCTAACAGTTACATACTGTTCATGAGAGGATATATACGCAGAAAACCACTGTGTGAGTGTTTGATTTTTATAGACCGCATTAATCTCATATAACAATTTTTAGTGCGAAACTTGTATCAAATGTTTTCGCAAAGTCAAGGTATATAATGTCTGTGTACTCCTGTGTTTGTACTCCTTTTGCGTTATTTTGTATTTTTTATGTTCTTTCGTACTCCCTGCCGATAGCGCTTTCTGACTTTGTATCCCCTAGCGCTCCAATATACTGAAAATACTGTAGTTCCGATGCAAGAGGTCGTGGTTTTGCCTCTCTGCTGTGCTGGGCAGCATGCAAAAATACTCATGTACTGAGCTTCAGGTGGACGTTAAATGACGTCAAGCGTCCATCAAGGTTGAAGATTTGAGACGTAAAATTGCATCATCATCATCAGCCTATTCTATGTCCACTGCTGGACGAAGGCCTTTCCCTGCGATCTCCAATTACCCCTGTCCTGCGCCAACTGCTTCCAACTAGCACCCTCAAATTTCCTAATTTCGTCACACCACCTAGTCTTCTGCCGTCCTCTACTGCGCTTCCCTTCTCTTGGTACCCATTGCGTCACCCTAATGGTCCAACGGTTATTTGCGAATTACATGACCTGCCCAGCGCCATTTTTTTCTCCTAATGTCAATTAGAATATTGTCTATACCCGTTTGCTCTCTGATCGAAACCGATTTCTTTCTGTCTCTTAAAGTTATGCCTAGCATTCTTCGTTCCATTGCCCTTTGCGCAGTCCTTAACTTGTTCTCAAGCTTCTTTGTCAGTCTCCAAGTCTCCTGCCCACATGTCAGCACCGGTAAAATGCACTGATTGTATACCTTCCTTTTTAATGATAATGGCAGGCTTCCAGTCAGGAGCTCAGGATGTCTGCCGTATGCGATCCAACCCATTTTTCTTTTTCTTTGAATTTCCTTCTTATAGTCAGGGTTTCCTGTGATTAGTTGACCTAGGTAAACATACTCCTTTACAGACTCTAGAGCCTGACTTGCAATCCTGAACTCTTTTACCCTTGCTCGGTTATTCATCATTATTTTTGTCTTCTGCATAGCAATCTTCAACCCCACTCTTACACTCTCCCTGTTAAGGCCCTCGTAAAATTTAAATTTAATTAAGGTCCTCGTAAACTAATCCAGGTAAAATTGCATAGTAACTTAGTTTTAATCAGGATGAAGGCCCGTTATGTCGAACAGTGTGCACGGCCCCTGTTCGTATCTTTAATTTGTGCCCCCATTTCTTTTAACACCTACCTCATTATACTGTTTACAGCAACAACAAAAATAAGCAAACAAGAACCTCATGCATCCTTGTCCATTATTCAAATTCATCTGTACTCGATCCTCATTATTTTGTACCAGCTTTCCTACTGCAGGTTGCAGAAAAAAAAAAATGTGGCATACATCCTTCCAGTTTGTTGTTCGCCTCCCTTTTTGCTTGAACCTGTGCGTGTGTAAACACAGACCACTCTTAGTTAAAAACACAAAACTTTTTCTTTACACAAGGACTTACATTTAGCTAAACTTGTGTGAAATGTCTGTGGGCTTCTTGTATTGGTTCCTGTTTGCACTGTACCGTGTCAGTAACTCTTCAATATTTGCAGTGGAAATGAAGGTTTTTATTATAACATAGTGATTGTCTTAGTTTATAGATGGTCCCTTTTGCATTTTGTCGGTACAATGTTCATGCCCATGTAGGTCTGGATTTGACCATCTGCAGGTTTTGTGTGTGTAACAGCATTATGCACATGCTTAAGGTTACGGTATCCATATACATGTCATAAGGGGAAAAAAAAATTAAGTTATAAACGAGTGTTTATGCCAAGTGAGATATCTTGCATTTTATTACTGTTGAAAGAGCAGTTTACGATGTCTTTAAAATGTAAAAACTGTAACGTGGGATATGAGATGTAGAGGAGTCACGAAATGAAGCACATCAACTTAGGGCTGACTAAAACATATACTTTTGTTTCCACTGTCACCAATTCGTGTGATGTTAGCGTAATTTTGGCTCTCATGCTTAGGGCATAGTCCTTGCCACCTTTAACAACCAGATGCGTAATGATGTGACATTGCACTCTCGAGTATTATGCATAAGAAGCATTCTGATTGAAAGTTTTCTTGTTGTGTTTCATTCTGTGAGTATTGTTCACACAAATACAGCAACACTGATAGAGCTGATGCCATTGTATATATAGATGTAGATGTAGAGCCTAGATGTTAGGCTCTATTCTGACCTTAACCCATCTTCTTCCACTACCACAGCCAACTTCTCTGTCTTTTTTCGCTTGCTTGCAAGTATAGCACTCAGTTATCTAATGTTGCAATGAACATATATGCATTTTAGTGGCTTTGCATTGATGAAATCCATATGAATGCTTGAAGTGGTGATTAATAATTATTTTCTGTTTCCTTCTCTGTCCGTATATGCTTTTTGATACCAAATAATAATTAGCTTTGCTGCAGGGGTAGGCTGCATGGGTTTTAACCATCCATTAGACTCAATGCTGTATGCATGGCCTACAACATTGCTCTTCTCTTGCTTAAGAAATCAAAGCTTAATTTTAATCTTCTCACTCACTTCTCGCTTTCCCTCTTATGCCACCTCTTATGCTATTTAGTAAACTCACATAAAATAGTAAAATAGCTAACAAACAGCTAAATACTGGTAATTTTAGGCATTTAATTTAGTGATTTATTTGCACAGTGCAAGTGGCATGTTATGGAAAACTTTGACATTCCTTTCTATTTGTTCACCGATCACCTCTCTTCTTGCTGAACTTGCAGCCCTTGTGCATCCTTATATACATTATGGCTTGTTGGTTTGGGGAACTACGACCCATACTATCCTAGCAAGGTTGCTAACTATGCAAAAGAAAGCTGTCTGAGGGATCAAAAATTTACCCTCACGGGGCAGTGCTTTTGCTCTTTCCCCAGTTTGGTTTACTTAAAGTGCAGCAGCTGTGTATAAAGAAGTTGGCTGTGCAGATCCACAACCTTTTAGATGTGACGAACTACACTTTCAGACACATTAAATTGTCACACACACATGCACACCTTGTCTCTATCACTATTAAGTTTACAGAAACCGTACTATCACTTTCAGGGGTTAGGTTACTAAATACCTGAATTTTTAAACTTGCTCTCCAACATACTTAACCTAGCTCTAAAATATCAGTTGGAAGTGCAGTTTAAGCATGCCATTTGCACACAGCTAACCACATAATTACACAACATATTCATGTCAACCAGGGGTGTAGCTGGGGAGGGGGAAAAAGCATTGCACATGTCCCCGCTCCCCCCTTAATTACCCCGCTTAATTTCTGTGTACTAAGAAACCTGCCATAAAATGATGTTCGACCGCACCCGCCTGACCCCCACTCCCCTTCCTCAGTCAATTGTGGGCCCCCTCTGAAAAAAAATTTCTAGCTACACCACTGATGTCAGCCACATAGTTGCTTTCTCTTTCTTGGATTTTTCTTTGAAATTTTATGCACCTATCTATTTTGCTTTATGTACTGACACTGTATTTACTGTGGTTTGAATTTTACGCTAATGTATAACTGTAAACATCTGATCAGATGCCAACGTTTGTTTTCTACTTCTTATCGGTGTGTGGGCCTTAGGTGCAAGTAACACCTTTTGCCTGCCCTTCCACGGTTTCTTTTGTAAAATAAACCAGAACAATGAAGAATCATTATTGGTATCCTCTGGTGATGTGGAGCCAAGTACTTGCGACTTGAATGAGCCATGAAGAAATGAATAAAATGAACTCCAACAAGATGAAAAATGCGCTCCTTGGCTTCATGGCATTAATGTGATGATTTACAACCATCAAAAATCTATGTATAATATTCCACTTCAAGAATGTTGGCTTTTTGAACAGAGCAGTTCCTTTGCGCAAAGGAATTGATTACAAAAATGTTTCCAGTGGCTTGGCATAGCATTCTCTTATTCTGATCAGAGTCATGAAATATATATGCCTGCTTGTGTTGTTTTGCAGCTACATTACAGATTGTATCATTTGCAACTGGTACAAAAAGCATACCTACAGGCCTTGCTTGCAGACTAGGTATGGACCCATGTCATATCACTCTTTCATAACTTCAGTTGATAAAAGTGCATCATGGTTATTGACTACATTGCTTGTCACGTTTGTCTAGAGTGCCTAGACGGAATATGCTGGCTACATTAACTGCTACTTATCTGCTTGTCTGGAAATAGCTCTTGGCATTTTGAGCATTAAGTCATTCTTCACGCAGCAGCACATGCTGCTAAGTCTTGAGCTACCTGTATGTACCACCATCATGTTTTGAAGCATGTGGTGCAGGTGCTCTAGACAAATCAACAATGGCTATATGTTACCTTGAGTTGCTAGAAAGTGGGGATACTAATTGTGAATATTTCTTTTGTTTGGCATGTTATTTTAGGGGTATGTTGCAGTATTTAAGATAGTATCAAGCCTTAATATTTATATAGCACCTCACCAGTTGCATGTAGTACAGAAAAAGCGATCAGACACGTAAGCCATTCAGGAGTGAAAATTGGCAAAGCTTATTTCTTGTCCACTACTAATCCTCCTGTTTGCAGTACCAGTTGATTGGAAGGATCATGGAAGGATTAGTGGTGCACAATAACCAAGATTTTCCTGTGACAGAGAGCCATTTCTCAATTGCTTGATTTGAACCATAGCTTTCATTGTAGTGTATGGAGATAGTGGTATGGAGAATTTGTAAGAAATGCTTCACTGGCAACTTTAGTGATGTGCTGCAGTATTTCAAGTGTACTAATTATGAGTGTTTATGGAAAAGCATTACCATTGATAATGAACTCAATAATTTGCATTTGATATACAGTTACAACTACTTGTTGAAGTTCTTAAGATGGCGGTTGAATTATCTGTACTAAACTTAGTTATGCTTCTACATGTATCCTTTATCAACAACTGAAATGCAGTTTTCTAGGGCACCAGACATCTTTGTCAAGAAGGCAGCTTTGTGGTATGTTGCTAAAGCCTTGTTATTTAGAGTGAGAAGTCACAGTTGTTTACCCTGTGTCTAACATTTCAGTATACATTCAGCATAGTAGAAATTTATTTTGTACATGTGCAAAATAGCTGAAGAGATGTTAAAGGTAAACACTGAAGCAGGTAGTAGCGGCCGGTTATTTGTTCATTACTTTAAGCATTTGGTATTTGCTTGGCAATGAACATTGCATATCAGGGGAGAATATAGAAGGTGAGGTTTGCATTGTTAATTGCGGGGGTCATACAATGGCAGTATTATCATGGTACGATGACATAGCCTTGTTTACTTGGTGTTGTATGGGTCAGTTGGTTTGAGGACATCTTAAAACACTGTGCTTTGACATAAGACTAAGGACAGGACTTGGACAAAAACACGGACTGTAGCAAGCACAACAGAACAAGCAACATGACAAGTGGAGAAATCGAAGAGATTTAATGTGTGGTATTTGGGTAAATGCAAGAGGACTAGACATTTTACTGGATGAGTGGAGGCACAAACATAGATGGCCTGCACAGTGCAGCCACCTGGTGACACAGAGCTAAATCAGACAAAGACAGAGTTAATATTGCAGTAACCAAGTGTATTCTACTTTGCTGCTGGTGTAAATTTTGGCTGCAGTGTAATTGTGTTATTGCCAAAAATGTACACGAGAACAAAGTGAAATACACTTGCTTACTGCAATATTAGCTGTATTTGTCTGGTTCAGCTCTACGTAACCAGGTGGTTTACGTGTTTCGTGTTTACACCTCCGCTTGTCCAGTAAGATGCCCAGTCTACTTGCATTTACCAGAATAGCGAACATGCTCAAATGGCATTCCAATCACATGACATGTAGGTCATTGCCAGCAGCAATGTGATAAGGAAATTGAACATACGAAGAAAATTGAGCAAGTGAATATTTAAGAAAAGTCAAGCATACTCACTTTACCTCAAAGAGAAAAACCATGTGATATTGCTTTGCTTGTTCATTCATATTTGCCTTCTATTTTGCCATGGAACGTAGTTGGCAGACTTTGATTCTAGTGTGTCCTGTGTCTTTATTCTGATGTGAAAGCATCAACTGGCCCATTGATTGAGAAAGCCGGCATCTGTAGCAGCGAAACAGCTCCTAAATTCCCATTGGCTGTGACGCCACATCACGTGCGCACCTTGACGAAGCAGAGCAGGCGAAACAGAACACCTGGTGCTTCGATAGCGCGCCAGGTGTGGCATAAGCAGAATGGGTATCGCCGTGATGCCACGTCACTAATGCACCTTGACGGAGCAGATACAGCGCCGCGACGCGACGGGGTGAGATGGGTTGTCATCAGCGAGGCAGTCGCGTGATGTGTGCGTGCGGGTGCCGCCATCTTGCTCTTGGAAACCAGCGCGCAGTCTGTATCTCCCTCTCTCACCCCGACTGGGCTTAGCTGCTACGAGTGCCTGCTGGCCTTGGTGGTTGCAGATGCTTGGTGAATTAAACTTTATCATTGTCAACAATGCCTTATGTTTCATTGATTGCCTGTCTATTCCTGCAGTGTGTCGCCCTCCCGAATAGTTGATTACTGTGCTGCCAATTCAGCATTGAAGTACCCGATGTGCAACTTAATGACTGCGTATCATGATGATGCAAAAAAAAAGAACCCCGCACCAATTTCATTGCAAAACTCGATAACATGTAATCAAATATCAAGAACCAAGCGATATATTTTCAGAATCAGAATGACGTAGCAAAATTCATGGCTTCATAAAAAAGAAAAATTGGGAAATTTGGCATGTTCTTCCAGAATGATTTGGGGGGTTAAGGGAAAGGGGGGGGGGTTAAAAAATGTTATGCCAAAATTCAGTTGGGTCGATAGCTGGGTTTAGTTTCACAAAACATATTGTCTTTCTTATTTCATTCTAGGCAACCAGGTGATTGACAACCATGCAGAAGTGTTAGCCCGAAGGTGCTTTCTCAGGTATGTTATGCCAATGAATACAGATTGCGGTAACATTGACTGTAGATGCACCTCTTCAGTGTACTTGCTCAATTTCTTTACTTATACCACATGCATCAATAGTTAACACCATGCTTACATACAGATATTTAAGGGCCTGACATATCTTTGTGCTGACACCCCCGTCCCCTCACCCCTTCCCCCCTTTTTCTTAAACTTAAAGTGTAGCCTGGCTGTAACCTTTGTGGGATGTGTATTAAGTTTCTCGCATGGCTTCACAGTAAAAGCTACGGTTAAGAGGGCCATTTTTCTGTCATTGGTGGATTCAGTAGTGGAGTGACTGCACCCATTGCAGTTTCTTTCTCTACTTTTCATGTTGGAACACTTCAGTAGCCTCAAGTGTGGTGTTTCTTAAATGTCCTTTTTTTATGCTTTCATTATGGTCAATTCATTTCACGCTACAGTGCCACAAGTATCTTTTGTTGATTTTATGGCAGTGCAGCTATCAATCTCTGCGCAAAGGGTCAAGATCCTACAAGTAAAACTTGTAAGAGAAATATGTGAATTGCTAACGTTGAAGGTGTAAATATTTAGTTATGCACGTCTTTTGTATGATGTGGTCCCTGCTTTGTCCCTTACTTTTCTTGGCCATACACTTTTACAGGTGTACTGGAAGTGTTTAGTATACTAGGGGCCAAGTGGCGGGGCACCGGCTTAGTGATAAAACTTGCAAACAAAATCATTCTGCAAATGGGGTTGGGTAACTCCTTTCCCAACTTTCCAGTGCCCCCATCCTCACCAACTTTGAATGCCACTGATTGTTTTGTACTTGCCAGTGCAAGTAGTTCCACATAAACTGATGGTTACTAGTGGCTACATGTTGCTTTATGAATATTAACCTTTTCTTTATGTGATACATCGATCAAGAGTTATAAACATGGTGCCCTAATGCATATTCAGAATTTCCAACCAACCTTGACTTCGAAGGCAGCGCAACTATACTGTCTGGGCATTTCAACATCTAATCCAAAGATGCCAGTCACTTTAGCTGGCTGG
This sequence comes from Dermacentor albipictus, assembly GCF_038994185.2. NCBI lineage: Eukaryota > Metazoa > Arthropoda > Arachnida > Ixodida > Ixodidae > Dermacentor > Dermacentor albipictus. The sequence goes on along the minus strand of NC_091821.1, from coordinate 156,842,841 downwards.
AAAGTGTTATTAATTTCATTCAGCTCCAATTAGAAGAAGTATTTGCAAAGTTGAGAGTTGCTTCTTAGTGGGGTAGCTATAATATATGCCGCCACTTGGTTTTGTAACTGATGAAAAAAAAAAAATGGAATGCTTAATTGGAAACATGATCGAGCCAGATAAGAAGAGAGGGATGCTGGACTGCACTGTCACTGTCATCTTGCATCGCTTGTTTTTACATTTCGTCCACCTAGCCTGACATCTTGAAGATGAACACATACATACCACGACTGCCCAACTTCCTGCTTTACACAAGAGGTGTAAATATTTAAGGCTGCAAAGGCAGAATATATAAAGAAAAAGAAAGTGGTACATACTTATTTTGAAAACTGAAGTGTTAACTGGCTGTTACGAAAACAGGTTGCTAAAACAGTTCTCTCCAAATTCCTTGGCTCTGGGGAGCCCTAATGACCTTCATTAAGCGTTGAGGAAATGTGTGTGCTAGAGAAGAATAACCAGAGCAGTGTTGCTGTGGCACAGTACTTCCAATGTTTATGATGTACCATGTTATCTTTAATCCTCAAAACTATTCTGAATAACTTGCTATATCTATGCCCTTGGAGCCTTATTAATGTGCACATGTGATCTGGCCATTCATGGAATCCATTTAGGGAAACCGTGGGCGAGAGGAATATAAGAAACACATGGTTGTTCGTCTTTTTCTTTTTTGTTCAGGTAGCTTCTTACCCATTTTAAGCGATGTGTCCTTGTCATTTAACAGGTTTGCTTACTCTGAACTTCTGAAGTTGGCATGTGGTGAAGATTCATCTGTTTTTGAAACCACAGGCTCCTCTGTATTTGAATGTCGGTTGAAACCAGGCCTGAGGATTCACTTCTTCTCAAGTCATACTCCATGTGAGCAGCGCTTTAGGTTTGTGCAATGCATGCGTGGCAAATAGTGAAGTAATTCAGGCTGCAGAGTAGCTGCACTGTACCTTTTTAAATTTTTTTTTTGAATGATAACTAATTTTTGTTTGTTCTTACCCATTGGGCCTCCTTGTTTTATTGTGATCGCATTTATATGGACATTCCAGGTAAATTTTCTCCATCATTATCAGCGTTGTCGTGAAGTTCCGTACAAAGTCCAAGTGCAATAAGATCCTATCGTGCCGTGCACATTGTACGCTGTGGATGCGAGGGAAGGGTGCAATGCTTACCCGAGAAGGATGTAGGCTTGATGCATGCCATCTTCTTGTGTGTGCAAGGGATGGGAGGGGGGGCTGAGGTGAGCGCGCGTCTTCTCCTCTAGCCCAGCTGTGCGCGGCCAATCTTGGAAGTAATCTCCAGCAGAAGCAAAGGCGAGCTGAGATGGCTGGTGGCTGCATGTGCACTGGCTTTGCATGTGCCTAGTGCTAGAGGTCACGTAATCTCAAGCTTCGGGGACGTGTTGAAGGGAGAGGCAGCTCAGTTTGTGTTCTCCACCATGCCAGTGTTGCGACAGCATGTGTATGTGGTCATTGAGTGAGATAGGTTCATATTTGCCTTTGCGTGCATGACACCATACTTGCTAATTTAATAAACGAATGTTTAATGCAGATATAGGGCAGATAACACTATGAACCTTACTTAATGCAGTTGTGCAGTACTTTGCTATCGCTATCAGTGCTTTGCCTTTCAATGAAACTGTGACTTCTTTTAGGTGGTGATGCCTCCATCTTCCCCAAAAATGGGGATGTGTTATCTCTAGCTCCAGTTGAAGATACGGAAAATGATGCAACCGCTTCAAAACGACCCAGATTGGACCCTGAGGACATATATAGGTAAGCAGCAGAGCCACCGCTCAATGTTGATCTGGCAACAACTAAGCTCCCTGAATAAGCTAAAGACCGCACCATTTTGTTACTTTGTTGCCTGACTCGGCGAGCAAGGGTAGGAGAGAAAGTCTACACCTTTGAGCGAAGGTTGAGCGAAGTCACACAGCTGCGCTCTCACTAATTTCCTGTATTTTACTGGGAAAAAATGCATGTTTTTTGTTGCCTTGGTGCTGTGACAGTTATTTGTAGCCACTGCGCTGTGCGGTACATGGCAATAATGGCAGCATGTTTTACGTAATTTACCCAGCTGCTTATGTCGTAGGTGCAGCTTTTTTTCCCGCATGGTGCTATGTTATAAAGGCTGAAGAATGTTGCAGCACACAAACAGTGTTGTGTGTCCGAAGCCTCTGCATGGCATGGTTTGAAGGCCTTGCAAGGTGCATGAAGCTAAACTGTTGTGAATGATAGCTTGGACATGCTGCTGTTGAAGCATTGGCCTTGATCACATGTTAGTTTGCCCGTGTTGTGGCTTGAAAGCACTGAGCTTCATGTGGAGTACTGTCACTGTGTGGCATTATTCGATTCGGCGAAGCACCGATCAATAGGCACCAAAAAGTCCTAGGAATAGGAACCGGTGAGCAAGACGGTTATTGCCGGCCACTCGGGCAAGCGACCGAAAGAAGTCGAAGGCAGGTTTAGAGATTATTGTCTTTTTGTCATCGGCACGACCGTTACGCCCCGACGGCTTTTTGTAGGAACCCCTGTGTATTCTCTGCCCCGCGTGTGCATTGAGGAGCTTGCTAAGAAGGCAGGGATGCGAATATTCCAAAATATGTGGTGTCTCTGTGCAATCCTGTGTTCACGAATTGCTGACAGTGTATGTGCGCCGACAGCACTGTATGGCCGGCTGCCGTCATTTCTCCTGTGTTTGTGAACGGACAATAGAGGCCCACCACGGGCTCAAGGGTGTGCGTGTGTGCTGCAAATACAAGTGTGCGACCTCTAACAGCAGGGGGGAATCACTCCTTCCCTCTCCCCTAATTAAAAGGGGCGCAGCCAAGACCTTGGGAGGAGCCAGGATACAATTGGGTGAACTAGATTGGATTGTCGCCAATATCTGCCGTTCCACAACACAGGGAACTAGGGAAAGGAGAAGTTATTTAAATGCAGGTTTTAGACTAAGCTAGGCAGTCTAGAAGCTGAGCCTACAATCTGTTGAGAAGCGTCAAGGAGCTAGTGCCATCCAGTATCGCCTGGGCCGCCTAGCCGTGTTTGAACTGCGAGTTACTAGTTGACGTAAGAGAAGACAAACCAACATCTGCAACGAAGCTCATGGTAGTTCCCCTCAAGTTAGCTCAACCTGCTTGAGTGAAGGCGTCGGACCTAGACACCCAGGAAACCCAGCCCAGCAGTCGCATACACCATAACGAGATCGGCTTGCCAGCGTTCTTCGGGAAAGCTCTGCCGTTGGCTCCATGCTCTATGGATTTGCTGCTGCTGCCCCGCCATGCGTATGCTGTCATTTGTTTTCTTTTGAACTCTTTCAGTTGACCACCATTAAGTGTGTTTTGTGTAGTGTTAATTTCTATATCCACTGTTAACTGTTCATTGTATTTCTTTCGTCTTCATCATTGATTGAGATTAAGTGCATGTGTGTTAGTGTTCTTGTGTTTTTTGTATTTCGTTTAAATTGTGTGTCATTGTCAGTTTATAAATACCTTTTTTTCTCTCTTTCTCTCGACTCTGACTCCTTCACTGTGTTTGCTTGAGTACAGAGCGACCATCTGGCTTGTACTATACCCCGTTGACATCTTCGAGCCGAAGGCGAACGAGTGACAAGCCGTGACAAGTACACATCATTTTATTTGAATTCAGAGATATAAAAGCTGCACTGTATGGACAGACTAGTACTAGTTGTTTCCATCTTGCAGAATTGTAAGCTGTATTTTCATTCTACTTGGTCAGCTTAGGGCACCAGCTTTGTGAACAAACTCTATAAAGGCAAGACATCTGATAACTTTATACGCGTAGTGTGCGCCGATGGACGCGCCACTGGTGGCGGCCTTGCGCAGAACACACGGGAGAGCAGCCAGCCGCGCGCCATAGTTTGTTGTGTCATTGATAGTGCTTCTCTCTCTTATTCACATTTTCAGAGCAAAATAGGCAACAGCCTTTGCATGTGTGGGGTGGCCAAAGCTTCAAGGAATCTCGAAGAATTGTTGCGGGGGGGGGCTCAAATACCGGCGAAAACATGCCGGCGATACGGTTCTAATCATTCCCCGCAAAGTCACATCAATGGGAGCAACGGTAGCAATAGATTGTTGCTTCAGCGGGAAATTTATTGTTCTCATCCTTTCCTTTGTCGCGTTGGTGTTTTTTTCCACTCGATCATAGTTAGACGCGTAAGCGACAAAGTTCGTCTGCAGTGCAGCATGCGGTTTAAAGGCATTTCGATAAAGTTCGGAATGGCGTTTGCCGCTTATGTTGTTGTCCGCTTCTTTAAAGCGTTGTGCTAGCTAGTCAACACGACTGCACGAACGCATTGTGTTGTACGTTAAAGCTGCTGAAGTTTGCAAGAACTGAAATTGTTGGTTTTATGTGGCCCGGTAAATCCTCGCACCAGCTGTCACGCACTTCATGTTTTTACATCTATTTTATGCGTGGTTTCGCACATGTAACTGTTGCTAGTTGCTTCATGCATAACTCTTGTTGATTCTTTTGAGCCGCGAGGTTTTCACCCTGCCTCATTTGTAAGGAGAATAAATCATGCTGTGCCTTATTGGAATGATACCAAGCAAGTGCTTCTTTAACAGCTTTATTCTTTTCACCCAAGGGCATATAAGACATTGTGGTTTTTTGGGAAATGTGTTTAGAATATAGGTAGTTCAGGGCGAGAATTGCTGATAGTTGCTGCATATGGTATTTTTGTTCCATTTTTCGCTGAAGAGTTCATGTCACGTTTGGGAATACATCAAACCTCGATGCTTAACTTAACACTTAACACGCCGAATGATTTGTTTGTTTCACAACGTGGTCCCTTCTTGCATCTGAATTCTTTCTTACTATGCTTACGCCGCAGAGGACTAAACCCGGCCTTAATGCCAGCACTCATCTACTTTGACTGGCGCTGCTCTGCTTTTAAATATATCATGTGGCACCTCTCTCTAGTAACATGAAAAAAGAAAGTACTGAAAAGTTAGTCAGACTTTAGCTTTGTACGTTTCCAAGGGGAATTTAGGATTGCAAAAACTGTAGCGGAAACGGCAGTGCATCGGTGTATGCAGCAGAACTGCATCGGCGGTACAGTGCTAACACGCGCTCTTATTAACCCGTGCATTTGGTGACTTCGTTTTAAAGAGGAGATTTTAAAGAGGAGATGCTAGTGTGATACAAGTACTAATCCAATAGAATGAGTATAGCAGCCCTTTTCTCAATGTATTTGAGGGCTTTAGTGAGATTAGAATTACATGGGCAGAATATAGAGCATGCATATTCAAATTTTGGCTGTATAGGAGCTTTATAGGTAAGTAATCTTACTGATGACAGTGCTGTGAAGAAGTTAGTACAAATATCCAAAGATGTTCACAGAATCGATGACATCGGTTGCATGAGTTTGCCAGGACAATTCTTCAAAATAAATATGTAGTCTTACCAGAATTCGGGGAAATGAGCTGTGTGACACACAAATGCTATATATATATTAAAAATGGGAAGGGCCTGAGGACACTGCTCTGGAGCACACCAGACAGAATGAATGAAAGTACAGATGAGTGGTTGGTGTATACAAACTGCTTACTGTAAGTTAGGAAACTTTAAATTCAATTGAAAACATGAGGGTATAAGCATTTAGGTATGACAACTTAAAAGTACGGGACAAGGGTGTAGTACTGCATCAGACGCCATGTTTTTGTCTAAACATAGGGCATCAGTTGGAATATTGCAGACGAGGTTTAAATGAATACTTCAGGAAGAACTGCTATGCTTGGCATAATTTCCAGAAACCATGCTGATTTGGGGGAGAAAAGTTCACAGATAATAGGAAGTTTGCATCATGAGAGTGGTAAGCTGATGCAAGGGTGGCATGTGCAACTGTGCCCGTGCAAAAATTCTACCCACATATGCATGTCTTAAGTAGAAGAGTTGCTTGTGTGTGCAGGACTGGTGCCAAGTGTGTGCCAGGTACAGCCCAGGACAAGAAGCTGCCTGGTGTAGACTACCACCAACTGGGTGTGGCCCGGACCAAGCCTGGCAGAGGCGCTACATCGCTCTCCATGTCATGTAGTGATAAAATGGCCAAATGGCACAGCTGTGGCCTTGAGGGGGCACTGCTGTCTCATTTTCTTGCAGGCGAAGAACCACTGCGTTTGTCCTCGGTGATTGTTGCAGGGTGCGGAAGCTCTTAATAGGTCCTTTTCACTTTGCTCTGCTATATTTCTCTGGAAAAGAACTCTAGTTTCGTTTAGTGGCACTTTTAGGCAGTGCAATGTTTTCATTCGTGAAAAGCAAGCCTTTCGTACCCATCACTTTATTTCTTAATTGACATTTTTATGTGTGCATAATTCAGCATAACATGGTCTTTTGGACCTCAGCACTGAAACTTCAATCATCTTATTGATTTTATACCGTGAGAGTCATTGCTTTAAAGACACAAGACAAAAAAAGTATGAATATTACAAACACTGTCTGTCAGCTAAATTTAATCACTGCCATGTACCACTGCAAATAGTGAAGTACACATTGCCATGCACTTGTGCCATATCTTTTGTGCAGTGATTCCCACTGTCTAGTATGTGCCAATTAGGTTGGGAAGGGGTTCTCATTAAATATAGTAGTTATTTTTACCAATACAGAAGCATGCTTCAGCATTTTTGTATCAGCTTTCTTTGTTTGTGATAGACTGCACTCGGATATTGTTTTTCTTTAGGTGCCCATACAGTGAAGATGCCATGAAGCGAGCACTTCATGAGAGGCTCTCAGTTTCAGACGATATCCCACCCATTGAGTTTCACTACAGCACGAAAATGTTTTGCCATTCTCGCCTTAAAGCTGTTGAAAACAACGCTGATTCTGCTGTGCCATGTGCTTCAAGTGAGTTTCTGTTCATTGGGAGATCTCATTATTTTCCCTTTTACATGAAAATGTTCGTGTGATTCACGCCATCAGCTTATTTTGCACCTTTTAGCAGTTTTTTTCAATATCTGTTATTGCAACACTTTTTTTGTCCAGGATTTAATTTAACGTAATAGTTCTGCGGTAACCCGCAATGTGAAGAGTAGTAATTAATTTAGGGAAAATTAGTCCCAGACCAGAACGAATTTTTCTTCAACTGCGAGGCATTTCTTTCGAGGAACCCATATAGGTTTCCTTTGTAGCAATTGGTACGATTGGGTGGATATCTCGTTTTCCATTAATCAAGATTTAATTTCAAGGTCGCCTTGCTTGACCTATACAATTGGTAATGCTTAATCACTGCAAAAAACACATTGTGCCTGTGACTCCCTTCTGTGAACAAGCATGAAAAAAATTATAGTTGCATACAGTAATTTCAAATGACGTTGTACAAGCTCTGTAAATGTTAGAGAATATGTCTTGTGACTTCAAATTTGCTTTTATTGCCAGAATATGTAGTATTTCAGTAACTGTGTGTCACATGGTTGTGTTTTTCAGGTATCATGTGGTGGCTGGGATCAGACAAGGCAGTTTATGTTGGAGTCAATGGCTACAAGCAAGGAATTACTCGCAAGAACCTCTGCAAACCAGTGGCTAGGTGCGTGACCAGATACTCATCATTCTGCATTCCGAGCAATGAAAGGAGACTAACCAATAAGTGTTTGATACCGTTAGATGCTGCTTTTGTTTTTGTATGTATATTAAGTGTGCCTTCTCTAGATGCAGTGTCAAATTACAGTATCTTTTTCACTTTTTCTGCATGCTGGTTATGTGCATGGGGAAGAACTATGGTGTGAGGGAATGAAAGAAGCTGCAAAGTGAAACTCTGAAAGTTCAGCCACATCCACGTTTACTCCTAAGTATTCATCTTGTGTGTTCATTATACAGGCTGCCAGTTTGTAGAAGAGAACTGTTTGGGCTGTTCCACAAGCTGATGCATGAAATCTCACCAGACAGGCTGCCCAACATTCTCAGGCAAGTTCCGATTACTGTGCTTTGGGGCACTCATAAGCTGCAACAGGAAAACTTTTGCAGCTTAAGCAACTGCACCTTAAAGAACCATGCAGAAGGAAATGGCAGCAGTATTGTGTAAAACTATTTAGTTAATAGATCACAAGGTGTACAGCCCCCAGATGTGTTTTCTTTGTTACCACTTGAAGTTTTCCTCAGGTACAGTGTTTCCTAATGTTGCATATATGCGACAGTAAGTTTCTTGCTTCAGAGATCAATGAAGTATAAGTATTTTTGTTTAGACACGATTGCTATTTGTGGAGATGGGTTTGTACAAGGTTCACCCTACCAGCGGCGGTCAGGAAAGGCATGACGCTCCTCCACTCTGCAACGCACAAATGTGCTATGGCAGCGTTCATTGACTCTCCGACGCAGCGCAGAGTAGGCTCCAGAGTCAGATCGCCAACGAACGTGGGTTTATTCACCCAAGATACAGCACAGTGCGACAGTCATGGCGCTTATGGGCAAAGGCTTACTGCAAGACCGATTGAGTATGTCTGCCTGCTGTGCTAGGGCTAACTGGTAAGCGGTCCACCAAGCGCGAGAACGAGATGACATGAGAGCAAAGGTCCCATGTAGTGAGCTTGTTGTGGGCCTGTGAGCATCTGCCACGGTGATAAAGTGCTCAGGGGAAGAGAGCTCGAGTGGAGAAGGTGCCCGGTGGCCGTAACTCGAGAGGCCAATCAGGGCGTGTCCCGATGACACTTGCTTGCGCGGTGAATCTAGCCGGGGAGAGAGAAGCAAGGTTTGCACAGGAAATTAGCTCCGGCGCGCTAGTCGTGCCCGCCACGTTGCCGTTACGGCGGTGGTTCCCGGAGATTGAGCTAAGCACTCCCCTCTCCAATGCCAATGGCCCTGAGGGTACACGAAATAAATAAATAAATAAATAAATAAATAAATAAATAAATAAATAAGCACAACGCGCAAGCTGGGGAACGAGGCGCAGGGAGGCACCTCAATCCCCACACATTTTGCTGATACCGTATTTACTCGCATAATGATCGCACTCGCGTAATGATCGCACCCCTAAAATTTGTCGTCAAAATTCGATTTTTTTTTATTTCCCGCGTAATGATCGCACCCCGAACTTGCCGCAGCGATATGTCGTGTGCTAAGTCTAGCGAATAATGATCGCGCTTACCACCTGTCGAATGCTACGCGAACGACTCTTCAAGACAAGCCAAGCGGCCTGCACGCACTAAACATTCTTAAGTAGATGCCTCATTTCATTACTTTCATCACTTTCCGCACTTCCATGACAAAATGAGGTACAACCAAACTTTCCTTTATTATGGGTTGGCTTTATAATGGCTGATGTCAACAAAAACAATAAAGGCGCATTTCGATTCTTTTCATCTGCTTTTGCACTCGTGAGCACGCAACAAATCGCGCGCGGCAATGATAGTAGCCACGTTTACTCTGATACGTTAAAAGTGTACCCTATTCATACGCCGACGCTTGTAACACAGCTAAGATATTCGCCCACCCTTAGCGGAAAGTAGTGAAGACAGATGCCGCGGTTTCCGCAGCATGCCCGTCATGTGTTTCTGTCACTGGCAGCTAAGCGCGCCCACCTATTTCTGTCCCCTCAAAGTGGACATGGCTACGTTATTGCCGCAAACTTGCCGATGTTAACGATATTATTCATCACTAATACGGAAGAAACTGTTTCAATGCACGTAATGTACTCACGAGAAGAAAAAAAAAATCGCGTTCGGCGCGTTTGGCTCACTCCGCTAGCCGCCATTTTTGTTTTGGTGTCCCGCACCCGCAATCTCGCATCCCGCAGCAAACGCAAACGAAAAAAAAAAAATTTTTTTTTTCCCGGGAAATTTAACTCGCGTAATGATCGCACCCCTGAATTTGCTTCAATTTTTCTGACAAAAAAAGTGCGATCATTATGCGAGTAAATACGGTATATCTGAGTTTTAAATGCTTGTGTGATGCATGTTTTGCTGGTTCAGCCACAAGATCCTATCAGGTAGAAAATATGCAGTCCTATGCGTGCACCCCTTTCCCGTGTAACTCACATATGAAACTGTCTGTGACAGCAGAGAACCACATATGGTCGTCACACACATTACAGCCTTAGCTGAAAAAGTCCTCCAGGAACACTAAAAAGTGCCTGTCTATGCTATGTCACTGGTTCCTCAGTTTAGAGAGCTCCCCTGAGACTTTCATGCGGCATACTTTTCTTGTACAGGCTCGTTTTTCTGGCTGCCACACTCATTCAGCAGTGTTGTGATGGGCTTACCATTTCATCGTTGTGCTAGCTGCATATCGCTCTTCTGTTGTGGTGGTGTGACAGGTTCTGTCTTCTGCTGTTGTGATGGCAGCATACCGTGCCCAACAAGCTGTAGCTAGATGTTCACATTCTTCAAAGGACATGTTAGTTTGCTGCTCACATGCAGCAGCAGCCCTGTGCTGTTGATGGCCCTGAATCTCTTTTGTAGGCAAGATCTTACAAGCACTTGCCATTTGGCTAGTACACAGGGAGAGGTTCATTTTGCTTACAGAGCAGAAATGGATGTAAACTTAAGCAGTGAAGTCTGCAAGAAAATGTCTAACTGAAAATTTTATTGAGAACAATACAGAATAAGTACAAAAAAGCCAACCTGTGCGTGCGCGTGCGCGCGCACAGGTTGGCTTTTGGCACACACGCATGCATGCACGCGCGCGCACACGCACGCATGCACGCGCGCGCACACGCACACACACACACACACACACACACACACACACACACACACACACACACACACACACACACACACACACACACACACACACACACACACACACACTAATTTACAAGTGTTTATAAAGAAACTGCTCTTGCATGCCGAAAAAGAATTAGAGGATGCTGACATGGTTATAAATGATTATCCGATGTAGAATGCTTGCACAATCTCACAAGTCTTCTGATCCCTGCGTGAATGAATGCTCACGCCGCTTGGCTAACTCTAATTGCTGTTGCTCTTGGATGACTCCACTAACTTTTGCTGTGCATTAACTGAGCTGGACGGCGTCAGCCGTGCGCGCAGGAGCCTCAAAGGGAAGAACTTCACTCGTTGGGATCCGTTTCGAAACTGTTTTATTTACAAAAGACAGATCGAAGAAAGGAAAGAGAGAAGAAACACAAAGTCCGCATTCTCTATTGGCTGCACCGACGCCTTTGTCCCTGTTGGGAGCGCCGGCGCCTCGCACACAGTAGGCGGTTCGCCGAATAGCTGTGCGGGTAGAGGCACCGGCCGGAACGTGCTGCAGTGGGGCCCCCCTCGTCCGTTTGCCGGCTCCCTCTCTCTCTTGCGTCGTTTGCGACTTTCAACAACCTCCCCCACAATGAGCGCCGGCTCATTCCCGGCCACCATTGTTTGCACAGGCTGGCACCTCGCTGAGCTCGAGTGGGTAGAAGGCTTGGATAGGTTGTCGCAGTTCCCTTTGGTTCGGGAGAAGGATCTTGCAAGTGCGTATTTGGCCGTCTCTTGCAGGAAAGGCCTCCAAAACACGACGCATTTTCCACATCTGCCGTAGAGGCCGATCATCCCCGAGGAGAACTGTGTCTCCCTCGCCGATGCCTCTCCCTCTGCCTGGCTTTGCGACATGTGCTGAGTGAAGCTGCAGTAGGTATTCGCGCCTCCACCTTTGCCAGAATGAGTCAACAAGCCTGGCGTGTCGCCTCCATTGGCGTGTCAGTGTCTCTGCTGTCGATTTGACTTTGGTGGTTTCTTGGAAGGGAGGCAAGCTCGTTAGTCTGTGACCCACGAGGAAATGGGCTGGAGTCAAGGGCATAAGCTCCCCCATGACCGAAGAGACGAAAGTCACCGGGCGAGAATTTACGGCAGCCTCAACTTGGGTTAGCGTTTGAATTTCTTGCACCCGATTGCAAACGAAGGGTTTCCACCTTTGCGCAGAACTCCTGATCCAACTGAGTGCGACAGTTGAGTCTGTCCAAGAGTGCACGGAAATGCCCTCAATGTTAAGTCGCTCTGTTAGGTAGCTTGCAAGCCGTGCACCAGTCAGTGCTCCCATCAGCTGTAGCCACGGCAGTGACAGTTGCTTCAGTGGAGCAACTCTGGTCCTTGCCATTAATAGTGCTGTGGTGATTTCACTTTCTTCATTTTGCGCTTTTATGTAGGCCACTGCACCGTATGCTTTTAGGCTCGCATAGCAAAATAAGTGCAGCTTAGATTTCGTTTTGGGCATGTCTTAGGTTACGAGCCAATACTCTTGGGACTGATACCTCCAATCTTGAGTATGGACTGCGACTCTCTGATTATGCGCTCTGCCTCTTCTACACTGTCAGCACCACTAACAAAGTCGTCTACATGCAGGTTGGATCTTAGCGGTGCAAGGAAATTTCTCCTGTACCGTTTTGAGATGACGATGTAACGTAGCTGCGTGGAGGAACGGGCTACACGTAGTGCCGAATGGCACCCTTGTCATCCGGTGCTCTTTGACTGGAGGGAACGCGTCGCCCTGCCTTAGTGTACTTTGATACCACAGAAAGCAGACAGCGTCGAGCTCACTCTCTGCAAGCTCGATTTGAAGGAAAGCTTTTTCTATATCGGACATTATGACCACATTATGCACTCAGAATCGAATCAGGATGTCCGCTAGGTTTGGATTTAGATTAGGTCCTGCGAAGAGGACGTCGTTCAGTGACAGCTTTCCCGCCGCTTTGGAGGAGGCATCGTATACGACCCTCAACTTGGTTGTTTTGTTAAAGGGCCGGACAACACCTCAATGTGGCATGTAGCAAATGGGCCACAGCGGGGACTCACCCAGTTCGTTCGCTTCCTCGACTTTACCAGCTTGCAGTTAGTTCCTGATTGCCTGATTGTAGTCCAGAATAGTTTCATGTCGCAGCAGCTTCGCCGTTAATGAGTGAAGTCTGTGCGATGCTGTGCTCTTGTTGTCCGTCAAGTCTGACGCGTTCTCTTCCCATGGGAAAGCTACTTGGTATCTTCCGTTCTTGTGGGTGATGGTTTCTACAAAGGCCCAAAGAACGCTGTCGTCTTTGGCGGTCAACTGTGCATCGTCAACGATCCCAAGGTGCCCCAGCTCTCCGAATGACTTCAGTTGACGAGAAATTTCGTCGGGTGCTGCGCTCACACCTACCCGCATCACTCCGGTGCTCGTTCGAAAGGTTGCGACAGACGATGTAGGCTCCGTACCCTGCAATGTCCATCCAAACGTAGTCTCCATGGCCACGAGCTTCTCACCGAGGCGCTTGACATTTCCTGTTGCTATGTCCCGGTAGTGATCGGCCCCAATAAGCAGCTCAATTCCAACACCAGGATGGTGTAGCCGTCAGGTAAAGTGTCAGCAAGCTGGAGGCCCAGTTCATGAGCGATGCTGGCCGTGCAGTCGTCAGGTGGTGGGAGGAGGTCTCCGCAGATCTTGGGCACCTCTAGTGCTTCGATGCGGACTCTTGTATTGTTGCTGTATTGTTGCGCCAGTTTCGCAGCCAGCATTCTACGCTTTCATAGTAAAATATTTAGCGAGCACAATTGACAAAGACACAGCAAAGAGGGACGTCCCTTTTTACTGTGTCTTTGTCAATTGTGCGCGCTAAATATTTTACTATGAATTCGTACCAACTAGCCCAACTATCAGTTCTGCAGCATTCTACGCGATGACACCTTCTTTCCTCAGACGGCCTCTCACTTCCGAAGGCGTAAATAGCTAGCTTCTCCCTTCCTGTGACGTGAAGATTGAGGTGCCGGGAAACCTGCTGTCGTATAAATGTTCTCTGGCTGCCACCGTCAAGCAGCATTCTCACCAGAGCACTCTTGTGCTGGCCTTCCGCATATGCTCGTGCAATCTGTAGGAGCACACGGGTCTTTCCCAGTGCTGATCCCACCTGAAGCAATGATTGCACTGTTGTCTCTGCTGGTGCAGCACCTTCAATTGAAGGAGGGCGTGTCAGTTTTTGATTGAGCTCGTAGACGCCAGTTGCGTGTCGTCCAGAGCATTCAAGGTGGCACACTTCAGCCACCTTGAAGTTCTGCACTCAGTGGCATGGTGCTTCTTTTTCGCACACTTGTAACAGCGCCTCTCTCTTGACATCACCTCCGTCTTCTTGTCTATGGGTACGGGGGCGACACATTTCGCTGGTTGATGTCCTTCTGCACCACAAAATGAGCATTGTGCCTCGCCATCGGTTATAGTGAGGACAGATGCTGATGGGTTTTGAGGATGAATGTCCCCTTTGATCGGTGCTTTCTGTCTTATAGCAGTGTCCTGGTACCCATGGCGTAATGCAGTCTGGGCTCTCTCTCTGCTCTCAACCTCCTCTCTCATGAAATCGAGGAAATTGAAAAGCTCGCCTTGGGGGGTTTCAGGTGAGGTGGCCTTCCCTCAGAAGTACGCCAAGCAAAGCTCGCTTGGGATGCTTTTACGAAGGACAATGAGAAGCAGCGCGCCGTGGGTGCTCGACGACACTCCCAGCGCCTCTAGACCTCGGACTCTGGAGTGGATTTCGTCATAGAGGGTCCTCAGCCTTTCGATATCCCGTAGATTGTGCACTGGGTGGACGTCAAGCAAGCACGACATGTGATCCTCAATTATGACGTCCTCCTTCCCAAATCTCTCAATGAGGGTCTTCACCGTGATATCATAATTTCGATCGCTGATCGGCAACCCCTCTAAGGCAGCGGCGGCTTTTCCGGTTAGGTAACTGGTTAAGTAGTGGAACTTGGCTATTGCAGGCGGAGTTTTGTTCTTGTGAATAGTCGATTCAGATTGATTCCATAATTTCTGCCACGAGCGCATGTCCCCGCTGAATTGTGTGATTTCTAACTTGGGTAATTTGGTTGTTGCTGATAGTGGCTAAAATGCCGCGGGTGGGGCGGAGCCAATGTGGTGTGCTTCCTGCTCTGACGTGTTGCCTGTCACTGACGGAGTTGTTGATCGGCTCTCGTTGGATGTCTGACTCCTGAGAGCTCTCTTGATCTTTGTTTTGAGGGAGCAGATCTTCTCGGTGTATGCTGCGCAAGCTTCTAATTCTGCATCTAATTCTTGAAGATATATCTTCTTTTCTATGCTCTTGTTAACAGATTTCAACTCATCTGCTTGTTCAAGGAGTAGGTCGAGGTGTTCCTCAAGCTCATCGACTTGGATGGTTGGCGATTGCAATAGGTCGCTGGCCGCTGCGATGATTTTCTCGATTGCTTGTCGCAGGGCGGCTTGCTTCTTCTGTAGTTGTTCCATGGCGCTTTCGATGTCAGTTTATTTTTTTTTTCAGGCCGCCACCTAACGTGCTATTCAAGTGTGTAACAAAGGAGGGAACGAGTGTACGATGTACCCGCTTAATTTAAACTTACTGTCGTTGTTGCGGGGACTAGCCACGTTTAATCCTCCCCCCCCCCCTTGATTCTTGTTATGTACAATGCGAATCTGCTCGCTCGCGATCGTAGACTCGTCTGCGCCCTCAAGCTATGTAAGCTTAACAAACTCGATCTTTATTGCATAACATGTTGAAAAAGTTCATTTGGATGGTACTCTATTGCAATCGAGACTGCCCGTGTTCTCGAGAACGTGGCTAGATTCAAGCGGCGAACACAGACGCGCTATAGTTATTGCAGAAACCGTTATTGCTTGCTTCTGTGAAAAAGGAAAAAAAATGCAGTACGCATTGTATCTTCTGACCATAAGCAGACAATACAAGCCAAATAAACGAAGTGCTTACGAGCGAAAGTCTGAACAAAATTTCCAGCGCGCGCGGCGTCGCGGCGGGCGTCGCAGTGGATGCGAGTGTTTCGTTTGTTCCTCTTCAAGTGTGGCCGATCGCAGCGCCGCCGCAGCCACGCGGAGACCCTTGATAACTTGAAAGTAGCGACACTCTTTGAATTCTGCCGCTGCCGCGCGACCTCCTCGCCTCCTCCTCGCCCCTTGTGCGTCCCCCCCATTTTTCTGCACGACGATTGGTCTACCTGCCGTTGCCCTTGGAAACGCGCAGATCTTAAGTTTTGCTATGGTGTCTAGATAGGGGAGGTGTGATGACCGGCCAGGAAAACCTGACTCCCGTTCGCGTGAATGCCGCGGGGCGGCACTGTTGTCAGGGGCGCCGTCAGCACGCGCGGCCGTCCGCTGCGTGTTTAGAGGGAATGCTGTAGTGGAAACGCATTTGATTGAGTTTTAGAAATTTTAGCTAATACTGCGGTCCCTTAGACATCGCAAAGACGGTATTGCGCTACGGTTGTCATGCGGTTTTCGAATACGGGGTAACACAACCGAGTTTTCTGCTGGCAGAAAGCGAGCACGCATTTTAGAAATCCCATATTAAAGCCACTAAATCAGCGGGGAGCTTATCTATCGTAGAATGCTCTTTGCACGATTTATATGCAATCGTATTCTTTATTCTCCGAGGTCAACGCGATAACTGCTAGGATCACCCGGAATGTTCATTCTCGCCACCCGTTTTTTTTTTTAGTTGTGGGCGTTATTACGTACGAAAGCGTTTAAGTTCGTTTACACCTGCCAAATCAGCATTAAACCATGACATACGTTGTAGTGCAACGTCCTGGAGTCATTTCATTCTCACTGCAATTCAAAAACCAGATAAACAAAAGCAACATGTTTCTGGACGAGCAAACTTTATTGCATACAGCAGAATGTACTTCCAATTCTGCTGCTTGTTTCACATCACGCAAGGCTTCGTTCTTTTGCCTTTTTTCACATCCATTTCCTGGTTGAGGCTCTTCAAATGAAAGTGGATTCTGGTAAGGCAGCAAAACCTGACCACCGATTCTCTAAGCGCCAGGCAATGCTCCCCACAACCAATTTGTGGCACATTTGTACTCGCTTTCTTGAGTATGCTGAGGGCAGCTTTAGAATGCAGACGCGTTCTGCTAAATTCATGTGTTAGCCTGCTTTCAAGAGCTTGAATCAGACGATACAATGACTCCGACGGGTAGAGAAGCCCACCCAAGTCCCACTCTTTGGAGGCATCAGCTGGGAGTTCTTTTGGGACACAGTCCCTCGGCACAAGGCAGGCATCCCTGCATGCTGCACAGCTAGTTGAGAGCACACGCTTCCTGGCCACGTAGCCTGCGATGTAGTATACCAAGCGAGCATCGATCGCTTCGTTTTTCAACATAGTCCACATGGTCCACGGCCACTTCAACAGCCTCCATGGGTAATACATCATCTTGTTTCTCATTTTCCAGGAGTGCCTCTTCCGCAGAAAGAAGGGAGATCCAGATGGCGACACGCTTCCACCTCTAGGGCTCTTTGAAAGACTGTAAAAGCTCAAGCACCTGCAAATGTTGAAATTACACGAAGCAGTTCAGCAAAATTATTTTTACAGCCAAAGATATACAAGTACCTGATGATAAGGATGAACTGAGCCGGGGTGGGGTGATCATTTGCACCGCTTGCTTGCCGTACTATACCAAACGAGCGCTCAAGGCCGTCTTGGCTCAGGTGCGACGTCATCAGGTATCTGAAGCCGACCTTTTCGGTTAAGTACTTCAGGAGGGCCTTTGTGGAATGTATTGAAACACGTAGCGGTTTGTCGGCCCTTGGAATGGCACGCGCCCACTTCAAAAACAGTTCTTGGCAAGTCGGCGCACGGAAAAGGGACACTTTTTCCGAACAAGATTTATAACCGGAATCGCACCCTGGCACGAAGCACCACCTCTGAGTTTTTTTCTTTGAAGTTGAAGGCATCTTCGTCAGCTCACAGCAGTTATAAATAAGCAGCACACGCATCAATCTGCAGCAAAACACACCGTGAACATCCGGCGCCCAGGCGCTGTCTAGCCGGACTCGCTGCCTTCTCTGCGCAGTATCCGCGGAAATGCACACGGCGCCCCGGGCCGCAGCGCTCTGTATTGCCCTAGCGGCAGTCACGCGCAAGGGGATCACCCCTCCCTATGGGAAGGGCGCCGCGGTCATCACACCTCCCCTATCTAGACACCCTAGTTTTGCTTGTGTTTTTCTTTTCGTTCGCGCCATTTTCCTCCTGAGTACGGCTGGCGTCAACGTTACTGGACTAGTAACGTTGGGCTGGCTCGGCGCTTGAGCTCGGCGTAGCGAACGTTGTACGCTGTGTTTCCTGCTCTTTGTGCTAGCGCTATGTCGGGCTCTTGCGCATACAACTGCAGCAAGAAGCCTGAAGATGGTTATGCCGTTTTTATGATACCACAAGGAAAGCGTCACGGCTTGCGCAGGAAGCAGTGGCTGCATGACATTGGCCAAAAGAACTCTGTTCCGACAAAGAACAGCGTTGTTTGCGACCTGAGGCGTCTTATAGCTCGTAGCAAAGCATCCCGTAATGCTGCATTTTTTTTTTCATTCTTCCGGCCTGCTCACCAGCGTTTTTGTTGTGGTTGTCCTCAGTATGCTTAATATTCTGGGGCGGCTGCATCACCTCGCACGTCGCTAACTGTTGTTATTCAGTCGGAAGTGCAGCATTATAGATTCTGCTTTGCGCCCTGAAAAAAATTAGTGGCAAGTATACCCGTGGTATTGCAGGGGATGAGCCTTAGCTAGTCAACATTGAGTTTTTTTTTAAGTTTTAAGGCGAAAGCCTTTAGATTTCTGTTTCAAGGTCGCGTTGCAAACTGGAAGTATCACGTAACCCAAGGAAGGCCAGAGGTGACCCAAAGCATGTCCACCCCTGTATAAGAGAACGATTACCCAAGTTAATTAATGAATCATTAGTGATTGACACAAGGCGGATTAGGGAGGATTAAGGTTGATTAGAGTGTATTAAATGAAGGTGGATTAGAGTGCATTAAGAAGGATTAAGATGCATGAATAAAGGTTAAGGTGGGTGGAAGAGGATTAACGTGGATTAGGGTAGATTAAGGTGGATAAAGGAAGATTAAGGTAAATTATATAGGTTGATAAAGGAGGGTTGAGACCGATTAAGCTGGATTAGGGTAGATTAAGGTGGGTTAGGGACCATGGAGCTCGATTAGGTTAAATAGAGGTGGATTAGGATGTATTAAGGTAAGACTGCGAGTCGGCCTAGTTGCAACCAATTCATCTTAAAACTTATTGTGCGCAACAAACAGGGACGAGCGCTAGAAAGCGCTCGTCCTTGTGTTTCTTCTATTCTTCGTCCCTGTTTGTTGCGCAGGGACTATTAAGTTGGATTAAGGTGCATGAATAGATTAAGGCGGATCATGATAGGTTAGTGTTGATAAAGGAGGATTAAGACCGTTTAGGGTAGGCTAAGGTGCATTAGGGGCAACGTAGGTTGATTAGGTTGTATTAAGGTGGATGAAGAGCATTAAGGTGGATTAGGGTGGACTAAGGTGAATTAGGGTTCATTGAGTATTAAGATCGATTAGTCTACCTTATTCCTCCTAATGCACATTAATGCACCGAATCCACATTCATCGACCTTAATCCTCCGTTCACTTTAATCCACCATAATCCACGAAAGTCCTCCTTAATGCACCCTAACCCACCTTCATCGACCTTAATCTACTCCAACTCTCCTTAATGCACTTTAATTCTCCCTAATCAACCCTAATGCTTCCTCATTCACTTTAATCCACCCTAATCCACTATAATCGTCCTTAATTCACCTTAATGCACCCGAATCCACATTCATCTACCTTAGTCCATCCCAATCCTCTTTATTCCACCCTAATCCTCCTTAACGCACCTTAATACTTCTTAATCCACCCTTATCCTTCTTCATGCACTTTAATCCACCCTAATCCACTATAATCGTCCTTAATGCACCTCGACGCACCTTCATCTACATTCATCGACCTTAATCCAACCGAGTCCTCCTTTATGCACCTTAATCCACCTTCATTCACCCTAATGCACCTTCATCGACTTTAATCCACCTTACTCATCCTTAATACACCCGAATTCATATTAATCCAATCACTACTCAATCATTACTTTGCTAATCATTCATCATCTCTTATACGCGGCTGCACATGCTTTGGTTCACTTCCCGCCTTCCTTCGGTCACATGATATTTTCTGTAGCTCACAACGGGACCTTGAAACAGAGGTCTAAGGCTTTCGCTTAATAAGCCACACACAAAGGGATGTGTCACAAACAATACTAGATCAGACGCACGAAGTAAAGCATCTGATCATGTGGCAGAAAAATTGTCTGGAGTATAGAACTCGCCTCAAAGCTCCCTTTACATCGGTATACCCCGTTCACACGGCTTTAAGAAAAAACCAACCTCCTCATAAACATTGCTTCCAGCATTATCGATGCTGTTATTAGCATTTCTAAAACTTTTCAACCCCACTGGGGCGCGCAACTGACCCAAAATAACAACGCCTCCATAGAATCCTGCGGCCCGTCCTCGGGAGCACAGGAGGAAAAGCGTGCCGTGCGCAGCCGGTGGGTGAATAGAATCGAGGAGGAAAGCGCCGTGAGGAGGAGAGTGTTGCTACTTTCAAATTATCAAGGGGCTTTAGCGGAGAGTACCGACACAGAACACCTATACAAACTTAGAGAAGGGAAACTGTACCTTCCACAGTGCTACGGAAATAAGCGTAGCGGTGGCGTCGTGAACTAAAGTATGTGACCACGGGTGGCGCTGTACAACAGGAAACGGAAACGGGGTTTTGCACACGCTTTACCAGGTGTTCTGTGGCTTTACTGGGTTTCTGGCTGCTGCGCCTCGATCGTGCTCCCGCCAGTTTGGTTGCTGTGTGGCAAACGTAGCGCCTACATATATATGTAGACGCTACGTTTGCCACACAGCAACCAAACTGGCGGGAGCACAATCGAGGCGCAGCAGAATACATGTAGCGCTGAGTCATATCGAGTTAAGGCACACTCTGAACTGACTTTTAAGGGCATCCCGAGCGGTTTTTCGTTTATTACGCCGCCGTTACCCGGAGTTGTGCCGCCGCGCTTCAGCTGTTGCATTTCGTGTAGGGCTACTGGCAGAGTGCGGTTTCCAGGTGGCACGATGGCCTCGACTGGAATAAACGCACACGACACCAAAGGTTGAGTAAGCCTGAAAATATTTTATTTGCATTTTACAAGTACAACAAGAAGCACACGTCTACGCATCCACACAAACGCGGTTACATAGTCAAGAACATAGTCAAGAAATGGCTCATTAATAAGGGTAGCACAAGCGCACAAGAAAGAAGACCTAAGCTACAAAACGTACGGTCGGCTGCTAAGTATAATAATTTCCCTGTCACCGCGTGTCACTTTTATACAGCGTCTTTACAGCACTACCAGGCCGGGTAGTTTAGCCGAAAGAACGCAACAGCTTACGGCCGTCAGCTGCCTCTTCCTTACGGGTGTCATAATTATCCTAATCTCCGCATCAACGTCGTGCAAGTCCGCATACAGGCATCTGTATCTGAACCATATGTGCCAGCCTAATACATGTGTAGTGAAATTATGATAACCACTGTGTCTTATCAAACGTATTGGTTTTGCAAATGCGCATTACAGCTGACGGAACGACATACTGTAAGTGAAGCACAAGAGAACACGGACAATAGGAGGGTACAACACTTGAAGAAATGAAGAATTAGTAGGCGTACAGCAAACAAGCGATGACGGAGAACGCACAATGATGCATCGGGTGTTCTGTGACATCTGTTTGCGTACTTACGGTGTTATGGAGATCAACGGCATAAAAACGTACCTTCAAACGTACTCGCTCAACCTCCGCCGCATTCATTATGATAATCAACGCCTAACCAAAATGAGGCACTATTTTTTGCCAAGAGTAGACCTCTTTACAGCAAGTCTATGTAATGACTCGCAGACGAAACCAGCATGCTTTCGAAAATGTTTTACCGGTTTTGCCGCCGTAGTATTCGAACGCCAACGGCCAGGAAACACATCGATACCAATAGGCTGTCGGCTGTCGGTGGTTAATCAAGTACAAAAACCTTGACGCTATGACTAAAAAGCAGCTTCAACAATCAAATTAAAAAAAATCAACTGCCTATTTGCCTGAGGTAACAAAACATCCTTAGACGCCTCGATTGTTTATGTCAATGGTTTGTGTAAAGTAAAAAAATTCAGCATGTTCAGCGCCCCTAGCAGAGAAAGCACAAATTAAAGTATTCGACCAAATTACAGTAGCTCCACTTGCGCGCTTACGCTGAAACGCGCCTCGATTGATTTTTCGCCCTCTGTGGCCATTTGTTGAACTTGAGAGTGTACGGGGCCTCGTACCGACACAACGGTCGCCAAATAGGGCGTCAGTGCCCGCTGCTTCACTTATTTCACCGCGGCGGCAGCCAGCGTCCGAGCGTAAACTATTCGACCCCACTCCGCAATGCCGGCACACCTAGGGACAAACGCTTACAACACGCGCTAAGAAACCTCTTCCGTATCCTAGGCAGAGTCATATATATTAAGAGCAAAAGCCCCCAGATTTTCTCTGGCGCGCCCGCTCTTACTCGCGCCTGCGCACAAACGTCGGACGATCCCTCAAATGAACGTATCGTCAGAAGAGGCAGCGGAAGAGGGCCGCGCGCTGCACTGTCTCTTCTGTAGTAGGGCGGCTAGCCACCCTATCGTAGGCATCAATTTCCAGCGTCGCCCACCAGCTCGATTTCGTTTCTCAATTTCGAGCTCGATTTTTACTGCAAATTTGCCGCATATTTAGAAACTGGTGTGATCCTCAGAGCTACAATTAGTAAATTACAACATGTACTTTAAAGTAGTTAATTAAATATCTAATGATTGATTTTTGTTAATTATTCAATTATGAATTTTTATTTCTTGTGCAAGTAATGTGCGCCTCTTGGAGTAATCCAGCTTAGGGACTAGAATTATAGAGGCTATCTGGCCTCTATACTAGAATTGTGCTGTCTGCCATTAGTGAGCTGAAAAAAGAAAATGGCAGTCTTCGCACAAACACCCGGTATATATATTCTCTTTGAAGTCTCTTAAAACCCTCATGACTACTGCTCCGACGACCAGGGCAGGCGATTGCACAGCAGGTGATTGACTGCGCCTTCCACATGCAGTCATCGCTTCTGAAAAGAGCATTCTTATGAAGTGTTGGCACCCGCCGTGGTTGCTTATTGGCTTTGGCGATGCGCTCGCTGTAAGCACGAGATCGCGTGATCAAATCCCGGCCGCGGCGGCCGATGGATCCGAGGCGCGCTTATGGCCACGCGGTCCCTCTCGTGCGGGAGAGGCAGCTCCCAAAGCACTGTGTGATTTCCTCGATCAGCCGCAGGTGTTCTTGGAGCAGTCGGGCCTCGCCACCCGTCTGATACACATGAACTGACAGTGCCGGTGTGCGAGGCTGGGTGACAAACTATTTTGTGAAAGTCACTTCACAAGCGAACGACGGATAAACCTAAACCTAGTCGCTCTGTCGTATATATGCAAATAGTTCCCTTAAGGGACACTAGAGGCAAATATTAAGTCAAGCTAAACTGATAGATTAGTGCTCGAGAGCGTATAAGTCGTCAATATTATCGCGAACAAAGCTTTAGTAATCGAGAAATTGAGATAAATACAGGACACAATTAGAGACACCCCCGTGACCAGTGGCGTAGCTAGGTCGTCTGGCACCCGGGGCCCATAGGTCTTCTGTCACACCCCCCCCCCCGGTTGTAGCCGGCGGAAAGAGGGGTGTCTTCAGACGTATATGACACCCCCCCCCCCCCTCCACAGGACCCTTGCACCCGGGGCCCACGGCCCCCCGGCCCCCCCTATTGCTACGCCACTGCCCGTGACATTCAAGTTCTAGCCCGATGATGAAGGTACTCCTCATGGTAATTCTGTCACTATCACTCAACTACTCGTAAAAAAAAGATAATTGTATTGAACTATAAGACGAAAAAAAAAATGCTACTTGTCCAGTTCAATTTGATATTTAGAAAAAAAAAGCTAAATGACGCTAACCTTGACAACGACGCGTGGCGGTCGAAAAGTTTCGTTTTCTCCTCTCTGCGCCGCCCGCGTTTTCGGGTTTCAGTAGTTTTGTTATCGCGAAGTGCTGCGCTGGTTTTACTGGCTCTGGAAACTCACAAAATGCAAGTGGAAGAGAATGCCACGACCATGTCATCACATGGGCGTGGCATTCTCGCGGGATTCCCGAACGGTCCACGCCACTTGACCAAGAGCAGCTGCAGCGGCAAATACGACGCTCTATCTTGGCTCGGTTTCTCCATGGCTGCGCGTTTGCGTTTTGCGCAAAAATTGTAGCGTCGTCTGACGGGCGCTATTCGACCCACCGACGGCAGTAAAGGGCGGTGACTGTTATGCAACGTCGCCACGCCCCGCTCAGGGGCGGGCGATTTGACTTGCGCTATATATATATATATATATATATATATATATATATATATATATATATATATATATATATATATATATATATATATATATATATATGCGAGCCTTTCAGGCGCAATTTTCCCGTAAACTAAGTATTATCTTGGAATGAAACAAGCGCTGCGAGGTTTCTGGAATGGTATTTTAACGGTCCACGTAGACTTAGCATTTACCTTTAGTGTCCCTTTAACGCTATTTTATATCTCCCTGTCCTTTTACTCCCCTACCCCAACTTCGCCACTCAGACTGCGCTATAGATGGTTACACTGCGTTCAATAGTAATTTCCTTTCCTTCCTTCATTTATTTTAAGAAACAACCATTTAGTAGATAGCACAATTCTAGTCCCTGAGCTGGAAAGAGGCGGACATTACTTGCACGAGAAATCGAAATTCATAATTGAATAATTAAAAAAAATTATAATGGGGTATTTAATATGAAGCATATTAGCTCTACATGCGCTATAGGTGTACCTGCCCTCATACTTCCCCTTTGGCCATGTGGTGACTCGATAAAACTTCTGGAAAACTTGACTGCGTTTACAAAACAAAACATTCTTTTTCTTCTAGAAACTTTAGAAAAATAGGAAAAAAAATATATCCATACATATGACATCTCAAGGTAAAGAAAACTGCAGTCGAGAGCTCAGGCGTGATGTTTGCATCGGTGACATGAGGGCGTTGACATTGTATATAATAATTATCTCGGGCAAGTCTCCACCGCGTCAACACAGTGGCGGACTTGCCATCCGGAGATAAGCGCCTTCGTACGTGACGCGACGCGGCGAGTGATCGGCTTGCTGCGTTTACCGGTCGGCGGCGTTTCCGTTTTTCTCCCCGAGGAAACACCGTGCTGTACGCCGCAGCACCCGCAGCGAACCGCGTCCTCCTTGGACAGATGCGAGACTTGAAATTCACGATAAGCAGTCGGCTTACGCTTTCAGTTTCCAGGGCTCACATGTTATTGCATTGCGTTTGCTGCGCCAAGTAACTTAAAAGACTCGAAGCGCGATTTTTCCGGGCAGTGCGCATGTATACTTTTATTCTTACGACCCCGCTCGGCGCCCGTTTAACCTTCATTCCTTCAGTTCTTGGTCTTAATGGCTTATCTCATTCGAAATAAAGCGTGGTGAGTGTAACGCAAAGAGTCGTTTGTTATGTTATATTATGTTTCTTCTTTAATCTGCAAGCAGAGTGAATAATAGCAACTTTATTAATGTTGAATCCATGTCGCTGTTTTAGATTAGCATATCTAAATTTCGTTATGAATCCTGTTTTCGTGGTCCTTCCTAGTCTGGTGGGGGAGAACGTAATGAGAATGAGAATGAAGTGAACTGCGAGTTTCGAAACACGTGCGCTTCTCATAATGACCGATGGGAGCAGTGGCGCAGCCAGAATTTTTATTTTTTTTTTGGGGGGGGGGGGGAGGTAGGCGACATTACAGGCCCGGTAGGGGAAGGGAGCCTGGGCAGCCCCAGTAATTCAAACATTTCTGGGGCGGGGGTGGGGGCACGTTCCCGGACGTTTATATGGGAGCGGCATTACATGCATCCAACACAGACTCAGTTTCGCCCGAAAGGCGAACCCTCGATTGCGATAGCCAATGCGTAGACATCTATACGAAGTAAGGATAGTAATTTTATTGGTCGTATATACTTGAAAACATTCGCTTACTATCTAAATTAACGAGCACGGTGTCAGCGCACACTAGCAAACATGAACATATCACACTCGTCTACCGCGGACACTCGCAGTGGAAACGTTGGCCTGAGGAAGCGCGGCAAACGCAAACCGAGCGGCGAGAACGCAGCACGTACATATGTTTGAGCTGCCGTCGTACCTAGACTCACAACCTGACGCGGATCGCTTTCAAGATAGGGCGCGCGCGGCCGCGCAATGCGCCGTGGCTGCCGGAGTACAACGCCGCCCCCCCCCCCCCACCCCTCCCTTGACCCCGGCGCCATGCGCGCGACGGAAGACGGCGCGTTTCCTCCCCGCTTTCCCCCTTCGCACGCGCCAGATTGAGCCGCGATTGTCGGCGCCTGGCGTGGTCGCGCAGGACGCCGTTGCTGCCGCAGTGCAACGCCTCCCTTCCCTCCCCTGGTGCCTTTCACGCGACGGAAGACGGCGCATTTCTTTCCAGTCTCTGTGCATATATCTGTGCATTTAAGTCATGTAAATAATATCAATAAGCCTCTACTGTTACCAAATATTCGATATTCAATTCTATGTTCGGATGTCGTTTTTCTCGATTATACGTATCTGATTTTATTAGAAAATTTCGTCGTTCGAACGCTGCTAGAGAGACCAATTTCTTGGCGTCTTTTGATGTATGCGAAGCCCAACCCAGAGAGCCTATAGCAAAAGGCTCACAGCGGTCGTGTTTGTCTTTCTTTCGCTATTGTTTTCTTTCGCACTTCGGTGCTTTGCGCTGAAAACCACGCCTTCAGCTTAGTCCAACTCATCCAAATAGCTAGCCGTAAGCAAAAGGCTCAGCTGCGGCGTCTTGTACGCTTTCGAAGCCGTGTGCGGAAGTCGTGGTAGTGAAGCAACTTACCGGTGTCTTTTCTCTTGCAGGGAAGACGACCTGCGAACTTACGCGCAGTTCAAGCAGGCTGCAAAAGTCTATCAGAACAGGAAGGTAGACTTTCACGCCCGCCTGCCTGGATGGACCGACAAATCTCCAGACTTACAAAACTTCACAATCGCAGAAAGTGTGTGACTCTCAGCGGCGTGCGACGACACTGATCACGTGCGGTGCAGGAAACATGCTATTAAAAGAACTTTCTGCTACTTTCGTTGGACCGTGTGCGCGCACACGAGCGCATCTGCGTCTAACCAATGCAGATGTAGGGGACCTATATGTAGAATCAGAGAATCAGGGGACGTATTTTGTAACGATCCGCTTCATTTTACAGTCTTGTAATCTGTCGTGCCGAGTGGCAAGGCGTTGTTCGAGCAAGCAGGGCGTTCCAGAAATAGGGGCCCCAAGTTAGGAGACGATGTCGTTTTCGAAAGATGAAACGCCAACAGAGACAGCACACTAAGATGCTATCGGCCGGCCGATAGCGTAAAAAAAAAAAAAAAGCGAGGTGTTCAAATTGATTAAAATTGAAAGTTTTGCGTGCCAGAATCAGGATTTGATTGAGGGGATTCTGGAATAATTTTGACCACCTGGCGTTCTTTAATGTGCCCCCAGTGCACGGGACACGGGCGTTTTTGCATTTCGCCCCCATCGAAATGCGGCCACCGCGGCCGGTAATGGATCCCGCGGCCTCGTGCTTAGCAGCGCAACGCCATAGCCACTGAGCGACCGCGGCAGGTGGATTAATGGTAGTGTCGCCATATGTGTATACTCTGCTGGAAAATAATGTGGACATGTAGCCCCATCCCGCGAATGGAGCTGTTCCTATGCCGCGTGTTTCTCTTCATTACGAGGCTGGCTGCACATTCTCCCGAGCGCCAGAGACGCCCCATAGCCTCCGTTCGAGTATCACGTTATTTCGAAATAGAGCACATTTACGCACTCACCTGCCTTGAACGCGGCTTGACATTTGAAAATTATATGTTTAAAATGTTTACTCAAAGCATCTGTTTCACTCTCTAGTTGTAGGTGATTAGGTCTGCCGCAGTGATCGTAAACAAGAAATCCTGACATCGTGAAAAAATAAATACTGATAGCAATCGTGTTTTTGAATCCGCTGCGCGTTTTATTCCTTTTGTCAGATGGCAATGCGAGGGCCAAAGCAAGAGTCCATTTGCCATTATCCGTGTCATTTTTCCCCCTTTCTGCATAACCGAAAAGATACTGTGTTCGTTTTTAATATAAAAAAACAACAAAAGAACGGCACTGAGAGAGCTTAAGACGGCAACTTTTAGTTAGTGTTAAATCCTTAAAGGGACACTAAAGGCAAATATTAAGTCAAGCTAAAGTGATAGGTTAGTGCTCGAGAATCTCTAAGGCGTCAATATTATCGCGAACAGAGCCTTAATAATCGAGAAATTGAGATAAATGCAGGACCTGATTAGAGACTCCCCCGGGACATTCAAGTACTGTTGCGGCGCCTGTTTCTCGAACCTCGACCGGCGTTACTATTGGGTAGCGTGGCGTTGTCGGCGGGCAGCAGGCGTCCGGTAGACCATGGCGACCAGGCAGGGACGAGACTATTTCTAGTGCGAAACTTGCACTGTTTATGCACTAGTTGGTGAAGGATAAGAAGAGAATGAATGAATTGAAAAAGTACATTGCAGGGGGGCCCCTTAAATAGGCCCACTAAAATTTTAGGTGGGATAGTGCTCACGTCAACGTCACGTGACATGCACTGAGTCTGGTCGGGGATAGGGGGCAGATCCCTTCTTTTAGGTGAGTTTGCACGGGCTTGCCTCCTCTGGCGGCAACCCACGAATCCTGTTTGGTTCGCGGAAAGCGTTCTCCCCTAGAGTTGGACAGTTCGTGGAAAGGGTTCTCCCCTTGGTCGCACACACAAAGGGACCTGTCATCACTGCGGGGCGCTTGCCAGACCGGCAACCACACGAGACAACCATGGCAAATTAGGAATCCATTGTTTCAGTTGAGCAGGGTCTTTCGAGCATCCTTTTAGCCCGGAGTGTTACACGCCAACCGTAACAGTATTTGCCCGATGACGAAAGCACTCCTCAGTTCAATTCTGCCACTAGTACTCATCATTCGTTGCAAAAAAAGATCCTTGTATTACAAGACAAAATAAAATGCTACTTCTCCAGTTCTATTTCATTTTTTGGCAAAAACTGATTGAAATTACCCTTGATAACCACACGGGCCCTCGAAAGGTTTCATTTTCGCCCGACTTCGCTTCGCCCACGCTTTTGCATTTCACTAGTTTCGTTACGCTGGTTTTGCTGGCTCGCGAAACTCGCGCGAACTGCAAGTAGCAGAGAACTCCATGTGATGTCGCGGGATGTCCGAATGGTCCACGCCACTAGACCAAAAAGCAGCTGCAGCGGCGAATCCGGTACCGCCGTCTGTAGGGCGCCGTTTTACTCACCGACGGCAGCAAAGGGTGTTGATGGCGTATGCAACGTCATCACTCCCCCAGTTGGGTGGCGCGAGATTTGAATTTCAAAAAAGGCATTCAGACCCTTCAGATGCAATTTCCTCGTAAACTAAGTGTTTTTTGGCGCGAAACAAGCGTTGTGAGGTTTCTGGCATGGTATTTAAACAGTCCACGTCGACTTAGTATTTGCCTTTAGTGTCCCTTTAACTTTTAGTTAAGAAGATAGCTCCTTTTTTTTTAGTAAACTCCTTAACAGTTGAAAAGTTGCCAGGAATGCTTCGTTTTAGCAAGAGTTAGCTAGGGGGATGCGGACGGAAAAAATGCCTTTCGCAGACGGTTACACCCTGCGCTGGTCGGTGGTTACTCGAAAAACGCGCCATACTTTTCCGCACGGTGCCTAGTATCCAAAAGGCGCGATAGCAGGTGGTCAGACAGGCGCGCTGGAAAAAAATGGTGCACGTTATTTGACAACCCGCCGTGGTTGCTTAGTGGCTATGGTGTTGCACTGCTAAGCACGAGGTCGCGGGTTCAAATCCCGGCCACGGCGGCCGCATTTCGATGGGGGCGAATTGCAAAAACACCCGTGTACTTAAATTTAGGTGCGCGTTAAGGAACATCAGGTGGTCCAAATTAATCCGGAGCCCTTCACTACAGCGTGCCTCATAACCAGATCGTGGTTTTGGCACGTAAAACCTCGTGATTTTTTTTTAATTTGTCAGGAAATGTGAAAGAAAAGAAGCCAGCAGACTTAAGCAATTCCTTTGGCAGGAGCGTAGCCGGGGGGGGGGGGTGAGGGTGGGGCTTATAGGGCTCCAGCCCCCCCCCCCCCCCCGAAATATTTTCGTGCTCTCATGCGCCGCCGACCAAAACAACCCCCGGCGCCGGAAATCATGCTCGATTTTGTCTAGAACGCCCTTTTTATGCTCGAAAAGACATTTCAGTACGAACATAGCGAAAGCGGGCTGGATTTCGTGGCAACGCCCATGCACCGGGAGTCACATAACGCCGTCATCACTGCGGGGACACGAAGGATTACAACGCGTTCGCTTCAGCGCGACCTCTCCGGAAAATTTTGTCTCGCCGGTGTAGCACAAAGTTTCAAGGGCGTTTTGATGGCGAGCGGGCTCGTCGCGGCATCTTGTGGAGGCCACAAAATCTACGGAGCGCATGGATTTCAATTCTGAAGCTTTATGGGTGTTAAGTTCTCATAAACTTTTGATGGGGAAGGTGCATCGACATTTCCAATGTCGTGGTTTAGATTTTCAATTCCCGAACTTTGTGGGTTTAATGCCGTTACAAACATTTGACGCCAAAGGTGCATTGACTTTTCTAAAGTCGTACAATGGACCATACAATGAGACAAGCGAAATCAACACACTACCAGACAAGTTGACAAAGCACGCAGCGAGGTACGATGAGACGAAGCGTTGTGGTGGTTCATTTTTGCCGTCATGTCACCGTAAATAATATCAGCATTTTTTTTCACCTGCGCCAAAGCATCCATGTCAAGACACTAAAGCCAGCAAAGGTAACTACGTTCTCATTCATTTTTCTACTTTGACTTTTATTCGCGAGGACACATTGAGCCTCTTGTTTTTTTTCTCGCTACCCGCGGGCTGCCGGAACCAGCTAGAGCGCATGCGTTTTTCTCGTGTTGCCCCGACCACCGGGCGCGCGCGCACTTCGATGCGCGTTCGTTTTTCTCTGGCCGAGTGGATTTTCGCCTGGCAGAGTTTTGGACGCTTTCCGGCTAGCAGACGAGAAAAAGGAACAATGCATGGTCGCTCGCCGTCATCACTGCGGGGACGCGAAGGATTACAACGTGTTCGCTTCAGCGCAACCTCTCCGGAAAATTTTGTCTCGCCGGTGTAGGATATCGAACAGTATGTGTATGGTTCTCTGTGGACCAAGCGTCTCACGTTTTCTTCGATATTCCTTCGGTAGCCACATTAGGTGCCCAAAGTAGGCATTCGATTGTGGTCAGTATGCTTTCGTTCGCGTTTTTTTTTCATTTCTGTGCCCCCGCCCCACAAAAAAAAAGAAGAAAAAGAAGAAGACATTATTGTGGCGCAGGAAATTGCCGCATAGTGAAAGTTCGATTTTATTGCTTCTTCTTTTGCGGAAAGTAATGGGCCACGGGACGCTTCACTTGCCGGATACTCTTATTATATTATTACGATAGCAATTATATGGACACTCCAGGCGCATTCCTGGCGTCGCTGTCGCCCTCATGTTTCGTATAAAGTCTAAGGGCGATCACATCGTGACCGCGCGCCGCACGCTGCATGTGCGAGTGAAAGCGTAAGGAGTCTTGGGGGTGGCATGGGTGAGCCGACGATGGTGGCTCATTCTTGTGTGCGCAAGGGAGAATAGCGAGAAGCACGCCGCCTTACGTCACGCGCGATACATCAAAGGGAGTGGATAGGCGGGAGGCTGTGGTCTGTGAATCTGTGGTTGCGAAACATGTTCATTTGCCTAGTTTGACGAATTATATATTGTGACTTTTTTCAGATACGTAGGTTCATTGGAGACTTATACGTATATTTAAATATGTTGTTGCGAGGTTTTGTGTATACGTGCAGTAAACTTTGTTTCCAGTGACACTTTTTTGCCCTTTATCAAGCTGTATCTTCGCATTTGTATATTTCAATGTATCTTCGCATTTCTGATATACGAGGGCGAGTCAAATGAAAGTGGGCCTACCCACCCCGCGCAATAATGGTTCGGTTCATTATCTGCGAGGCATGCGCGTAGCACACAGGGTCCTCTCATTTACAAAAAACTCAGTGCCATTTTACCCTGTTAAGAAGGATGACCAGCGAGGCTGTGTATGTGGGCCCCTTAATGGCGAACTGCACCTCCGCCGCAGGTACGTCGGCCCGGCATTGCACTATCGTCGGGATCGGGCCACGTATGGGGAATTCTTAACGCCTGTTTCACCTCCGCCGCGGGTCGGCCCGGCTTTGCACTATCTTCGGGATCGGCCCACGTACGGGAAGTGCTTAACGCCTGCTTCAACTCCGCCGCGGGTCGGCCTGCCATTGCTCTAACTTCGGGATCGGCCCATATATGGGAAGTGTTTAACGCCTGCTTAACCTCCGCCACGGGTCAGCCCGGAATGCACTATCTCCGGGATTGGCCCACGTATGGGGAGTTTTTTTGCTTACAACGGTACGAAAATTTCCTTGGATGGTAGAGGTATACAGCTTCGCTGTAAAAGGGACGCGCAGGTGTGATGATAAAGGTTCTTTGATGCTCTCGTGCACTGGGTTGAACATGGTTACGTGACATAATGGACACTCCCAAAGTTGAACAGTGTGGTGTCGTGCGGTATCTGATAGCTGAAGGTGTTTCCCAAAGGTGTTTCCCGTATGGCTGCCGTGTACTGTTGCGCACTCCAGGGTAGCGTATCGTACTGCTGCCGAGAAGTAGCGGCGCCTGCCTATCGAAGCTCGACCAATGTTACTTATTGGGTAGTGTGGCGTTGTCGGCGGGCTGCAGGCATCCGGTAGACCATGGCGACCAAGCAAGGGCGAGACGATTTCTAGTGCGAAACTTGCACGGTTTATTCAAAGGTAAATGAAACAAAATGAGAAGAACATGAAGTGTTTAAAAGTACATTTCGGAGCCCTCTAAATAGGCTCTCTACAATCGTGGGCGGGATCTTGCTTCCGTCGACGTCACGTGACCGGCACAGAAACATGGCCCCGCCTCCTCTGGTTATACCGAGCTTGCTGCAGAGAGGAGGTCGTCACGCCTCCTGGAATTGTAGACGCCTGTCCGTCTCTTCTGCGCGTTGTGGGTTCGTGGAAGTTCACCTCTAGGTCCAATTCGAGGAACGGGCCTTTCTAAACTCGCACACCCACACACACATACACACACAAAAGAGGCCTGTACACTGCGGGGCTTCCGGCAGACACTCGAAACGGTCGTGGCGAATTAGGAAGTCACGCTTCATTTCGACGAGGCCTGGTGGAAGAAGGTCGGGTGAGAGAAAGTTCTTCTCTGCACGTGGTGCCAGACGCCAACCCGAACAGTACGTTGAACATAGCATTTCATTGGCCACTGTGAAGCGTTCGAGCAAACGGTTCAAAGAAGGACGTGAAAGTTGCAAAGACGAAGCAAGACCGGGCCAAAGCAACCGTGGAATCGGCCTCAACACAATTGCAAAGGCTGATGAGCTGATTAGACAAGAACGGACGATAAGCATCGATGAATTGCCAGCACGTGTGAACATCAGTCGCGGTTCGGGTCACACCATAATTCATGAACATCTCGATTATCGACTCCTGTGTGCGCAATGGATACCCAAGATTTCGAGCCACCGCCAGAAGGCGGAGAGGTTCGGCGCTGCCTTGACTCATCTGATCCGGTATCACAAGAAGGGCGACGACTTCTTGTCTGCAATTGTCACCGGGGACGAATCATGGTGCCACTACTACGAGCCTGAAACACGACGGCAAAACTCAGTGGAAACATTCGAATTCACCACCCCTAAAGAAAGCAAAGGCCGTCATTTCCGCCGGAAAGGTGTTGTTGACTTGTCTTTTTCGATAGTGAGGAGCCATTACTGATCGAATTTGCCAAACCTGGAGAGACTGTAAATCGTTTCCGATACAGCGAAATGCTGGTTCGGCTGCGTGTCGCAATCAAGAACAAACGACGTGGAAAATTGAGGAGTGGGGTCATCTTGCTCTACGACAATCATCATCATCATCAGCCTGGCTACGCCCACTGCAGGGCAAAGGCCTCTCCAATATTTCTCCACTACCCCGGTCATGCGCTAATTGTGGCCATGTTGTTCCTGCAAACTTAATCTCATCCGCCCACCTAACTTTCTGCCCCCCCTGCCACGCTTCCCTTCTCTTGGAATCCAGTCCGCAACCCTTAATGACCATCGGTTATCTTCCCTCCTCATTACATGTCCTGCCCATGCCCATTTCTTTTTCTTGATTTCAACTACGATGTCATTAACTCGCGTTTGTTCCCTCAACCAATCTGCTCTTTTCTTATCCCTTAAGGTGACACCTTAAGGCTACGACAATGCTGTCCCTAAGACACTGATGTGGCTAATACAAAACTGGCAAAGTTCAAGTGGGAAAAAGCTGCAACATCCGCCATACAACCCAGACCTGTCGCCTTGCGACTTCAGCATTTTGGAGCATTTTAAAAAACAGCTCAAGGCAACCAGATTTGTGTCGGACGATGAAGTGAAGCAGTCAGTCTTATTTGTAGCAGCAACCCAAGGGAGTTTTACGAGGCGGGAGTCACGCGACTCGTTAGTCAGTGAGACGAATGTCTAAATGCTCATGGAGACTACTTTTAAATAAAATAACCTGTTTGTCATATATTCGCATCGGACTTTCATTTGACTCGCCGTCCTATATTTTGCATTACTCCTGCTTTTTATATGTGCTCTCTGTTGCGACTATGATTTCGGTGCAATTACAATACACGACCGCTGACACGTGCTCCTGCGCAATACATTGTGACAAAGGACAGCGTCATTGAGATTTTCCCCTGGTCGCTGCATATGTACGAAAATGTAAACAAGGTTATTGAGTGACGAAGTTCCATTAAAATATTTGTCCCCTCTTGTTCATTTCGTGACCTTTACATTTTTTCATATCAGCGGCAGGCGCAACTTTGCTGGTTTCAAACTGATATAGTGAAGTTCGTGTAATATTTCCATTAATTATTAAATAGACAAAAAAACATGGAATTGATATTTATTTCGGGCACAATTTTTTGGGACATACGAGTATGTTCTTTTATGAGAAAATACAAATTTTACTTGTCTTGAGGGTCCGTAGCGTTAAAGAATTCGTTTGCAGCATCTTTGGCAATGATAATGTAGTTATGTATTTGATCCGCTGACAACTTCTACGAGGAGGAGGCCGAGCTGCAATGTGAACGAGCCCCCCCCTCCGCCCGAACGAAATTTATGGCTACGCCACTGTCCTTTGGCGCTGCACTCATTTACTGTGACAGCGGAATTCTGCCGTAGTGAAAACCATAATTTTTATGATGATTTGCCTTTAGAACATTGCTCGTAGCCCCTATGGGGGATGGGCCAAGGATCGGGTGGTTATATGCACAGGTCACGAATTAAAAAAAAAAACTTCAAAAGCTGAAATTGCGAGTAAAATAGTTTGTGCTATTGAGAAGCGAGACCAAATGAATGGCCGATTTGCTTGCCTGATTTTTCCTCAAATAATTTCGCTCGTCAACTACGGGGGGCACTTTACTCGAACAATTGAAATTACAGGAGCCAACGCGGTGAAGATATAAGAGGCCGCAAAGCGTATTTGTTCTTTAGCAAAAAAAAAAAAAAGAAAATGTACGGAACATTATCTATGACTTGTTAAGTAATCAAATTACGTTGTCTTTTTTTGTCACTGCTAGGCACCTAAACAGACCGAGCATACAACGAGCGTAGAAAACGTCGCTTTTGGGCAGAAGAGTTTTTAGGCGAGACGCGGGCATTACTTCACCGCTGATGACGCGAGTTTCGGAGTACTAAATAAAG
Organism: Dermacentor albipictus; assembly: GCF_038994185.2. Lineage (NCBI taxonomy): Eukaryota > Metazoa > Arthropoda > Arachnida > Ixodida > Ixodidae > Dermacentor > Dermacentor albipictus. Next base: position 156,807,043 of record NC_091821.1, on the reverse strand, counting down.
AAAATTCGTTAACCTTCTTATCAGATCCTTTTAGGCAGTTTAATGGTAAAGCTGGAGGCAGTCAGATTTTAATCGACCCCATTTTTTTAGTATTTAATATCGTATATAATTCGAGAGATTGAGCAAGTTTGAACTCTAAGTCCAGGCAACGTAGACAGCCGAGTGCGCCAGTAGCGCAGAAAAGGCAGCCCCGCTGCTGCGTATGGAAACGCCACGCGACGAAGGGCGTGACGAAGTTCAAACGAGGTGTTGTCCTTTGTGTGCTAATGATTTCTGCAGCGATCATGTTTGGCAGGAAATATCCCACATCAACAAAAACTGAGGCCGAAATTATCACAAATTTCTGTCAGCAATGCGAATTTGTCGACCTCCTGCCGTACGCAGATAATTATGGCTCTCCCTGAAATTTCACAAATGTTTATGCGTCACATCACGCCGAGGTTCGACCTGTGTACCGAATCTTTCGGATTTGCTGGCGAATGCATATCACCTGCTTTCGGTGCACAAAAATGGTCTGCAAATAATCGACGTTGGTTCTTAGCATCACTGATTGAGGTATACATGCTGCTCAGAACACCTGGAACAGCACGGGAGAAAGGGAAAAAAACCTTGTCAAGAGCTTCAGTGAAAATTTATATTTCGGGCTTTCCCGTCTTTCAGCCGTGCGTAACAAACTTGAGAACATTCGAAGCGGTAAAGATTGAAGCCTCCGCAGCGTGGAATCGAACCCATAATCTCGTGCTCACAGGCGAGGCGCCATAGCAACTAAGGTATCGCGGCGGGTAACCGGGAGATATCCTCAGATTTATTTCCAAGCCATTCCTCCAGCAGTACAGTCGCATTATGGCGGGCGAGCCTCGTGATTTCCGTGGGCCGATCCCGGGGATGGCAGTGCAGAATGTGCCACAGCGTAAGTGCCACTGGGTTTTTGCTGGCTTTCAATATAACATGCTTTCTTGTTATAAATGGAAACACTACAATCTCTTCACAACCGTCCCCTAGAGAAGTTAGTTACATCAAACAACCATTCTCTGCAAATCATGAATGCTTCGCGTTACCCAGACGCCAACTACAGTCGAGTCGGCGAAATTTTATCTGCCGCTCCCAGTGGCGACTTTTCGGCGTCGTTTTTCTCCGAAGCATTGCTCTCGAGCTGCGTATCGCTTGTCCTGATCCCAGGAGACTAATGGGCACGCTTTGTAGATTTTTTTACAAACAAGGTTTCGTGAACTAAATGTTTAGGAAGTCGAGTCCAATGTCTTGCACAGCGCGACTCCGCGCCTTCTTTTTTGCAAGTAATTGGGAATTCAGCTTTCATGTCGAAGACAAGTGCTCAATGTTTCCACGGTACGTTACTGAATCTACGCTGCACGCGATGATGTGTTTCATGGCGCAAGGGCCAGTCATGGCCAATGAGTGCCAAGCAATGGCAGCCCCGAAAGGTGAAAAAGAATCGGCAATAAGTAAGTAAGACAACAAAATCGCAGTGAATGACTTGTTGCTCATGCAGACTTTTTGGGCTGGTCGCATTCTTTATTTCTCAAGCACCATTCACATCCGAAACAAAGGTGAACAAAAGTTGAAGCCTTTTCGAGTATTCACATTAAAACCATTGCATGAATGACAACGCGCTCGAAAGAAAAATGAGCAGACGGAATCGAACCCTGCACTTCTGTTCATATAGTTGAAAAAAACCCCCCTAAAAATCTAGCCCAGATCTTTTCTGTCATTTGTGAGAACTTTTGTTTAGCCAAGATTCATTCAGCACTGATCGCCAGTGTTTTGCGGGTGTTTTAATACTGATTTTCATGGTGGTGCAGAAAGTGGCAGACGGGACACATGGTACAGCACATTTGAATCTATAGCGCACGTGTTCGCAAAGGCAGAACGGAAACGATGCATTCAAAAAATCAGACGCTGCGTACGCGACATAAGCTTAAAATGAGCACCTAACACTGAATATGGCGCGCGCGCTCTTCCGTGCGGGCGAAAAAAAAAAAATTTGCGGAGCCACGGATGCTTTGAAAGGAATGGTGACCGAAAGTCTGGAACATAGTTTCGCCTGGTGCAATCTGGAGCCAGCTGATAGCCTAAACGTTCAAGCTTGCCAACCGACTGGACTGGTCAAAGTTTAAATACAGCACTGAGAGCACCGAGGTAGGAGCTGTTAGGCGCGGTTGTAAACACTTCGCGGTCATTTCCTCGTGCTTGCGCGACACGCAGCAATGGAAACCCGCAAGCACGTACATTAAGAGCTCATTTTATATGCGGGAAGCTGCCATTTTTGATGTCGTTGTGCAGGGGATGCGCAAGGGGCCCCGACGACACGAGAGTTTAAAAAAAGAGAGAAAGAAAAAAGAGCCGCCCCAGAAGAGTAAGCGGGAGTATTGTTTTAAAATGGAGGCGGCCGCCGATTGTGCACCGCGAACCATAGAGACGAGCAGCGCGCTACGAGGCACGCAGGCACGACGGTTCAAGTCTGTAGGGGCACACTTGCTCCGGAGCGTAGGCCGCCGAACGTGTTTTCGCCGCTGTAGGCGAGGTAGAGGAAGCCGTCTTCGTCGTGGTACGTGGCGTATAGGTCTCCCATGCTGAGGCTGCGGGCAACGAGAATTGCAGTCAACGACGAGCACACTTGGCCGGAAACACTTACGAACAGACTCTGCAGAATCGGAATAGGCCACGAGACTATATGCGCCGCGTTAACCTTTACTGCAGGAGCGATGCGCTAAGTAGGGGGTGGAGGCAGTGCGGCGCGAGTCAGCTGTTGCTCTGTCCGGCAATAGTGAATGTACATACGCTACAACCACTTTTCTGGCGTCACAGCCTTTCCGGTGGGAGTGATCGGGCGCTAACGTAGGAGACGGGGTATTAAAGGACCTATATTTCATGCAATGTTCCTTCTCGAAGTAGCTTGTGAAATGTCATTTATAGACTAAGAATGCGCTCCTATTCCTGTGGCCATGCACGCCAGTGTATATCGCACGCGCGTTTATGCTGTTATGTACGCACACGCGTATGTGCGCACGCTTCGAACTTTACGGATTCAAACGACGCTCCAGCGCAGGAAAACTTGCGAGTAACGAGCTTGCGTGGAAAAGGGGAACGTTATTCTCCAAACACTAGCAGGCTAGCAGTGTGCTTTGAACAAGTAGTCGCGAACCGCATGCATAAGAGTTGCTCGTGTCAGTTTCAGGACGGCCACCGATTAAGCGCACTTTCAGGGTGTCTACCAACTGGGAAAACAATGCTCAGGGATTTTGAATAGTATGCAAATACTCAGGGAAAACTCGGGGACTGTGCTTCTATCGGGGAAAATTAGCTATAATTTTACTGAAAGGGAGGGAACGAAAGTCGCGTTAATGATGGCTCGAGTAACAGACAGGAATCGTAACGAATCGTCTGACGCCGTGTCGTCGGTTGGAGGAGTTGCCAGTGTATAGCCAACGACCGATTTTTCGGACGCCCGATAATTCGGATGGCTTCGCGGCACCACCACATACCCCATAGAGTCAATGTATAAGAATTTCTGAAATTTCGGACGTAAAAACCCTTCGCCATCCCATTTTCCGGACTTTTTGCCTTGATCGCAGGTCTAAAACAGCATTAATCAAAGCCACCACCGCCGCCATTTTGCTTATCTCGCCGCCTCGAACCGGCGCTCTCGCACGCAAATCCGCTGGCAGAGCCACCACCACGGCAACGCTAGGCCTAGCTGCTTTGACGTTCGCTACCACGCTTCCTGCCGTTCGGTACCATGCTTTCCATTGAAAGATTTCGCCGCTGTCAGCAATGGCACCGACTCCGCTTTTGTAATCCTCACGGTTGGTTTCGAAGCTCGGAAAACATGGCGCGTTGCATAATACTGGTTCCAGAATTTTAGCTTTACCTCAGTACAACAATGTTATGCGGTGAAGCTTAACAAGCGTAAGAAGGGGTAATGGTCACGGAACACAGTAAGTATTCCTTAATTACACACGCGCGCACCCACCGTCTCCTGTCACAGTGCGAGCACCGATATGCCTAATACGAGTACTGCCAGGCCTTCAGAGATTGTTCGCACGTGCCTGTGGCGATTTGAGCTTCTAAGGGCACTAAGAGACATGCATTATTTTTTTCGGACGCTTTGGCGGCCCCTAGGAAGTCCAAAAAACCGGACGCTCACTGTACAACTGACCAAGAGGATGCTTCAAATGATCCGTAGGGCGAACACGCGGCGGAAGGAGGACGAGAACAGAAAGGACTGAGGAATGACGCATTGAGGAATGAACGGGAAAGTAAGCGTGCCGCCGCTTCTTTGAAGGAGCTTGAGCTAAAAAAAAAAAAAAAGTCACCGCCAGGCACTCCTTACAGGTGGTTAACCAGCGAAGCTGAAATGTACGGCCGCGGTGTTTATCACTAGGTTAATTCCGACAGTTCATTAAACGACGGCTTGGTAGGCTGCCGGATCCTCGGTACGCAGCTGCTGCTTGCGTTCGGCTGCACGAGCCTGTTCTTGTGTCCGGGCTGCAGCATCGGCACGGCTTAGACGAGCTCGTTCCCAGTGTTGCTGATCGAAAGCTTCCTGCTCCTAAGGAGTACGTATGACGCGTGGTCTACCCATTTCGGAGCCAGAGAGGCTGCTGCGTGCGCTCTAGGCTGAGACGGAGAGCAACGCCGTGAATACTGGCGCAGCTACTCCACCACTACCTAGATGGCACAAGGCCTTTTCACTCCGATCCGTGACGTTATGTTACCTGGCCCGACTGCCATCAACACCGCCTAGATAGCACAAGGCCTGTTCACTCCGATCCGTCATGTCATGATAGTGGACCGACTGCCAAAATACAATGGGGATGCTCCCGAGTAGGCAACAGTGATTTTGACGTCGCCGCTTTCGTCACGCCAGCCTTGGCAATGAAATCTCTGGGCCAGTAGCATGACGTAGTGAATAGGCCTTGTGCTATCTAGATGGTGTTGCTGCCACAGAATTTATGGGGATGCTCCCGAGTAATAGGCAACGGTGATTTTCACCGCTTTCATCCCGCCAGCCTTGTCAATTGGAATTTCGGGCCAGATATATGGCGACGTCACAAATCGGAGTAAACATGTCTTGTGCCATCTAGGTGGGTTGGCTAATCGCGCGAATCTTTTTCGTGCATGCGCTTGGGGTTGCGCCGGAGGAGTGCGGCGTACAGGCGACCGACAGACGGACGGACGAATCGACTAGCCATATACAGCTTCGCTTTAATAACAAAGTGTTGGCTGACGCTGAGATGCAAATGTCCCTCAGCCAAACCAAAATAAGCTCTTTAAAGTAGTGAAAGGCAACACTGAGGTGGGCGCAGGCTGAGACGAGATTGTGCGCTGCTGAGAGAGAATCTCACTTGTGACAAAGTTCGGGCCTCATACCAATTAGCTTGCCATCAGTTGATAAAGAGCTCATATTCGATAACATTTGCTTTTGTATGCATATTTTTATACGTATTTGAAATTGTTCGACTCCATTTTGAATGGGTTTTACCATTTTTATCGAAGATATTTTATTCGCTGTGCATTTTCCTAACCCCTTTCTTCTTTATGAATAAAACAGACACTACTCATTATTCAAACTGGACTAAGTCATTTTTTAACATGCTTACTAGAGTGACAGCATCGGGCGACATGGTGTCAACCCGTCTTGACATAAAACAAAGTTCTGTGTCACTCAGGAAATATTGCAAAGGCACTCGGGGAAAACCTGGAAAACTCAGGGAACTTGAAAACGCTAGCTTGGTAGACACCCTGAGCTTCTAGATTAAGTGCGCAAGTTTCTTTAAATTCCTTTCTTAGCCTTCAGAAAGGCATTACCAGAAAATTAGATTTTGATATGATCTTGCTCAGTACTCATTTGTCCTTTCGCCATTTACAAAGTGGAAAGTGGCGAGGTCTATGCTGCCCGGTATAGACGAAGGCACATCACTGCGGTCGTCTAAAGAGATTAACTAGAACGAAATAACGTGTGTGCATAGTTAGTGCATAAAATTACAACCGTTGAATTGTTTTAGAATATCGCGCCTGTTACTGCGCCGGCCCGGTGCAGTAGCTATGCACCTCCAGCGCAATTCAGCCAGCGCGTGTGCAGCTGGGCCCTTGATTCTGTAGCTATAGGTGATAGCGCTAAAGATTTCTAGCCACACTGCAAACTCTTATAACCACGCACGTAGAGGGTGATCTTGTACAAAAAGCTTTACTCGAAGCCGAACATTACATCTGATGGAGGCCCTGCATCTGCCTCGAGTCGAGATTATGCAACTTATAGCTGTTCACAGTGAAACACAGACGAACGACTCGCATTCAACACGTGCATAGCAACTCGTTCGCGGCGTGAATGTAAACAACATATTTATGGCTTAATCGACAGCTTCCTCGCCTGTACTTGTGCCGCTGTGAAACGGCGCTGCCGAGAAACGTCGCCAGGGCACCCGCAATCAAGCTCGAAACGAAAGGAAGCTCACCTAGATTGGGGCATAAGCCGGCCAACGAAGACGAAGAGTGCCTTCTCCGGCGAGAGATGGATGCGCTTGCGCACGATCCACATAAACTGCGCCACCGTGATGTCATTGGGCACCAGGAACTTCTGCTTGTCTATGGAAGGAACGTGCGAGTTGGGTGCCCGCTCGACGATCACCTGGGGGAGAGAGGAAGAGGCTGGGCCCGCTTTCGCGCAAGGCTCGGAGCCGTGGACTGCGCCGATTCGCAATCCATATGCGAGTTGTTTACAGCCACAAAATCTACCCAACTGCACAGTATTACCAGAAATCACGAAACACTAGATCTGCCCTCCCAAAGACATACAGAATACTGCGAGTTCGCGATATCGTATACGTATATGATACTGCAAAACCCACAAGGCTTTGTTGGGCGGACAAGCATGTTTGGAAAGCACGGCGCATATGGTCCCGCTTCTCTATGAGACAAGGACAAGTTGGACTTGGCTTTCGGCGCACTACAGAACAAAAAGCTCCGCATCAGCAACTTGATGCCCTGTATGAAAGGCTACAGCAAAAAAGGAAAAGTGTTCGGAATCCTCGTCGCTTCGAGAAGAAAATTTCTGCAAAAGGCATCGAATACTATACGATTATTTAAGTAAGCAAATAGCCCGGCCTGCAATCGATGGGCGTTCATCATTCATGTGCTGTAGACGACGTCTTTTTCGATACCCTTTGTTTTTATTTATTTAGGAATGCTGTAAGCTTTTACAAGCTCATACAGGAGTGGGTCACAAGCAAAACAAAACCTTGTGGGCCAAAACAGGAGAAAGCAATGAAATGCAGTAATTATTACTATGCAAACAAATAAGATGCAAACACATCGAACAGATCAAAGAAAACAGTGAAAGGCAGATAATACAGGCAAGGGGGAAGAGCTGCGAAAAGTGCAGGCGTGGTGGTGAACAATCAAAACAGTTGCGCAGCACAACGTTGTAGCAGAGCACTAAACTGCAAGCAGACCGACTCGTAGAAAAGTGCACGTATTTTGATTTGAAATTTTTCGATAGAGTCAACATGCGCAACTACTTCTGGCAAATGGTTCCAGGCTTCAATTGCAGAAGGGAAAAAAATGAATATTTAAAAGTACTGCAGTGCGCAGAAAAATGTATTATGCACTTATGATTTGTTCTTTCAGAATGTTGGAAAGGTGGCCTGACGTACTTTGTAATTGTCTATGTTTATGCCCCCCGTGATAAAGAAGGACAACAAACTTGATGGCAGCTATACGCCGTCCTGATATTACAGTCGGGATGTCTGCTTGTTCACGTAAAGCAGTGACGCTGGCATACTCGAGTATCGGCTGAACGAGGGTTTTTATACGCAGTTAATTTGAGATGGGATGGTGCTGTAGCCAATTTTTGACGCAAGAAATTGAGTGGCCTGAATGCCTTTGCACATGTGTTATCAATGTGAGTGTCCCATTTGAGGGAGCTCGAGAATGTCACACCCAAATATTTTACAATATCTGATCTTATTGTTGCTGTGCCCCTTATATTGTACGTGAATATGTCAGGTACCTTTTTATGTGTGAAAGTGGTGCATGTTTTACTGATGTTGAACTTCATTCACCTTTCATACCAATTTGAAAAGCTGGTTATTCTGTTTATAAGGTGTTTAGTTTAATTTGATCGTCCAGGGACCGTACAGTTGTGTAGCCAACACAATCACCTGCGAAAAGACTTACTGTTACGTTAGGCTCTACACATGATGGGATGTCGATGTACACAAGAAACAGCAATGGCCCCAGCACGGACCCTTGTGACTGACCAGAAAAAACCTCAAGGCTCTCAGACTCAGCAGTGTTTACCGATACATATTGTGATCTGAGTGAGAGATAAGAGGCTATCCATGCAACAGTGTTAGATTCAATGCCAATTAGTTTTTCAATCAGTTCAGTGAGGTACGCGATCGAAGGCTTTGGAGAAATCTACGAATATGGCGCCTCCTTGAAACCCGGAATCGATTATCTCTGCGAAGTCATGAGAAATTTACGATAGCTGTGTTATCGTAGAAATACCCTTCCTGAAACCATGCTGTTTTGGGTATATCAAGTTATTGCTTTCTAACTAATATTGGATTTGTTAATAAGCTCCATTAATTTACAGCAGCAGCAGCTTGTTAGAGAAATCGATCAGTATGTGTCTACATGCAACCTATTGCCACCTTTGAGAATCGGGATTGCTTTTGCAACGAGCCAGTCTGAAGATAATGCAGCTGCTTGAAGCGACACCATAAAAATCCTGTGTAAGAACGGAGCTAGTTGGGCAGCATATAGTTTTAGAAACGAATTGGAAATGTTATCAGGCCCGGACGTTTTTTTTGTGTGCGTGAATGTTCAAGAGCAGGTTCAGTATACCTGGCTCATAACAGCGGGTATCAGTGAATCAGATGCAAACGAAATGTCGCTTGGACGGGAAGAGCCTGTGAACACAGATTGGAAATGAGCATCGAAAGCGCTAACAATAGCGTGTGCATCATGTGTGAGAGATCCCGCGATTTCAATTTGAACTATGTGGTTTTTATGTCTTGACAGATAGCGCCAGAACTTTTGCGGCCGATTGTGCATGAAGTTCGTCAGGGTATTGGCGAAAACGTTCTCGCCTTCTTTTTAATTGGAACTTTAACGCACCTAACAGACGCGCGATTGCCAATATTTGTTTTTTCCTGCGCATCCTTTGCAATTTTCTCGAAAAGAAAATTGCAAAGCGTATTTGCAACGTATCGTAGGCGAAGCGGCACATAAACAAAAGACCTGCAGCAGACCACGGAGACAAACGCGCCTCACAGCCCAGGTGGCGGACAAACGCGTCACAGCCGACACCACCGACCGCATCATCTAAACCTGGGAAAGCGGCCAGCAGGATATACCGCCTAATCGAGCACGGTTCCTGCGGAAACGAAGATACTTCTGCAAATCACATTCAGCTGGCCGTTCCGCAGTGATGCAAGTGTCCATGGGCGCAGCAATTTGTGTGGCTACGTATATACTAGCGTAAACTACATATAGGTATCACTATTGTATACTTTTCATGATAAATGTGGTGCCCCCAGGTGAATCAACAGGCACTTACCAAAGGACCAGAAGCTTTCACAACTTCCTTATGCTAGAAACATGCTGAGAGCTGCAGTTTCATTGAAGAAATGATCAGCCGCCCTGTTACGTCTTCACAGTAAGCTTACCGAATCATTGGGATGTTCCGAGACAAGTTTAAAAAAAAACGGGTGCGGAAAGCTTTTTTCTTTCTAGCTTCAGTCATATGCAGACGACACGATCAGCCTTCCTAAGCGCTTTCGAAACGAAGTTCTGGGCAAGCCAGTGCATGATCGAGATTTCAAGCTCGTGATTAGCCGAGGAAGAGTTAGGAGGATAGCTTCACCAAGCCGACGAAGATACCTCATGGTCAAAGGCATGTTTGTATTTTCCCTCTGGCTAATAGCGTTCGGGCCTAAAAGCGCGGGGTGTCACTAAAGGTCAGCTTACTTTTGTTTCGTCCGTTTTGATGTACCCTTTCATGTCTATGCATAGAGAAGTCGCAATACGTCGTACTTTAGGTCACGCCAACCACACGTACGAATTCCGAACAGCTGGAAATTCGCGAAAATGAAGTTCGCCGCCTTAGACGTTGCACAAGCATATACAATTCATTTCGAACGTTCTTGGGCCTGGCCACAGCTGACTCTGAGCAGGTCAATATGCCAAGAAGAAATTGAGGCTATACTCTTCCGTACCCTCTATGTCTGTTGCGAAACTCCAGCAGTGCCATACTGGCCCCGCTACACAATGCTTGCGTGCAACAGCTAAGGATAGCAGCACTGGTCACGCGCTTCCTCAAAGACGCTGTGTTCAGAGGTGCAACGAGCAGTGTTTATTTTATTGCAGCGGTACTTACAGGAATACGTTGTGGGTACTTCTGGAGGATAGCGTCCGCCTCTTGCTTCCTCTGCTCTAAAAAAAAAAGATGAAAAGTAAGCGCAGCGATTGTGTCAGTATCAGTGCGAGGAAAGAAAACCTTTGCAAGAAGCCCTGAAAGTTGGTCGATAGTCGACACGTAACAGTTACGCCAGCGCACTTTTAACGAAAAATAAATAAAACTGTTGACGAAGCAGTCCGATCTCATCCCTTATAGCGTATGCGGAAAGTTCCGTTTTCTCATCTGGTTAACCTCCCTTTGCTTTCATTCTCTATTTTTTTTCGGAGGCTTATATTTTAGACATCCCTTTTAACCGAAACGGCTGCTTTGGCCTGGGTACCCATTCTGCTAATTTTGTTGGAGTTTTAAAAGACACCATAGCCTTAAAATTAAGGGAAGAAACGAAACAGCGAGAAACAAATGCAGGGCTGCACGTATAGCAAGCACGTAAGCTTGCTGTACGGTTTGCGGGCTTGCCTGAAGGGCTCTTGACCTCCAGCCATATGCGAATGGGCCGCGCCCGCTATCGCAGCAGCGACGACTGCAAGAGTCGACACAAGGGCGAGGCCACGAACTATCGCCGGGATGCGTAACTGTTGCCATTCAACGTCCGCTCACACTGTGCGGCCATAACCAACGAGCGCTCCATGGTAGGAAACGGCAAACAACAATAATTGGACAAATAATTACCTACGAAGAAGTCGTCCGTTTCCAGCTGCTCCGAGCGCATACGCTCGACGTCGCGTTTCAATATGCTACTAGCGCGCTGCATTGTACGCTTTATCGGCCTTATCGGCGTTCTCAATATCGAAAGGACGGCACGCGTAACCACGCTCTGAGCAGCTGCATACGCTGCTCAGCCACATCGGCGCGAATTTGTGCGAACCTAATATACTGCCGACGGTGCCGTAGCAGATACCCGAGTTTAGCTTAACAGGCCTCGACATCATGACGCTTTGCAAAGCTGATTATTGAAGCATACTCGATGGGCACGTCTAATACAGAGATACCCGTTTCGGCATGCGCGCTACATATTACGTGGCCTACTGTAGGTTTATTTTTCTGTGTGCGCGTATGTGCGTACACACGGTATCATTGAAATGGCTGCGTTGTACGCTCGTGTGAGGAAATGCGCAATTCCGATTGCTGCGCTGTCAAAAAGTAACAAGAAATTTTCAGACGGATGACCTCGGGGCTTTTTTCGTAGCAGCCGCCAGTGTATACCGCTGTTCCGAATGACTAGAGATCGAAGGGCAAAAGAAGGCCCCAAATGTGTAGAAACTCAACCGAATCACCTTTACCCCCGCTTTTTGTTTCTCCTATTAAGCTCTTTTTACCCTCTTACTTCAGCGCAGGATAACCATTGGGTATTTAGACTAGCCTTTCTGGCGTTTTCCTCCAATGAAATACGTCACCTTGATGCAGAGCTAAGCGACTTACGTAGATTATATTGAAAACACCTGATTTTTCACACGGTAGGGTTTGTGCGATGAGAAATGACCCGTTCTCGCAACGCACATACGTGAGCTACATGAACTGGCGCCCACGTGAGGCCTTTATGAGTGGCAAAAGCTCTCGAAACGAGACAAGGAAAGCAAAGCGAGCGTCGCCATCATTTTGTAGAAGACGCTGCGAAGACACGTATGCGGGGCTACATCGCTGACATGTAGCCATACCACGCAGCAGTTTATCAATTTGGCTGATCGGGGCTACACAGTGACGTTAGTGACGTCGCAGAGAAAGAGCACGAACACGGGAGATGGAAAAATCCGTTCCGTGCGCAGCCAGAACGCACGAGAAAATGAAGCTCTTGTGCACGACAATCTTCGTCCTCTGCATTCTCTTGCTCTCTACGTTTTTTTTTTTGCACTTTTTGTCACGCTTCTTTCACTTCAAGAATAGCTCCGTTCACGAACTGCTAAAGTGGCGCAGCGATAGTAGCACCCTTAGCAGTTATTTTGCGTTAAATCACTTTCGGTGTCAATATAAACTACACCTTGTGCTCGAAGTAATGCTTTTGTAGGCTAAGAGAATGTAGCAGTAACCGTATAACCCAGAGCCTCTTTATGCGCCACAGCCGTGGAGACAGCGCATAGGAAAAAATTCATAATAGCGCGAGACGTTTGGCAGTAGTACCACCTGTTTTAAGCACCGCATTTGCCTGCTCAAGCTGCTCGCGTATGTGTGGTGCTCCGGCAATATGCAAACCCTTCAAGACACTCGCGAAATGCGCAAGAGGTTGAGCGGTGCTTTGTTCCAGCCACCCTCGGTGCAACAAACTGAGCTGCCGATGACATGCATTGCAAACGTGTGATGACACTATATCAGCCCTAGTTATCGTCGGTCGAGACGCGGTATGAGATATGCAAGGTTTAAAAAAAGAAATGGTGGCATTTTGTTATGTTCTCCGGTGAAGTTCTCATATCTCGGTTTGTAGGTCACGGTGCAATAATGGAATCAGTCATTAACCTTGACAGAGCCCTCCGGATAGACAGCGCAATAATCAAACAGCAGCTGAATGAGCAGTTTCACGCACAAAAGCAACGGCTGGGCTACGAGGAGCAAAGTAGAGCGAAGCACTTCGTGGGTGCACGGGACATCGCGTGCCGCTCAAGCGAACGCGTATAAACAATTTACACATTTCAAACCCGCGAGCGAGCGCTGCAGGACACCCACGATGGGCTCTGATGCCAGGCTGCCGTGTCGAACAGTCCGCGAAAAGAAAGTCGAGTGGAATATAGCCCTTACCGCTGAATCACTTGATCTGCAAAATTTTACTGTCAGTGTCGTCATCGTCTCTAACCAAGAACTCTCTTCTTCCTTGCCCTGTGCAAAGTTAGCACGAGCTCAGGCCGACCTCCCCGCCTTTCAGCAAACGCTGGATGTTTCCGCGGACTGCCAAAAATTTCCTAAGCGTGGAGCAGAGAATCTCTTCTGTAACACGTACGCCATTCAAGCCTGCGGACGAGCTGCGTTAGTTAATATAATAATAATATTTGGGGTTTTACGTGCCAAAACCACTTTCGGATTATGAGGCACGCCGTAGTGGAGGACTCCGGAAATTTTGACCACCTGGGGGTTCTTTAACGTGCACCTAAATCTAAGCACACGGGTGTTTTCGCATTTCACCCCCATCGAAATGCGGCCGCTGTGGCCGGGATTCGAGTGTAAACAATTCAAAGTGCTGAGTTTATAGCGCACCGTAGCTGCACAGTGGATTATGAGGGACGGTGCAGTGATGGGATGGAATATGTTGACCATCTGGGGGATCTTTGACGTGCACCAAAGCGCACAAACATTTGTGGATTCCGCCAGCACCCAACTGCGGCCACCGCGGCCGGGAATTAAACCTGCAATATCGTGCTGCTGTATATATAGCGGAGCGCCATAACCACTGAACCACCGAGTGAAACGCGAACCCGAAAGTTAAAAAAAAGAAAGAAAGAAAAAAAAACAATGGCAGTGAATATCACGTAATAACTACGCCATCAGTGACAAGGTACTTCCTAATGCCTGCCGGCGTGAATCGCATGCCTCAGAAGAAATATTCTCTACAGCAGTGACTTGACATTTTTAGCAGTCTCTGCAGAAACAATAGGCATATCATAGGTTTCTTTTACGAACTGCAATTTCGCTTATATACGTCTGGTTCCTTGACAAAGTATATTGCAACACTTGGAGAAAGAAAAGCGCTAATCGCATCGCTGCGGGACCACGAGCTGGTTTGAAACAGGCCGCGCCTAGTACTGTGAAAATGACTAAGTGGATTATGTGAAGGAGCGAGGACGACACAGACAAAAGCAAACAAAGATATCTTCGTCCCTTGTCTCTCACGTAGTCCCGCGAGATTATTTTTCATCTTTGGAGCGAAGCTGTTCCCTAGCGGTGGTCTCGAATGTAACCGCGTCCGCGAAGCTCCAGCGACAAATTCGTTGGTGCTCAAGTCCGTACAGATGCTTTTCGTCGGAGCACCCGAGCGCGGCGCTGCACAGAAAGGGTAATAGCACAGCATCTGCGCAGAACATCTGCGTAGACGTCCACTGCTCACAAGCATTCTCCCTCGTGCCAAGAAGCACCGCAAAAATATCCCGTTCATTGCTTCGCAGTGGACCGCTCAAAGCTTTCTAGACAGGAACGTTTATTCGCGACTACGGGGCGTGGGCAGTTACTTGGCTTGGCAGTGCCTGCGCGCCGCACTACTTATCCAGGAAGCGTCTGGATGACGCGACTGAGGGCCACTCTCTTAAAAAGCCGCCGGTAGCATTAGACATAGCTTGCACATAGCTTGCACGCGCTTGCAACAGACCACTTTACGGCGAGCAGCACCAACACAAAATTCAGTTAGCCCATTGTGGTTACGTTGTAGGAGGCGTGTGCACATTTGCGTTCTTAAGGACTACACCACGATACAAGAGGGTAGCTTGCGCGTGCTATTCAGGAAGGAAAGACAGAACCTGTTGCACTTTACGAGCTGGATGAATACGACCAAAGTGTAACTCTCTCGCTCAACTTTAACTTTATTAATTCTTCTAGTATACACTAGAAACGTCCTCTTGGGCTAAAAGCTGCCATAAGCAGCTTGGGCTGGACAAAAGCAGCCGCGACTAAAGACCACGGCAACGCAGAATCCGAGCTGAGGCTATGTAGTACACAAAGCACGCCAGTGTTGTCTCGTGTTGCAAAGCTAAGGATGACATGAGCTTGAAAGACCAGCATACGTATCCGAAGAGCAGACCCGGCGGCGCTAAAATGTTGGCGCACGCCCAAGACAACATGGGAACGCGAAGTCCCGAGCCTGAGACGTTGCGAAGCGGCGCTGGCGAGCACTGCTTCGCACGTTCACGGCCGGCGCCCGGGGCGCGCGCTCTCACCTGGCGTGTACTGCTGCTTGAAGCGGAACCGTATGCCGTCCTCAGCCGTGGCTCCCGCCCGTCGCATTGCTGTGCGCTCAGTGAGCGGCTCCCGTCCACCGTCGTCGTCGTGGGCACGCAGGGTTATCTGACGGCGATCGCTTGTATTGTTCGTCTCGGCCGCGCCGACCGCTGATAGTGGCTTTGTTTCTCACCACCCCAGGACGCAGATTGGAAACTTCTTACGCCGACCAGCGGCCGAATCACAAAACGAACAAAACACGCCAGCGGCAAACGGAACGAGCCTCGCAGCAGCGCTCACTTCTGGCTGTGGTTCCGGCTTGTCTGCCAGAATTGCGGCGCCTATTCTCTCCGTTGGCGTTGTCATCGGCACGAGCAACTCTGTCACTATATTTGCGTATTGCGGAAATGCGTATCGTTCTTTTTTTTATCTTTTAAATCACGTACGTCACACTGACTGACTACTGGAAACTAAAGAGTGAGCGTGTGCCGGAGCTACTTCACTGCCCCCTTGTTTGACTGGCGGCGTGCGCAGGTCAGAAAACAGGAATGACGACATGCGCAAATGAAACACTTTCTAGCACTAGAACGAGGGATATTACGAAAGTAAGTTTCGCCATATTTTTGAAAGAGAATATGGTACACCAGGTGTAAAAAAAAATCGCCATAAGAATCCACGCCCATTGCTGGTTCAACGACGGAAGGAACGTCAGCGGAGGAGGAACGACGCATGCGCAGAGCGCCGAAGAGTGAGTGAGTGACAACTTTATTAGCGCCGAATAAGAGAGTAACATCAGACCGGCGTGCCCGAGGTTGTTCGAGTACAAATCACGATGGCAGACGGACGTGCGCTGACAACGTGGTCGCCAATGTAAGTGTGTGCTGTTATCCGCTATGAATGGGCACGTTGGACTAGTGCGTACGTCATCCATGAACGCCTACATATCGTGTATGGTGAAGAGGTCATGTCTCACGCCTTGCATAGCAGGGGACCGAATTTTACCACAGATGTTTCTTCAAACTGATTGTACGCTACGACAAATATGTCTCAATGTCGATTGCGACTATGTAAAAAATATGATAGTGCAAGGTGTATACTTCGTGATGCCACGGCGTTTTTTTTTTTGGGGGGGGGGGTGATAAAGTTTCCGTGTGATAATAAATGAAGAAACTTACTTTCAGAATGCCCCTCGTAATTCAGTGTAAGTGTGCACTGAATGTTCGCCTGCATGAAGTTCATGGGAATCTTTTATCGTATACACGCAGACACGAAATCTTTGTTGCCTGTTTGGCAAGATGAAATGTTGCGTCATACTCTGTTTTCGCACTTGGTTTTATAGATCTGTGGTTATGGTAATTGTGTATTTACCTAGCGTAAACTGCGTTGGTCTTGGCAGCTAGAAATTACTTGTAAGCGCTTGCACTTGCGGTATTCGTACAAATGGTAGCGGAACACGGTTCTGAAAACAGAGCGGGCTGTGAACTAATCAAGCTATTTTAGAACAGCCTTTTTTCGCAGTTCTTCTTTCTGTATCTCAACAGAATTAAAAAAAAAGTTGAAAGTCACTTTAGCATAAGCTAAAGAGTCTGAAGGCGCGCTCACGCATGCGCGCTCACGAGACATTCATTAGGTTACTTTGACATTCTCATTCAAATGCGTTGTTACTTCATATTACTTGTTTTGCTCTTATTCTCTTTTACGGTCGCCTAGACATCGCCACTGGTTCTACGTGGTTATTGGCACGTTATAACGGTCCTGGCAAGTCTAGGAAGACCATTAAGACACATACGCAGGTTCACTGAACTAATTTTTTACAGCGAAGCCATCTGTGGCTATAGCATCCCGGGATTATTTCGCATTCGTCACGTCGACAGAAAACCCAGTGGGCCGATCCCGGCGGCAGTGCAGGGCCAGCAGCAATGGCTCGTAAGGCAGAGGCGTGAAGCGAACGTGCTGCACAGCCTGCGTTTCAATACTAAATGCAAAAAAAAAACAGCCGTCACACCACATGATTGATGACCAGGTGCGCGCACTTCCGCGTTGATCAACGTTAAAGGTTGATCACCGCCAGTACCTCGCCAGTGGTCGTTATCGGAGACTCTAACGTAGACATGTCAAAACCGGGAACAGAGCAGTGGTTCACACACTTCGTGGAACTTTGGCCTCGGTTACTCCGACAATCCTATTCAACCAACTACCGTACACTGGTCATACGTCGATTTAACTTTGGCCAAAAACATTTGTCAAATAAGAATGAAAAACATCTGTTTGTGTCATAGCGACCATAAAACAGTTATGGCAGTAATTTCAAGGTAGTAAATAAAGTAAAGGTACTGTAACTGCATTGAAACGTGTATTTGTGTCATACATCAATTTGAAGAGCAAAGTTCGTAATGGGCGCACTTCATGGAATCGGTGTTTGACAAGTTGCCCTACGTTAGGCACAACAGATCTACAGCTTCGCTGACCAACCACCTCCACAGGAGTGGATTGGCAGTGATTTGTTTTACTTTACCAGCTTAATCGACGAGTGTGGTTACATGATCTTGTATACATGGTGTATTCTACTTTCTTGTAGCGCAGGCAGAGAGGTTTGCAAGGATTGACTGACGGGCTAGTTTGTTGATAGTCAAAGAAACAGCGCTTCAAGACTTCACGCGAAGAATCACACGCACACTGCGCTCATGATCAGCGCAGTGTGTGTGCGGTTCTTCCCTTGCGTCCCCTCTTGAAGCGCTGTTCTCTCTTTGAAAATGAGAGGGACGCAGGAAGGCAAATTAGACAAACACACAGCGCTAACTTTCAACAACAGATTTATCTCCAGTTCTCGCACCCCCCCCAGCGCACCTATATTTCTCAAAACGTCATAATACACGTGTACGTTGCTCAGCAAATATGAACAAAGCCGGCAAAACCACACGCATACACTTTTGTGGCCACTCTGATTGTTTAGAAGGGTGTCCGTTCAACGCGAACAGAGATAATCGACCCATTGTTTATTATTGATAAAGAAATACTGGCGCATGCGCTAGAATTTTGTTGCCATAATGCCGGACGGTCATTTTTTTCGACCCATGAGAGCCACCCAAGGCCTTCGCCTTAATATAGCTTTGATTTGAAAGCGTTGACGTGCTGCGTTCTGAGCTCGCGAAGGGCGCTCTGCTCATGCGTGCACGCACCGCCGGATCTCCCAATTTTCACTGTGCCGCCCGTCAGTGGCAATCATGTTGGACGGAAATCTGGGTATGGACGGAAATTCGGGTAATTCTTGTGTAGAATTAAGGTAGCTGTGGATTCTCTGCATATATTTTCCAGGATATTTACGTAAGTGGCCTGTACTCCTTTATTACGTAATGTCTCTATGACTGCTGGTATCTCTACTGAATCAAATGCCTTTTCGTAATCTGTGAAAGCCATATAGAGAGGCTGATTGTACTCTGCGGATTTTTCGATTACCTGATTGATGACATGAATGTCATCCATTGTAGAGTATCGCTTCCTGAAACCTGCCTGTTCCCTTGCACGGCGGCCGCGTTTCGATGGCGGCTAAATGCGAAAACACCCGTGTACTTAGATTTAGGTGCACGTTAAAGAACCCCAGGTGGTCGAAATTTCCGGAGTCCTCCACTACGGCGTGCCTCATAATCAGGAAGTGGTTTTGGCACGTAAAACCCCATAATTTACTGTTCCCTTGGTTTACTAAGGTCCACTGTTGCCCTTATTCTATTGGAGATTATCTTGGCGAATATTTTATATAATACTGGGAGTAAGCTAATGGTACATAAATTTTCAATTAATTAGCGTCTCCCTTTTTGTGGATTAGTGTAATGTTTGCATTCTTCCAGTTCTCTGGGACCCTTGAAGTCGATAGACAGTTCGTATATAAAGGGCCGCTAGTTTTTCAAGCGCTATGCCTCCACCATCTGACTAAGTCGACTGGCAGTCCATCTTCTCCTGGCGCTTTTCCCTGTTTCATGCCTTGCAAGGCCCTTCTAACTATATCGCTAATTATAGAAGGAGTCTCTGCAACCTGTTCATTACTGCTTCGAAGGGAGGTATCGTGGCTCCTCTGAGTACTGTACAGGTCAGTATAGAATTCTTCCACTGCTTTTACTATATCTTCGAGATTGCTGATGATATTATCCTGCTTGTATTTCAGTGCCTACATCTTGGTTTGTCCTGCCAAGTTTTATTCTCACTGATTTCAGGCTGTGTCCATCTTTTACAGCTTCCTCAGTCTTTATCAAATTAAAATTTCGAATATCCCTTATTTTCGCCTTGTTGATCAGTTTTGACAGTTCCACGAATTCTATCTGATCTCTTCAGTTGGACAATTTCATTGTTTTTCGCTTCTTTATTAGGTCCATTGTTAGTTGGTAGAGCTTGCCTACTGGTTGCCTTGGTGTCTTGCCTCCCACTTCAATTGCTGCCTCTGAAGCCAGCCTAGTTGCGGTTTCATTCATTACCTCTATGTCATCTTCATCTCTCTGTTCTAAGGCTGCATATTATTTTATAAGTGCCACCTGAATTTGTCTGCTTGTACCCTTACTGCATCTAGGTTGGCCTGTTTCTTCTTGACCAATTTTACTCTCTCTCTCTCTCTTCAAATTGCGGTGAATCCTAGCCCTCACTAACGTATGATCATTGCACTTTACCCTACCTAACGCTTCTACGTCCTGCACTATGCTGGGATCGGCAGAAAGTATGAAATAAATTTCATTTCTTGTTTGAACATTAGGGCTTTCCCAGGTCCACTTTCTGTTGCTACGCTTCCTGAAGAAGGTGTTCATTATTCGCAGCTTATTCCCTTCTGCGAATTCTACCAGCATCTCTCCTCTAGCGTTTCTAGAATCGACGCCGTAGTTGCCAATTGCTTGTTCACCAGCCTGCTTTTTCCGCACTTTTGCATTGAAGTCGCCCATTACTACAGTATACTGAGTTTGCACTTTTCTTATCGCTAATTCAACATCTTCATAAAACTGATCTACTTCATCATCGTGACGGCGTGTTGGAGCGTAGGCTTGTACTACCTTTAATCTGTATCTTTTATTAAGTTTGATTACGACTACAGCTCCCCTCTCATTAAGGCTGTAGAATTCGTCAATGTTGCCCGCAATGTCCTTATGGATTAAGAATCCGTACCCCGTATTGCTTCTTCTCCGGGAGACCTCTATAGCAGAGGACATGGCTGTTAGTCAGCACTGTATAAGCCTCTGCAGTTCTTCTAAGGCCGATGATATCCCAAACAATGTCTGATAGTTCCTCAAAAATTCCTGCTAAGCTAGCCTCACTCGACAGAGTTCAGGTGTTAAAGGTTGACAGGGTCAGTTTACATTGGTGGCCTGTCCGCATCCAGAGATTTTAGCAACCTCTGTTGTGTTACAGGTCTGACCACCGCCTTGGTCAGGTGCTCCGCAGGTGCTGGGGACTGAGGGCCATTGGGTAATTGAGTTAGCCATGTGGGAGGGGGTGGCCGAATACTGCACCAGGGAGGCAATTCCTGTTCTGGTGAGGGAGTGTCTTTGTTGAAGCCTAGTGGGCCTTCCTAATTTGGTTGTATCTGGATTAGTATAGCCCCACTCGCTCTCGGCATCTTTTACCGGTGTCAGGCGCCACTCCAAGCCTGGGGATGTAGTGCGCTGGAGAAAGTGAAGGTCGCGCTCACCATACCCCCCCCCCCCCCCCCCAAAAAAAAGGGAAAATTTTTATACGACGATTTGAACTTCCGACTATGGCAACCGAGCATCCGACATAGCTTAAATCGAAGCCCGGCAATTAAAAAAAAACAAAAAAAAAACCGACATAGCTCAGTCTGACAATGCCGTAGGCGGCGAGGCTATCTTATCGCGAAGAAGTCCAGCCCAGAGGGACATGCCTAAGAGATCCCTTGATTTATCCGCCATGGGCACAATATACGTTGCACAATATAGTGTCAATTCTCAGTGGTCCTAACATCGTGGTTCCGGAATCTCACGCACGCATGCGGCAATGAACGCTTCTAGGTTCACGATATATTTTCGGCGAACGTTTACATAACGCGAACTGAGCTAGCATTTAACTTAATTATAATAATATCATTATTTCCATCGTAATATGATGGGGGAGGCAAGGAGAAAAAGCTAAACAACAAGCTTGACTAGCTCCTGCCTCCCCGAATTTACAATTAAATTTTGTGACAAATATATGAAATTTCATACAGCACAGCACGTCGCGTGCGTAGCAGAAATTAAACAAGCATAAAAACGCGGAGAAAATTCAATGAGGCGCAAATAACAAGTGTTTGCATATGCACAGCGGTATTTAAAAAGAAAGCACGTAAGTTCTTTTTTCTTTTTTTTTGCTAGTCGCTCGTAGATATATCTGATTTGTCGCACAATAATTTAGTGACCCCGGCAGTGTTCCCTTCATAGTTTGTAATCTATAATTCGTTTCACAAAATAGAATGTGCCATTCATCGGTTTTACGCGTTTTGTAGGTAGCTTTTGCTTTACGGATATCAGCTAACTTTGACAAAAACTTATAAGATGAAACTGAGCGGTATGAGTGGATATTATGAACCCTCATTATATTGTACTTGACAAAAGTGGAGCTGAGTCGTAGAGAATATTCTTTGGAGTATTTTTTTGTGTAGCATGTAAAGCTGAACTAAGCTTCATCGTAAAGCGTAACAGTGCAATAGAAGGAACGGACATAAGGCAGGTAAAGAACGACAACATGGCGTTGTCCTTTAACTGATAATTTATGTAGGTGCCATTTCATAAGATGATGACATGAGATACATGAGATCTGTCATGACATGATGACAGAGATACATCAAGGCGGCTGTGACGTACTTACGCATAGTCAAAGTGACAAAAGTAATGAAATTCCTTGTCATGAAGAGCGACAGACGCGACTCGCTCGCTGCATGATATACGCCTCGTCCCTAATCTTTATATTGAAAGCCTCAGCGATTTCTCTTGTCGATTGGATCGCGTGTTTATAAATGACATTACATAAAAAAAATGGGGGCGACAACCGCAAGATGAGAGAGCATAAATGACAATGGTGGTGAAACTAAATTAGAGGATAAAACAAGAAAGCAGTAAAAACGTACACAAGTTGGCGCATGGGCTGAAGAACGTCGGTTCAAGGCACGGCATCCATGTTTGTTTTTCTGCGAAACATAATATAGGTCGTATATGCCCGATAGTTGATAGTATGCTTAAGGATATAAGCAAGTAAAGGAAAAGTGCACTGTCAACCACGTGAACTGGCTTATCACTTGTGTTAAGCAGGTTGTGTATGCCATTCCATTATCTTGTGGTAGAGAGTACGTGGGACAAACGAAGCGCTGTGTGAATGTTCGACTTAGGGAGCATGAACTTCAAGGGGCTGCTTCACTTCATCTCCCGGAGCATTGCAAGTAGTGCGGTTGCCGCCCCTATTTTAAAATGTCGTTTTTTTACCTTCCTCTTGTCTGTGTCTTGCATTGATCTGTTACGCCTTACGATGAATCCTAACCAACTGGCCCAACTTATCATCTTGATGAACTAAGTTTGTAGAAGTTGTAATTCCCGACACTAGGTGACAGAATGTATTAATGTAGGTTAACCCTGCGACAGTGGCTAATATTGGCGCAATCTAATTGACGTGGTAATCCCAGGTCATCTGTTCTATAAAAATACGCCAAGAATCTGAAAAATACAGATGCTCTCTATCCGCGTGTTGTTTAACATGTCCTATCACGGTATCGAAAGCGCATGCGTGACCCGCGCGGGAGGGGGGAGGGAAGGGGGGTGTTGGAGGGTCACCCAGAGACGCCACAAACGTGCAAAGCGTTTGGCTGCAAAAACAACGAAGAGCCAAGTGGACGCACCCTCGCGCTCCGCGAGACGCGTTTCGGCAACCGTGGAGTGTGGACGCCTGGTTTCTCTGCTCCTTCGACTACGGCGTGTCCCCGGCGCGCTCACTCGCCTGCGATACTACAAGTCGCCGCGTTTTTCGCAAGCTGACACCCATCTTGTATGCCATGAGTTTATTTTTTGCCGCTCCCAGCGCCTCTACAGCTCTGAAGCAGTTCCAACGCGGCTACCCCTGCCGGGGCCATGGCTGCCTTGGCGTGTTTTCTACACTATGAACCAAGAGAGCCAAGCGACCAGCTCTTCCGAGACCCATGTTCTAAACGGGCGTTCTAAAGGCCTTCGGCCAATTCACCGCTCTGTTTCACCGCTCTGTTCCGTGCACCCCGTACTGCAGATCCTGTGACGGGACCCACCCTAGAACGGATCCAGACTGCCCACGGCGTGCTAGGCTGACACTGAACAAGGTTTGGGTGCGGAAAGCTCTCGAGAAAGAGCAGCGTGAACTCCAACCCTCCAGCGACCCGACCACAACCACCGATACGGCGGAGACCCGAACGTCACGCGCCCCAACGAAGGAGACCGGACAAGTCAGGTCGGAGACCCATTTGAGATCCCGTCGCAAGTTCTGGACCCGCTCCAAGTCTCGGTCCCGATCCCGCGAGGCAACGGTGCTCCTACCGGAAGAGCGCCCTCCTTCCCCATCTTCTCAACAACCCTTCAAGAAGGCCCTGCAGACCAACGCCCCAGCCAAGGTGACCCTGGCCCCTTCAGGGGTGCAGTGGACCCCGGAGAAGAAAACAGCAACGGAGGCGCCTCGGGAAGTCGGTCGGGCGGAGGGTACCCCACAGCTCGCTCCGCCCCGTAAATCTCTCCCTACCCCTTCCCCTGTTATTCGTTATCAAATCCCGATCCACTAATAGAAATAGCCCGCCTACGTCGTGACATGGAGGCGCGCTGTGAGCGCCTGCAAAAACAAATGGACGCGCTGGTGGCAGACATGAGCACTAGTATGCAGGCGGCTCTGGACAGGATAGAACGACAAATGGAGGCCCTTCAAATAGGGATTACGGAGCAAGTGAAATCATGTATAGAGTGCACTTTCGCACGCATGCAAGTTCCTGAGCTTAGCGGTAACAACGATAGCGCGCTTTTCGACCAAGGCTCTCGGCCGCAACCTTCAAATGTGGGCACCCGGCGCCCGCATCCCTATATGCACGACCGCCTGCTTCGTCTCGCGATGATGATGGCGCCGCGTAACGCGGAGCAACTAGTGGTGTGGCAGTGGAATTGTAGGGGATTCCGCCGAAAACGAGGTTCCCTACAGCAGTATATCGCCAAATCCACGAACCCTCCCGATGTCAACCTCTTACAGGAAGTCAATTGCACACCTTCTTTATCCGGCTACAGCATGCTCTCGGGTGTCTCTCCTCTTGTTACATGTCGCATACATACCTCTAACATTGACATTCCTCACCAAATACTTGAAATAATTACGCAAGGTAAACGCAGCGAGAGTCTGTTTATACTCGATCAATGCATACAGTTCCCCCCGTTCGCGAACGCACTGTTTTCAGCACCTACCAACAAAATTTGGTAGGTTTGGACGGGTTTGTGTGGTGGCCGGCGACTTTGACGCTCCGCATACTGCATGGGGCTACGTTAAATCGCAGGCTAAAGGGATCCGCTTATGGAATGCCCTCTGTAACATGAGATAAACACTGCTTACCGACCCAGAGCACCCCACTCGGATGGGCAACAGCGTATCTCGTGACACCTGCCCTGACCTTACCTTCGTGCGCAATACTGGCCCAGTCGTTGCGCAAGGGCGTTTAGAGGAGCACCTTGGTAGTGACCACTACATTGTGGCGACCACCTTGTCATTACGGGGTGCGCGCAGGCCCGAGCGAAGTGTGCGTATAACGGATTGGGCGAAATTCAGGGAATGCCGTCAGGACCTAACTGAGGGCCAGTGGTACGAACGCTGGCTTGACTCTCTCACACAAGGTCTAGAGGCCACCACGTGCACACTGCGTACCACAACCGAAACACCAGACATACAGCCGCATTTACTTCATCTTTGGAATGCCCACAGAGGATTGACACGACGATGGAAATAACACCTCAACCGCAAACTTAGGAAACGTATAGATCAAATTACACGGGAATCCAGGAGTGTGCAGAGACCCTTATGAGGAATAACTGGCGAGGATTTTGCGATCGCTTCTCGGGCACATTGAGCACAGCAAAAACGTGGTCGATTCTTCGCTCACTGACGGACCCCACCACAACAAAGGGAAAAAAAAAACATTTCAACAGCTGCACATCCTAATGCACGAGTACAGGGACGATGTCTCGACACTCCTCGGGGAGCTAGAGAAGCATTTCATACCCACAGGCCCGCCGCCGCAGTACCCTGATTATCCTTATGTAGGCGAGGCGAACGAATTGCTCTATGCAGACATCACATCTGACGAGGTGTGGGTGGTCCTATACAAGACCTGCGCCGCAACACGGCACCGGGGGCCGACCACATCCGATTCGCCACCCTTCGTAACCTCAGTGACGCGGATATTAACCACCTCGCCCATATCTTCAACGATTGGTGGCGCAAGGGCACGCTTCCCTAAGCATGGCTACACGCCCACATCACACTGATCCCCAAACCGGGCAAGCCTGTTAAGGTTGAAAACTTACGACCCATCTCCCTAACATCATGCATTAGCAAACTCATGGAGCGTGTACTCTTGCGGCGTGTGCAGCCCTTCCTCGAAGAAAAATAATTCTTTTCTCATTCTCAATTCGGATATGGAGCTCATCTGTCTGCCAAAGATGTGCTTTTACAATTGCGGGAGGAACTCGTAGGACCTTCGTCGTGCGCCCAAACGCAAGCACTCATCGCCTTAGACCCAAAAGGGGCATTCGATAATGTTGAACATGACCTCATCTTTCGCAATGTTTCACATTCGCACTGTGGAAGTCGTATGCACAACTATATCCGCGCATTTCTTCGAGATCGCACAGCCACCGTAGGAATGGGACCGCATCGATCCGGTACGATTCGCCTTGTAGGACGTGGGACACTCCATGGCTCAGTTCTTTCCCCTACTCTATTCAATATCGCGCTCGCAGGGCTCCCCCGGCTACTCGACCAGATCCCTGATGTCGCCCACGCTATTTATGCCGATGACATTACTATCTGGTCGACACGGGGTTCCGACGGAGCCATCCAGGACCGACTGCAGCAAGCAGTCGACACAGTCTCCGAGTACGCGAGAAAATGCGGCTTAAGATGTGCTCCGGAAAAGTCGGAGCTCATGATCATTCGCCCCCGGAGCCGTTCCTCTACTCCCCCTATCACTGTGCACGTGGATGGCATACCCATAGCACAGGTTAATCGTGCTCGCATCCTCGGCCTACACGTCCAAGCGGATAGCAAGTCTAACTATACTGACACGTGCACTTGCCTATCTTTATCGGGCGACCACGTTTCGCCGCCTAACAAATGTTATCGCACAGCGCGGGACGCGCCGATACCGAAATCCACACTGATGCCAGTAGCGTAGGCCTCGGTGCCGTCTTCACCGCTGGGAACCTCGGATTCTCCCGAACGCTGTCGAGGTTACAGGAAAGATATTACTGGCCGCGTCTGACCGCCGACGTCGCCCGTTACGTCAAGACATGCCGGGACTGTCAGCGACGCAAGACACCACTGACAAGGCCAGCGGGATTACTACAGCCGATCGAGCCTCCTTGCCGACCGTTTCAGTAGATCGGGATGAACTTGTTGGGGCCCTTTCCGACGTCAACAACCAGAAATAAATAAGTGGATCGCCGTAGTGACGGACTCTCGCCCGCTTCGCTGAAACTAAAGCTCTACCGAAAGGCAGCGCAGCCGAAGTGGCGAAATTTTTCGTCGAGAACATCCGGCTGCGACATGGTGCCCCAGAAGTCCTCATGACCGACAGAGGAACATCCGTTACAGCAGAGCTCACCCAAGCCATTCTGCAATACAGCCATACAAGCTACAGGAGGTCAACTGCCTACCACCCGCAGACGAATGGTCTCACGGAGCGCCTGAACAAGACCCTCGCCGACATGCTAGCAATGTACATGTACATCGACGTCGAGCACAAGACGTGGGACGCGGTCCTGCCGTACGTAACCTTTGCTTACAACACGGCAGTGCAAGAAACAACACAGATCACGCGATTTAAGCTAGTTTACGGCAGGAACCCGACGACGACGCTAGACGCCATGCTGCCGCACGTCGGGCTTCTTCGGCCAGCGCGCCGAAGAAGCCCGACAGCTCGCCCGCCTACGGATCAAGAACCAGCAGCGTACCGACAGCCGACACTACAACCTCCGACGACGCTTCGTCGAGTACCAGCCCAGTGACAGTGTTTGGGTTTGGACCCCGATTCGCCGACAAGGACTCTGAGAAACTACTGCGACGCTATTTCGGACCCTACAAGGTCATTCGACGTAATGGCGCACTGGACTATGAGGTCGTGCCAGAAGGCATTTCGCATTCGCAGCGGCGCCGCGCACGACCTGAAGTTGTCCACGTGGTGCGTCTTAAACCCTTTTACGCACGCTGACGAACTTCCTTGTTTTGTTGTTTCTTTGCTACGGGTGTTTTTTCTTTATTACTTTCGTTTGTTTGCAGCATCGAGTCAATGCTTTTTTAAAGAGGGGGCTATTGACACGTGCACTTGCCTATCTTTATCGGGTGACCACGTTTCGCCGCCAAACAAATGTTATCGCACAGCCTGGGACGCGCCTGCATGTATCGGAATTTTCTGGAATGTTATCGATGCTTCTATCCGCTGTCTGTTGTCGCCGAACCTTGTGTTATCTGATTTCATCGCGTGACGCGAATGGTGTAGAACTTTGTGGAAGACACGCGGGGCCCAGCGATTAGTCTGGAACGTTCGACAACTGCTGTATAAAAGCCAACACGCGTGACCCGCTGATCAGATTTTTCGCCGATCGCCGAGTGTGTTCGCCGCTAGCGTTGTTCTTTTGAGTGTAGCCTGCTTTTGAGGGCACAAGTTCGCCCAATAAAACGCTAGTTTCTATAATCACAGGTTTGCGGCCTTCTTCACCGTCACTACTACGCGACGATACTGTTGCCCTTCTATCCAGACAGATTGAACAAATTCTGACCATGATCCGGAGGGTCTCCAACAGGCGCTCGGGCCTTCGAGAAGAGGATCGGCTGCGCTTGGTGGAGGCAGGCATGATCAGCCGGCTTACATACCCGACATTTCAGCGGTTGGCCCAAGCGCAACAACTTCGCATAGACGCAATGATTCGCAAAGCGACGAAGCTTGCCCATGGCCTCCCGAACTATACTTCCACACGCCGTGTCCTTAACTTAGGGGCAACGTGAGGCGAGCTGCTAGAGGCACATTGGGTCAGCCATCGCCAGCGCCTCCTACACACCCCTTACTGTTCGCCATCTTCTCACACGGCTAGGATACTCTGTCCCACCCCTTGAGCCTGAAACCCATCCAACGATCTTGTCGTCAGCGATACGCCAAGCACTAAGTATTCATAATATACGTAATATGCACCCCGAGCATGACAAAGGAAGGTGCAAAGCCCGTGTACGATACCTTGGCCGTATGCTTGTAAACATCTCGGAAACACATACTTTATACACGGACACATCACGCACTCAAGAGGGCTATACCTCGGTAGTTTTGGATGGCACCGAATGCCTGAGAGACTCTGCTGCAATGCGCGGAACAAATGCCGCTTATGGAGAAATTCTCGATGTTGTTCTTGCAATTCAATTCGTCATCCGTGTTCCTGTGGAAGTGTATATATTGACGGACTCGCAACAGGCATGCCGGGCGTTCCTGTCAGGACATGGCATCGCGAGAGCGGCACACCAAATTCTCAAACAGATCCCGCAAAATGCACAAACCACACCTCCCCGCATCCACTTACTCTGGACGCCTGGTCATACCTCGCTGCCTGGTAACGAACGCGCACATGCGGTTGCCCGAGAAATTTCCTTCCGGGCGGCTCGGCATGGTGAGGCGACTAGTTGAGTGGGGAGAACCTTTGCTACGTTACAAAGACATCCTCCGCCATTATACACGCATTCGTCGCACTCACGCCGCCCCACCGTCGTCCTTCTCGCGAGAGGAAGCAGTGGCATTACGCCAGTTGCAAACCGCAACTTTCCCAAATCTTGTCTCTCTCAATAAATTCTACCTACACTGTTATGTAGATCGTTGCCCTGGCTGTGGCAGCTCGCCCACAACCTTCCACGTCACGATTCAGTGCACTGCGAACCTCTTTCCCCCCTTGCCAACTCTCCTTTACCCCCTACGCAACAAATAGCTGTGGGACGATGCCCTTCGTGACGGACCTCTAGAAGTCCTCCGAGCTGTGATACAACGGGCTCGAAGCATCGCCGGAATCATCTTAGGGACCCTGGACTGAGGGTTTCGCCCACACTGCTCTCTCCGTCCAAATATTAATAAAGATGGTTTACTCTCTCTCGCGCGCGCTCCGCTCAGTCGGCTCTGCAGCGGAGCCAGGGCAGCGTGAGAGCTATGCGCGCAAACTCTATAGCGTCCCTGCTGCGCAACTGGGTGGTCTAAACGGAACTGTACTCCGTCTCCTACGTCAGCTACAACTCTGTGCAAGCTACGCAATGGGTTCCGTAGCCAGAATTTCTATCCGCGCACGCGAACGCGAGGTGGCGTCGCCGCTTTGGACGTGTCTTATCGGCTCCGTGAGTTGTGAAAGACGTGTGGCTCACACGTCTTGTGAAAGACGTGTGAAGATTTACGTGACCTTCTGAGACTATTTTTGATGAGGTCTGTGTACTATAATGCCTTTTATGGTGACTTTCGTGGTTCCTCGCCTACGAGAGCTTGGTGTCTCTCCGACGCCATAGGCTTTGACATGCCTCGTGCGCGCGTCTTGGGCCAGGTTGAGGTAGGAGAAGGGGAAGATGTCTCCACGGAGGAGATGCTCAACTGGTGGCAAACGCATGTATACGACGCCGCATATCAAGACTCACTCTGTAAGGACGCCATCGCTGCCATGACCATGGCTGCAGTATGGAAACAGGTGATCTCCGGGAATAACAAAGTGAAGCCTCTGAAGTTACCAGAAGGCTCATGAAAGGCTATTTTTCGCATTCTCGGAGGTTTCAACGCCTCCCGCTTCAGCCACTTCGAATTCACCAAGCTTCTCTCTACGGCAGCCGGCTTTCTAGCCACTGTGGAGCTGCGCCAAGACGTCGTTACCATTAACCACACCACCAAGACAGTTGCCCTCAGCACGGAAAGCTACGATTGCCTGACGAAATATCTCGCCATCAAGTCGCTCACGGCTGACGGCCAAGAGCACGAAGTCACCTCCTACAGCGTTCCAAACGCCGAGACGTGTAAAGGCATTATCTACATCGACAGAGTATGCATGGGAGAAGTTATCTACGAAAAAGACATTAAAATTAAATTATGATATTGTACGTGCCAAAACCACTTTCTGAATGCCGTAGTGGAGGAGTCCGGAAATTTCGACCACCTGTGGTTCTTTAACGTGCACCTAAATTTAAGTACACGGGTGTTTTAGCGTTTCGCCCCCATCGAAATACGGCTGCCGTGGCCGGGATTCGATCCCGCGACCTCGTGCTCAGCAGCCCAACACCATAGCCACTGAGCAACCACGGTGGGTCACGTAAAATACATTCTGCCTATGTTTCGTGAGTGCTACCCACAAATACATTCTTTAGAAGCCAGACGCCAGAGAGTGAGTTGGACATCGACCGGACGTGTGCCCTACGCACACTCAGGATACTTGCCATAAATGCGGAACTGTGAATTCTCCGACTGACCATGTGTTCATTCCAAAGTGTGTACTGTGTAGTGGAAGTCATGAGACTGGATACATTCAGTGTGCACTATGATACAAGCCCAAAGTCTCACTCCCCAAGGCTGACAGCACACCTCCAACCAAGACCAAATCTCCTCCTTCACCCAAGAAGCAGGGAACTCTTCCTAAGAAAAAGAAAGATGAAGATTGGCCTCTTCTATCGGCTGCTCCTTCTAACAGATCAAGCTCTCCCCAGGTAAGCTGGGCATCGGTAGCTTCCCACAGCTTACTTAAACCTAAGCATCCTGATGCCCCCATCTATGACCTCCTACAGCAGTTTCAGGAAGAAAATTGTGTTCTGCGTAAACAAATTCTCGATCTCCAAACCCCTTCTCTAGGTACAATATCTACCACTCGATCTCAACCCTATACTGATGAACAACCTACTATAACTTCTCCCCCTGTCAGTGAGAATGGCGATCATACTTTAACATAAACACTTCTCCTCCTCCCATTACCATAACCGCCACAGAGCGCAAATCTATTGATGATCGAAGAGATACTTGGGAGGAACACGATAAGCTAAGTTCTAAACTGGCCGCACACATTCGAAACTCAAACAATCGCTTTGAGGCCCTTGAAAAACGCATCGATGCCGTAGAAGCCAAGCTTGAGTCTCCTACTACTAACGTTCATAACCTCAGTACCCATATAAACATTAAATTTAGCCAGGATGACGCGAGACTTACCCAAATTGATGAGCGATTCGATCAAATTATCGAAATACTCGATCGACTGCATGGCCGCGTCCCCTAAGCGGTCCAGAATAGTTGTGTGGCAGTGGAACTGTAGGGGCACTTCGAAAAAAGGCCAGTCTGCAACAATACATAGCCAATCTCACACAACCGCGCGCAGTCATTGCTTCACAAGAAACACGTGGTTACGTTAAATTCCTTGGATACAACGCATTCCAATGCAGAATATGCGAACGTCCCAATACCGCGGTCATAGCACAAAAGCACTTGACTGTCAGTTTCTCCCATTTCGAAGGTATCGACATTGATCGCGACTTCGTAGAAATACTTCCTAAAAAGACCAGGTCGGCTCCTCTGTACATCCTTAACGTTTACAGCAGTCAGAGCTCTAAACGCCACCGTTTTACTACCGTTTTTGCTCTTGCTTAACAGGAAGCTCGGAGAAACACGCTCCTCATTGTTGGCGATTTTAACTCTCCAAATCAGCTATGGGGTCATACTACATCCACACCTAAAGGAAGAGTTTTATGGATCCACATTCAGGATCATCAGCTCATCTTCCACAATGATTTCGACACACCTACGCGCTTAGGAAATAGTGTCTCCAAAGATACATCACCAGATCTCACCCTCACCTCTCGGGTTAACTAATGGGAAAACCTTCAGATCAATTTTGGTAGCGATCACTACGTCATTCAAATTTCTGTTACTTTCTCTCACACTCTACCTCCCAAACTTACGGATCGGGACAAATTTCAGAAAAGTCGCGCTAATAATGCCCCCAATTCCATACTTGATCTACAGCAATGGATAAGTCAATTCCAAACGGACGTTGACAATCATACTAAAACTATGCCACATGATGCTCCCTTTCAAACAGCTGATGCCAAACTACTACACATGTGGCAAGTGAAGGAATCGCTATTAAAGCGGTGGAAAAGACGCCGCCATAACCGCAGGCTTCACATCCGTGCAGCTAGACTTGATGATGACATCTAAGCATATGCGACCCAACTAGTTAATCAACACGGGGCCAAGTATGTGAGAGCATGCATGGTAATCTCAGTAGTAAAAGGACTTGGCAACTGCTGAGACATTTGCTTGATCCCTCGTCGTCGCGCGCGCAGCACAGTCACTACATCACTCAATTATTGCACAAATACAAGGATAATATTCCCCATCTTTTTCAGGAGCTTGCACGATTACACCTCCCTCTTACCCCAACTCACGAGAATTCAGACTATACAGGCGAGGTTAATGAACTTGTCGACGCCCCAATAACGGAGACAGAAGTTCGACATGTTCTAGCTTCCCTTAAAACTACGTCTGCTCCGGGTATAGATAATGTAAATAATAAATTACTCCGAAATCTGGACTACAAATCTATCTCTACCCTCACAGAATACTATAATCACTGCTTCGATAACAGCGCTCTTCTGAACGCAAGGAAAACCGCTAATCTTTATTCCCAAACCCAATAAACCCCTCTGACGCAGCTAATATTAGACCTATTTCCCTCACGTCATGCTTGGGCAAAACGCTCGAACATGTCATGCTTAATCGTTTAAGTAAATACACGGAAGACAATCAGTTATTCCCGCCAGAGATGTCGCCAGTTGCTCTCTTGTCAGGATGCCATGCTAAAGCTCAAGCATGACCTTCTTGCTCCTACAGGTAGTAAAGATACCCAAACAATCTTAGGACTCGACCTTCGCAGTGCATTCAACAACATATATCATGGATCTATCTCAGGTGAATTGAATGTTATTAACTGTCGTAGAAAAAGTCATGACTACATCCACGAATTTCTTACCAATCGCACAGCTGTCATTAGTCTCGATGATTAAACTTTTCCCCCAATTACCCTAGGTAGCTTTGGCACTCCTAGGGATCTGTGCTCTCGCCGCTTCTATTTAACCTAGCTATGAGGTCTGTTGCCTACAAACTATTTACTAAGGTAATCGCAAATAGAATCAGGAGCACCTTAGACTTCTGTCAAGCAAAGGACCAGGCAGGATTCCGTAAAGGCTACTCAACAATAGATCATATTCACACTATCAATCAGGTGATAGAGAAATGTGCGGAATATAACCAACCCTTATATATAGCTTTCATTGGTTACGAGAAAGCGTTCGATTCTGTCGAAACCTCAGCAGTCATGGAGGCATTACGGAATCAGGGTGTAGACGAGCCGTATGTAAAAATACTGAAAAATATCTATAGCGGCTCCACAGCCGCCGTAGTCCTCCATAAAGCAAGCAACAAAATCCCAATAAAGAAAGGCGTCAGGCAGGGAGATACGATATCTCCAATGCTATTCACAGCGTGCTTACAGGAGGTATTCAGAGACCTGGATTGGGAAGAATTGGGGATAAAAGTTAATGGAGAATACCTTAGTAACTTGCGATTCGCGGATGATATTGCTACGGGGTAGTATTCCCAATGACGAAGAGCCGAGAAGGAAGAAGACGAAGACGACGTTTGGAAGCTAGCGCGGGCTGTCGCCTCTTGGTCAACTGCGGCGTATTGCCTTGTAAATATACTTGTAAATAGCTTTTCGTCGGTGTCTTCCTACGTAACATATTTGGTGGAGGTGGACGTTCCCTGTACCTCGTCACGGAGCTTCGCAGTGGACGGTACGTCGAGCCTACCTTCATGGCTCCCGGCGACGCCAACCCGACTCTACCCGCTCCGACACCTGCTGCCACTTCGACGACCTACATCACCCTCTCCGCTCCCCGTGATCCTGGCGTATTCTCGGCAAAAGATGGGGAAGACGTCGAGGACTGGATCAGCCTTTACGAACACGTCAGCCGCATTAACCGGTGGGACCCAACTATCATGCTCGCCAACGTCGTCTTTTACCTCGGTGGCACACCTCGAGTTTGGTATCGGACGCACGAAGATGAGCTGACCAGTTGGGATTCGCTTAAGCAAAAGCTTCGAGACTTGTTCGGCAACCCCTACGGTCACCAACTTGCCGCGCAGAAGGCGCTTTCCGGTCGTGTGCAGACATCAACGGAGCCCTACGTCACGTACATTCAGGACGTCTTGGCGCTATGCCGCAAAGTTGACGCACACATGACTGAGTCCGACAAGGTCTCCCACATCCTCAAAGGCATTGCCGATGACGCCTTCAACTTGCTCGTATTTAACAACGTCGCGACGGTGGATGCAGTTATAAAAGAGTGCCGCCGCCTGGAATTCGCTAAAAGCCGACGTATCGACCAACAGTTTGCCCGTCTGCCCAACACCCCAGCGACATCTTCCTGTGCCGACGCTCCTCGTCCCAACAGCACTGGCGATGTTACCAGGATTGTCCGGCGTGAGATCGAGGCCGCCTATCCGGCTGCGTTCGACTCCAGCCCCTCCAATGCGCCTGCAGTCACTGTTTCCCTGATCCAGGCAGTTGTCCGCCAGGAGTTCGCCAACATGGGTATTCACACCATCTGCTCGGCCCATCGCCCTGATCCCCCCCCGGCATCTTCGATTCCACCCCTTCCCGCACCTTCTTACCCACCACGTTTCCGCAACCCCTCTGAATGGCGCACTGCAGACGACAAGCCAATTTGTTTTCACTGCCATCGAATTGGGCAAATTTCTCGGCACTGCCGCAGTCGCTGGAGTTCCCTGAACCAGTCTGCATATACTGCCTACTCTCGCCCCCCAGGTGGCCTTTCTCGTCCCTATGCTGCCCGCTCAGATAATGCCGCCACCGATTCTCCTGCGCCGAACCGCCCCTATTCTCGTTCGCCTTCGCCCCAACGACGACAATCTCGCTCTCCCCAGCCCCGTCGTTCCTATTCGCCGACTCCCTTCGGACGCCGATCCCAGCCGGAAAACTAGACGATGCAGCGCCTCGAGGTGACGCTGCATTGCTCCCTACGCCGCCAAATCCTCTCCTGACGCTGCCCACTCATCTGAACCTTCTTGACGTGCAAGTCGACGGTGTTCCTGTATCAGCTCTCATAGACACTGGGGCGCATTTGTCGGTAATGAGCGCGGATCTTCGTAACCGGCTGAGGAAAATAATCACGCCCGCCACGACGCCTGTTGTCCGTGTCGCCGATGGCGGAACAGCCCCCGAACAGCCCCACTGCAGGACAAAGGCCTCTGCCATACTTCTCCAACAATCCCGGTTATGTACTAATTGTGGCCATGTCGTCTCTGCAAACTTAATGTCATCCGCCCACCTAACTTTCTGCCGCCCCCTGCTACGCTTCCCTTCCCTTGGAATCCAGTCCGTAACCCTTAATGACCATCGGATATTTTCCCTCCTCATTACATGTCCTGCCTATGCCCATTTCTTTTTCTTGATTTCAACTAAGATGTCATTAATTCGTGTTTGTTCCCTCACCCAATCTGCTCTTTTCTTTTCTTTTACCGTTACACCCATCATTCTTCTTTCCATAGCTCGTTGCGTTGTCCTCAATTTAAGTAGAACCCTTTTCGTAAGCCTCCAGGTTTCTGCCCTGTACATAAGTACTGGTAAGACACAGCTGTTATACACTTTTCTCTTGATGGATAGTGGCAACCTGCTGTTCATGATCTGAGAATGCCTGCCAAACGCACCCCAGCCCATTCTTATTTTTCTGATTATTTCAGTCTCATGATCCGGATCCGCGGTCACTACCTGTCCTAAGTAGATGTATTCCCTTACCACTTCCAGTGCTTCGCTGCCTATTGTAAATTGCTGCTCTCTTCCGAGACTGTTAAACATTACTTTAGTTTTCTGCAGATTAATTTTTAGACCCACTCTTCTGCTTTGCCTCTCCAGGTCAGTGAGCATGCATTGCAATTGGTCCCCTGAGTTATTAGGCAAGGCAATATCATCAGCGAATCGCAAGTTACTAAGGTATTCTCCATTAACTTTTATTCCCAATTCTTCCCAATCCAGGTCTCTGAATACCTCCTGTAAACACGCTGTGAATAGCATTGGAGAGATCGTATCTCCCTGCCTGACGCCTTTCTTTATTGGGATTTTGTTGCTTTCTTAACAAAGGACTACGGTGGCTGTGGAGCCGCTATGGATATCTTTCAGTATTTTTACATACTGCTCGTCTACAACCCGATTCCGTAATGCCTCCTTGACTTACATAATGTTTTAACTTACATAATAAATGTCAACTATGAGGGATTCACCTAATAGCTCATTATTAGAGGTTCTTGGCTCGCATATAGCAGTATAACCGGCCCTTATCTATCAACTGAGAGCCTCCCTCACCACCAACTCATCAGCAATGCTCTCTCTTGCCTTCACCTTCGCCGACTTTCCTATAGTTATCACCCTCTCAACTTTGCCTCGTACAGCGACGTGAATAAAGGTGAGGGCGCTCTATAAAGATGCCGAGCTCTCGTGAGGGCGCCCTTGCTTGCTGCTCGGGGCGCTTCGAGTAATGACGACTCGTGCTGTGAACCTAGTTTCGCGTTTACTCGTCACTGGCCGGAGCTTTCAGCCATTGAGCTTGATTTGACTAATCTATTTCCGACGTGATAGGGTTCCTCACGGGTGCTGTCTTTCTTTGCCTCTTCTTCGTCTCTGTTATTTGCAGAGTGCATATATACGAACAAAACACCCACAATGTATTACTCTTATTTCGACGCAGTCCTGAAGCCATGCTCGAGATGCTCCTGAAGTAAGCACCAACAAGGTTTGGGTACGGGCTAGTTGGTATTCCATTGTTTCAAACATCACTTACAGCGCATACAAGGACAAGGAACCGAAAGAACGACGAAGACAAGCGCTGCGCTTGTCTTCGTCGTTCTTTCGGTCCTTGTATGCGCTGTAAGTGATGCTTGAAGTAAGCACCAGATCGCGCAGGGCGGCGCAGAGGGAAGACGACGAAGCGGAAGATGTCAGCGCGGCTCGCCGTGTTTTCCTCCCTCTTGGTGACGATGGGCGGAGGCGCGCAGTCCGCCGCGGCCAGCCGTGAGTCCGAGTGGAGCTTCGTCAAAGGTGCCCCTGCATTCACCCCGCTCTGCCGGGTTTTCACCGCCCTCCGGCACGGAGACCCAATGCCGCTTTTACGGCTCGAGCGCGCGCTCTCATATTGTTTGGCCATGTGTAATTGCCGCGTAGGCTCGTGAAATAGCGCAGGTTGTCTCCGATTCGTAGTTTTCATTGAAGACAAGGTGTGTTGGGCGAAGCATGATGTTAAAAAAAATGCAAGGATGGTTTTCTCGCTCTGTTCAGTTTTTAGGCGGGAGGCTGGGCCTTTCGGTATATACGGCTGCACACAATCTCATTGCTCGCTACACGGAGTGGTGCGCTTGCAAGGTCTTAAAGTAAACAATTCGAGCTGCATACGGGCAACTTCTTCATACACAGCTAACTTCTTGCGGCTTTTCTCCGTGAAGTCAGGCGTATGCTTATTTAAACAGCGTCCGTGGCTCGGCACCGTGCAGTTACACTTTGGTACGGATTGTCCGTTCTTGAGGTAGGAAAAAAAAAAAAGTCGATCACCTGTTTCTCTTAATGGCGACAATTTTCTTGAAGCCTGTGCCAGACAGCCAGATCATGTCTCATCAGCTGGATTACTTGAAGCGGCTGACATTGCTTGCACGAAAAAACTACAATGCGTAAATTAGTGATTAACCAATTCCTTGTAATAACATTATAATAACCTGATTTTAGACACGTGTTGTAGTTGCAGTTTTGTAGCTTGCCAGGGTTCATGCTTGTCCATTTAGTACGAATCCTGAGACTAGCAAGTTGTTCTACATGCCCAAATTGTGCCACGAACGTTAGAGTTCCGCGTTGTTTTGTCGTGCATTTCGTAAGAAAAGCATCTTTAGGTAAATGTAATACGTGGAACGCCAATGGCTTTTTAGCATATATTTTATGGGGGGTATCTCGTAAGTCTTAGTATCGGCATACGCAGTAAGTGGTCATTACTTGAGCTCTGGCTGGCTTTAATTTTGCAGTCGCAACATGTACGCTTAAGCAATTAGCATGAATATATACAAGCGAATTTCTTAATTTTCTCAGGTTAACGTACTGAGCGCGGTGATTCGTCATGCAAGTATTGGGGCTCCGTGTGTAAGCCGCTTGAAGAGGTGACATTGCGTTATATGGCGCAGGCGATTGAAAATCTCTTGGAATAAAATAAAGCGGTATATTAGTTTTCGTTAGCCAATACTCCCTTATGTTGTGGTTATATCAGTGTTTCGCCAGAATCCGCTGGCTACCAGCAACAGCCTTTCGTTAAAGTGGCTGCTACCATTTTGCGCTGTCTTTCTTTTTTTAATCAGTATTTTTCGAAACTATCGCGCAACAGGCTATTGCCAACAGTGTGGGCTTTGATTTGCGGTGCACAACCTATGCTTTTGAAATAGTGCTACGCAAGTATTACATCTTTTACGTCGAAAATAAATAAGCACTCGTGCGTGTAGACCGTGCGAGCTCACAAAATACTGTGCTTGCTCTAGCACTGATTATTTAGACGACCTGACAAAACACAAAGCGAGACTGTGATAGAATCACGACATGCAACCGTCTGCACGATGTCGGCTGACGATGGGTACAAATCACGAAAAGTGTTTCTGCCAGGCGTTGTATCTCCGTGGTTCGAATTAACTTAGGGGTATGCGCGAAAATTGCTCATGTTTTCGCTTCTATGTAATCGTCTTCAACAGAAGCAGCACTGACTTCATCTGTTCATGATCCAATACAGTTTTATCTTTAGGCAGCACTTGTTTTGAGGTGTGGTTTAGTTTTACGTATTAAATTGTTCGACTATTTCAGTTCACCATTGCATCTAGGGGTCACAACAGAAGCCCTGTGCATCACAGTTCTCAGATTGTAAAGAGAACACGTGAGACATAGTCGTTAATATGGGCTCACACTTGTGCTCGTCTCCGGAGGAATAAAAATTATGTGAAGCGATCTGAATTTAACACGATGCACCGCCGTTGATCGGAGCGGCAAATGAAACTATTGAATCGGTATGTATGTGTCTCGACTTTGCCGCACGCTGTTTTGTGTAGATTATGTTTTGCTGGTATGCGGCCTGATTTGGTAAACTAAAGCGAAAACTGGCGAAATGAAGACATCGGTTGCACTGCTTCAACTTGGCGAGAAGTGCCCTCGGAAACAGGAGTTCCAGGGCCTTGGATGTGCGCGGTCGTTGCGACTACATACGAAGGGTGCTGATAAGTATTCAGCCTTACCCAGATAAAAGTTTGTCAAGAATTCTGTAACTGCTACACTAGTCTACATATTCCTGCAAGAACTTAATGCCCTCGCGACATCGGCCATGCACCTTCTTAAGTTCCTGCAAATAAAATTATTCCGTCTGCTGAAGTAACCACTAATTTGCAGTGTTAGTTTCCCCGAGGACGCTCCCGAATCGTTTTCACTTGCGTGTTTTTTTTTCTTCTCTAGATTGGACAAAAGTTGATAGTCAAAAGCAGCCAGGTCGGGTGAATAGAGTGGATAGAGCATCACTTGAAAATCTAAGAAGGTCAGTTTGACCATTGTTTCACCTGCAGTGTGCGACAGGGCATTGTCACGATGCAAGAGGATGACATATTTGGAGATTTTTCCTCGACATTTTCCCGTGATGTATTGCCACATCTTTGTGAATAAAGCGCAGTAATATTCTGCATTAATGGCTAAACACAGTTAGAGGTAGTTCACTAGCATAACTCCCTTCTTATCCCCAAAATACTCATAGCCACTTGCTTCAGCCACGGCCTTTGCACGCGGAACTTCTTTGGCCTGAGGGAACCACTGTGTCTCTATTCCTTAGACTGTTCCTTTGCCTTTGGATCATAACAATGGGTCTATGTCTTATCACCAGTTACGAGTGTGTCCAGGAGATCTGACTCATTTTTGCGAAATGTTCCAAAAGAGCCACCAGTGTTTCTACACGTTTTCTTTTATGTTCAGTTGTCAAAATTTTTATTGTGATATCAATTATATGGATACTCCAGGCGCATTTCTGCCGTCGGCGTCGCCATCTCCGTGAGGTTCCGTATAGAAGAGTCCAAGGGCGATAAAATCGTCGCCGTGTGCTGTCTGTGCGAGGGAAAGCGTGCGAGGGTGGGCCGGCGATCGCTGCTCACTCTCGCGCACGCAAGCGAGGGAAGCAGGGAGCGCGCCGTCTTCCGTCGCCCGCAAGGCTCTGGGGGGAGGGGAGGGATGGGGACGCGCGTTCCACTCCGGGTGGCCCGGGCCGCTGTATCTTGAAAGCAATCTGCGACGGGAAGAGAGTGCGCGCTGCTCTGTTTCGCGGCTTAGTTCCCGTTGTTGCGAGACGCTGCACGAAGGCCAATTCGCTCGCTGCGGCAGCCGCGCTTCCTCACTACAGCGCTTTGACAGCGAGTTTCCGCGGTCATCGATGAGATATGTGTTTATGTTTGCTTGTGCGCGCGGGACACCATGCTTGTTAATTTAGTTAGTACGCCTACGTTTACAAGTTTATACGACCGATAAAACTACTATTCTTACGTCGTATAGCTAGCTGCCCACTCATTTTCTCTCGCAAGCGACGCTTCGCCTTTCGGGCGAGACTGCTACTTTTTTGGATCCACTTTTTCGCAGGCTTTCTCAATTCCAAGTCGGCGTGGATAATGGCTTCAACTATCTCACGTGAATTCCCATATATGCAGCAATAATTTTGGTTGATATTCGGCCGTCCACCATGACCATATCATGAATGACTTTCACATTTGCAGGCACTAAGATAGAAACAGACCTTGCAGGGTTTCTCACTTTCAACGCCGAAATGGCCAATTTTAAAATTAACAACCCGACGCTTAAAGGAGTACTGACACAAAAATTCGAAGTCGAGTTAACGTGTGAGATAACTTATGCGTGCACACACACGTCGTCTGCAAAATATCAACGGCGAATACAGCTTAGAACATATTTAATATCAATTTTAACGTGTACGTGCGCGCAGCCAACTGCAAAACGCAGCACCTCGCGACATCAACGTCAAGAAAGGAATGTAAACAACCGAGAAAACGCTAAGTCACGAGTTTGCGCTGCCGTCGGGGTGGGCCCTGCGAGCAAGTTTCTCACCGCTCCGATCGTCATGATGTCTTTTCTTTTTCTCCCTGGTCGGGACGCTGACCTCTTTCGACGCTGACGGCGGCGCACAAATCGGCCAAAATTTCTTCTGACACGAAATAACTCATAAAGTGACCTCGACAGTGTGTATGTTATAAAACGTTCCGCGATATAGTAAATCGTTGCCGTGATTTTTACTCGCAAGCGGTCAGCGCAGCAGCCGCTGCAATCGTCTCTGCAAAGCGGCTCACCTGGCTAACGTGTTTTCTCATCGCTACCAACGGCGTCGGGAAGACTAATTGTATTGTCACTTATGAGCGACATAAATGTGCAGATGTTGATTGTGTTGACGAATATAGATGCTTTATTACCAGCTGCGGACTGGTCGCGAGTGCCGTCGGCCTCGGATCCGAGGGTTAGCGAGCATACCGTTTCCCAGCGATAGCAAGCTCGCTTGGCTTGCTCGGCGTCGATAAGCGGCAGAAATGGTCCGAGTGCGTAAGTGCCGCTGGATGCTTAGAGCAGCCAGATTTGCTTGTTTCATTTCAAGCGTGCCTATTATAAACAAAACCGGCCGAGCTTATAAGCAGTCTGATGATCTTCCACCAAGACTACGTTCCCCCAAGCTTGATGCTGTGTCGACTTTTACCTCGCCTTGTGTCCTGCTCCGGAATAGGATCATTCCCATAGCGCCCTCGACGAATGGCTCGTACTACTTGTACCGGTGCATATGCATATTGATAGCTGCGGCTAGCCGCACTTTCCGAGTCGCTGCTTTGTAGTGAATCCAATCAAATGTGGCCATGGCCACGTCTAATTCGGTGGTGACTACCGCAAGCAGGAAATAGTCGCCGCTTGACGACGAAAACAAGAACGACGATAATGGCGAGGACATCGCAAAGCACGTGCAGGCGTAGCAGACGAATTAGCAAGACGAAGCTCTCCCGCCGAGAAAGCGCGCCGCGTCGCGTACAGAATTAACACCGGCTCGCGTCGGGCTCCGTAGTTTTGTGAGTTTTTCGATGGTGTTTTCAATAGAAAACGCCCCGATACGCTTTCACCAGCTTCCTAACGTTATAAGGACCGCATCGACATCAGCCTCGTGGAATCTGACCACCGAAGACCCCAGGAAGATTCTTGAAAGTTTCGTCACCACGGGTGAGCAGCTAACCCTTGCCGGCGGCGGCAGCCGCTCGCCTCGCCGACGGGGATTCCCTCGACGGCACTTGGCCTAACCATGGTGAACGAAGAGATTACGGTCCTTGATCCCCTCCATACAACTTACGGAGAACCCGAAGAAGAACGCATGGACCAGACTACCGAACCGGCGAGTCAAGAAACTCTGTACCGGAGCACCGCGAGAGAAGATATTAACTGGCAACCAGTACGAACACAAAAGCAACGCAAGCAAGAAGCCTTGGACGCGACAGGGTAGTTTAAAGCCCCACTACCCTGCAACCACCACTAAGACATCATCAACAGCGCGGAGAGTCGCTAGACCTCCGCCGCT
Source organism: Dermacentor albipictus (assembly GCF_038994185.2). NCBI lineage: Eukaryota > Metazoa > Arthropoda > Arachnida > Ixodida > Ixodidae > Dermacentor > Dermacentor albipictus. The sequence continues at coordinate 156,763,785 of NC_091821.1, read as the reverse complement.
TCCGAAAAATGACAACAAAATGATCATTCGTCCAAACCAAGGTCTGCCATTAAGAAACGTGCTCACTCATACACTCGCACGAGCGATCATCGACGCGTGCCAGAACGAGTTCGCGGATGACAAATTTATTCTCAGAATCAACCCGGGATCCAACATAGCCATCCTATCGACCCAGTACGATGAGGTCGCCGAAAAAGCACGACACATCCACACCTTAACACTTAGCGGCAGAAGTCACGCAGTGCGCGCATACACCGCCCAAGGAGAAGGCACCCTCAGGGGAGTGGTACATGGAATATCGTTGCACACAACCACCGAAACCTTCATGGCCCAGCTCAGAGTGAGAACACAAGGCGTGGAAATCCTTACAGGCAGGATGATCGGTACCACTCAAAGTGCAGCGCTGACCTTTATTGGGCCCCATCTACCACGATTTGTGTACTACTAGGGAGGTGAACTCGGTTGCTACCCATTTAGACCGACGCTCCAAGTTTGCAAGATATGCAGGGAAAAGAGCCACCATACCGACGTGTACACAAAGCCGGACAGACCCATCTGTAGACTGTGCGCACTGCTTAATCCAACCGATGGACACAAATGCGAGATAAACTGCACCTCGTGCGGGGAG